>NC_068378.1:21721611-22321611 GCF_023724105.1 Carassius gibelio | reverse complement strand
TGATGTGGACACAACGCTGTCCTCTATGAGCTAACATAAGATGTATGAAAATGCACAGATATCCCACGTAATACTGGAGGAAACCTGGCATTCTGAATTGCGACGACTTACTTGTAAGAAAGTGAAGACATCATGAGAGAAATGCATTGTTAAAACGGCATCACAACAATGGTTCCAGCCAGTAACTAACTAAAAGCAACAGCAGTACATTTTTCAGTACTGTGACAGTTATTTTTCAGTATTTTTGTCTTGTTTTCCAGTAAACGTATCTAGACATCCGTAAAACAAGTTTAATTTACTTGAAAATCAAATCTGCTTGTAAAGTCTTGTTTTCAAAGAAGTTACTATTTTTGGTAAATTAGTGAATAAAAAAATTAACCATAAATCTCACTAATTCGTTAGATTTACACTTAAAACCTGAAATATAACAAGAAGACTTACTGTTGTCCAAACTGTTTCTTTTTCATAAATGTGTTTGTTTGATTGTTTATTTCAATGAATCGTTTCATAAGATGACTCGCCTATTCAAGTCATCATTTAACATAACTTAATAATATTAATAAATATTCATAAATGTTATTTATTGTTATTTTAGAAACATCTAACATTACACTATATTTATAGATATTTAGATGGTTCATGTTTAAGCTATTAATTCATGTTATCCACTCAAATTATACAAAAAAAGTGTTAATTTATACATTCTTATATACATTATATACTATATTCATATATAATTTTTTTCTAGAGCTGAGCATTTTTTTTTTTTTTACGTCTGACAGGATGCCAGTACACAGTACTTGAGCTACCAACTTTAACATTCAACGTTTACCCAGAAAACTATTAAAAAGGTCTGAATACATAATGAATGTGCACTTAAAGTGAAAGTCGAACTGATCATTTTCACCTCCACCCACGTTAAAGGCTGCACCGACTAATTCAGAGCTTGACTAAATGCTTTAAAAAGCCTCAGCGTAGTTTGCAGTTACATTTGTTAATAACTTATAGTCTAGCTAACTTCTTTTCAACAAGGTACTGTAGCTTAACTATTTAGACTGTTATTGCGGTCATCAATAAGCTACTTGCACAGTTAAACACAAATGCCTTTTTTTCAACCACTAATTGCACCTCATCGAGTCTTGTGTTCATTAGAAGATCAACAAAAATGTCCCACTTCTCTCTGCTTGTGAGATGTAAAGGTTTCTCTCCCGCAGCTGTGATTGAGCACACTACAGCATCAGCTGCACTTTAGACTCTTTAAAAATGTATTCTGAATTAACACTTTCTGACAGAAACATTTGGTCTGAGTATCTGTACAATGGAGAGTCACAGTATTGACTCGTGTTCTTTGAAATCCTCTGGTTTTTAAATATTGAGGAGGTCACTGTAGTGGATTCTTCCATCTTGTGGAAGTAAACAATAATAATGTTATTCAGAAGGGAGAGCTTACACAAGCACACACACACAGTGGGAAAAAAATGAAACAGGATACAGTAGAGACAAGCGGCAAAAGGAAAATATGTTTGTCAGCATCTCGGCCATACATCTTAGTGTTACATCTAGGGGTTTTGGGAGTGATATAGCAGGATACTGATTGGAAACGAGTGTGTGAGAGAACAAACCATGACATGGTGAAGACAGGATGCTAAGAAAGAGAGAGAAAACCAGAATAGCATTGATGTAGCTTGGATAGAATTCGAAATAAAGCATATTAGCATGACTATTTTGTTGCTGCTGTTTTGTTTGGGGTTTCTTTAAAGAAAAAGTAATTATTTCATCATCATAACACTATTTCATCAATAAATAAATAAATAATTTATTATTATTATTTATTATCATTATTAAGGATTTCATCATCATAACACTATTTAATAAATAAATAAATAAATTATTTATTATTATTATTTATTATTATTATTAATGATTTCATCATCATAACACTATTTCATCAATAAATAAATAAATAAATTATTTATTATTATTATTTATTATTATTATTATTAATTATTTCATCATCATAACACTATTTCATCAATAAATATTGATTTCATCAATAAATAAATAAATAAATTATTTATTATTATTATTTATTATTATTATTAATTATTTCATCATTATAACACTATTTCATCAATAAATAAATAAATCAATCAGTCTTGTCAAGGAAAACAGTTGTTAACCATCAAAGGTTTTGGCAGTAATATAAGATTTTTCTTTTAAAACATACATTAAATGAAAATAATTTGATAAATATTACGGCATAAAAAAATTATAAAATCTAGAAAGGATGTGTTGTTGTTCTTTCAGGACTTGTTTGTGAATAGAAAGTTCAAAGTTTATTTGAAATAGAAATCTTCTGTAACATTATAAATGGCATTACTGTCAATTTAAATGAATTCTATGCATAAATAAAAGTATTAAATTCTTGATGATGAAGGTAAAATTATATTTAATATTCCACACAGGGTAAATCCAAAAGAGGAAGGCTTAGCACATGTGAAATTATAGACAAGATCTGACAAACACTAACTGAACAGACACTAACTTAAATACACAGGCAAATTAAGATAATAAACTAGACACAGGTGAACATAATGAACTAATCAGACACAAGGGAAAACTAGGTCAAAACAGGAAAACAGGGAAAAACAACAAACTAAAAGTTATTGATCGTGACAATAAACATGCCATTTTAGTCATAATTTACTCAAAATAAATTTACATGATTAATGTTTTACTATTTTTTAAATCAAATAAGAAAACTGTAACTAAATCAAAACTGACAATTCACCTGTACCAAAGAACTGAGTAAATCATAAACTTTAAACACAATGATGGTGAGTTAAGGTGAACGTGATTTCAACAAGTACAACATGTTCTTGGATCAACATTCTTGTTGATCCTGGAACAACATTCTTATCAACCAATCAATATCGAGGGATACGTGTTCAAGAAATGTCAGATTTAGGTTTACAATCAGAGTAAGATGCTTCTACATCCTTGGCATCATTTCCCTCTGATTTTAGGAATACATTATGTGTAGGGTTATGTTTAGAGGTAGGGATTGAGTTAGGTCTATATTTTTGGGCAGTAATTTTGATCCAGAATCAACAAAAGATGATCTAGGCACATGTCTTACTTGGCAAAAATCACAACAACCATGAGTTAACGATGACAGAATTTTATTTTGAACTATATTGGATCTCGATGTGGATGCGAATGGTGGAATGACAGTAAAGCAGACCAGGTAGCCAAAAGCAGACCTCACATGCTCCTATCACAGCGTGGCTCATTTTGGAAGCAATTCACTGAGAGACGTGAAAAAAACTGATAGAAGCACTTAAAGAAGCACTTTTTTCTCTCGTGACAAGCATGAGGGCCTGAAGCACAGCCAGTTTATTCACATGTAGAAAATGGAAGTTACACTCGTATGTCAAGCTGTATGAACTAAAAGCCATCAGCATGCTTTTCTGAGATGTTCTGCTGGTAACTAAGTCACTTCACATCTCAACAGCATCCATCCACCCTCGCTTTCTTCACATACGAGACGTGTTCATGCTGTTTACACGCTCCGACACAAAAAAAGAGAATGTAATGGGTCAAAAAGCCCTTGAGAAAACATCTTCATTTATCACTAGCTGAAGCAAGTGCGCATATCTGTGAATAAATTGCAAATGCACAAGACAGTGAAGTTGACTGAGGAATGTTTTTTTGTTTTATTTTCATAGCTATTGATTCACCAAGTATAAAAGTCTTTTTCACTGGCTGCTTGTTAAAGAAGTAGATAAGAGCAAAGTACAGCTAGAAGGCAAACCAATATAGTGGCCTAAAAATAAGGATTTTGTCCATTTGAGTCAGTGGTTTAGATTTTCATTGGCTCTAACAAAATAATAATAATTTTGAATGTACTGCGAAATATTATTATAATTTAAAATAACTTTTCTATTGTTATATATTTAAAAATGTAATATATTTTTGAGATGAAGATTTACTAAATAGTAATCGTGTGCACGTTTTAGTAAATTGAGGGAATGAATTAGTAAATCGTTAGGGTTAGGGTTAAGGTTAGGTCATGTGCGGGGCTACGTAAAATAATAATCAGTTACTATAATTTATTATTGTGTTAAAGTATAAATATATAATAATAATAAACTAATAATTAATTGGTATCATTATCAAAGTTGAAAACATTTGGTGCTGCTTAATATTTTGTGGATGACATGATATTTTTTTTTCAGAATTATTTGTTGAATAGAAAGTTACATGAAAGATTTTAAATAGATATATTTTGTAACATAAATGTCTTTACTGTCACTTTTGATCAATTGAATGCATCCTTGCTGAAAGAAAGTATTAACTTTTTAACAAACATGAGAGAAAAGAAAAATCATTATGACAATAATTAAAAGATGGTTAGCATAAGAGACTTCTTTCAAAAACATAAAAAACATAATTACTCAAAATTTTTGACAGATAATAAATCATACGTATATATATATATATATATATATATATATATATATATATACACACACACACACACATGTCTGGTCAGCTATCCTTGTGGGGACTCTCCATAGGCGTAATGGTTTTTATACTGTACAGACCGTATTTTCTATCGCCCTACACCAACCCTACACCTAAACCTAACCCTCACAGGAAACTTTCTGCATTTTTAGATTTTCAAGAAACTTCATTCTGTGTAATTTATTAGCTTGTTTACCCGTGGGGACCTCAATTTAGGTCCCCACCGTGACACGAGTCCCCATGAGTCTGTGTGTATTCAGGTTTAAGTCCCCACCAGAATAGAAAAACAAGTACACACATACACACACACACATACACACACACACACACACATATATATATATATATATGCACGTATGATTTATTATCAGTCAAAAATCTGTCAAAAAATATATGTATACATACAGTATTTAAAATTCATCAAAATATTAAAAGGCTTAAAAACATGTAGATGATCAACAAAATTCTAAATATACTTGCACTGACAGCACATATGCATCACTAGATGCCATCTGATGCATGCATTTTATCTTAAAGACAGATGTCTTCCGGACATTTATGATTTAAAATGCACGCAAAGTTTGTACTCAATAATTGAAAATCTATGCTTTCCAGATGATGTGCCCTTAGTAAGCATACAGACACCTTGGAGCTGTATGTGTGCTTAGACATTGTCGTGTATTAGAAATGTTTCATTGCCAAAATGCTTCATTAATATAAAGACTCAAGTATAAGTAAGAGATTTATAGGCTGACTTCCTTGAAAAGTCTGTTACTGAGCTCTTATTTTTCCAGTTGTGCAGATTTTACACATTTCAGCTTTAATGAGTGCCGACTGATGTTGCTAACACCACATGCTGTGTAGCACTGGGAAACCAGACACGTTTCATATCAATTATGCTGAGAAAGTCTCACATAGTCTCTCGGGGTCTCTCCAATGAGATTACGACACGTCACCAAAAAGCTCATCAGAAACATCCATCTGCCCTGTCTTGTATCCAAAAACATGACACAGAGCAAACGAAAGGCTAAATCTTTTGTAGTGTAAACAGTTGTGCCAATTTCTGACTTCTGTCAGAACACATTTGTGATGAGACAAGGCTTGTGAAGATGGATGTGATTATAGGCGATGATTCTTTTTTCTGCTGACGTGGAGCTGGACGGACTTTCGGGAACACTGTGTGATGAATGTGGGGTTACGGCAGGGATGGAGTAAATGTGATTAAATACACCCTCTTCTTCCTTAAGAGGATGTAGGGAAAGGGTTAAGTTTATTATTTTGGGCAAAAGAAGCAAGTTCACTTCACTAAAGAACAAGCCTATAGGATTCTGACAAAAAGCTCCCCACACAATTTCATGTCTGGTTTATTATATGATTTGTGATCATGTTAACATGCACACTTATACGATTTTTTTTTTTTTTTTTTTTGCACTTTTTGTAAATATATTATATTTGTGTGCATTTTTGTTATTCTCATAACTGATTTTGGGGTCTGTAAGAGTTTTTGTTTTCCTAAGAAATCTTATATGCTCATTAAGACTCAAAATAGAGCAAATAATAATAATAATAATAATAATAAGATAAAAAAAAATCTGATTTAAATGCAATTTAAATTTTCAGCATTATTACTCCAATCTTCAGTGTCACATATAGTAATAGTAAATAGAAAAGTAAAATGGAAATAGATGTAAGCCTCCTTGTTTAACATTTCCTAGGGAAAAAAAAAACCTTCATACAATCAGTATGACATAAAACAGTCTGACATAAAACTACACTTTACGTCAAATCTTATTCATTCTTACACAGAGACTTCTATCAGTTCGACTATCACCTTGGGTGGTGGTCATGTGGTGGACGTGTCCCCCCACTTTTAAAGAAAAGTAAATTCGTACCGCACCTTTTTTCCGGGCAAGTGTGTTCACATAGAGGTTTTCAAGGTTTTCAAACATTACGGAGTGCTAAACACTCTCATGAAGTGTATGTTTCATTCATCCTCTAAGCCAGAGGGCAGTCTCGCACTGAAAGCCCAAAATGGCTCATAGAAGTAATAACCATAGACAGTAAAAGAAATGGACACAGTGACCCCATTGGATTCAACGGAGACAAGTGAAGTCAATTAAAAGCACGCACTTCCTGGGGGTCGAGCGTACTCCACAGACTCAAACTGAGCTTGATGACGTAGATGTCACGTGAGCAACCTGTCTGACAATTGTAAGTCTTCTAATGGCTGTGCCAAGAGAAATCTGAATCACCAACCGAATCTTGCAGACGTTGTTGAATGTTTTTGTCCCGTGGCTTTTATGGACTCTCTATGGGCTTCTCCCTTGACTTCATACCTCCGTGTCCCCCCGATTACCTCAGACAGTAAAAGATTGCCTTCGAGCTTCTCCTCCTGTCCATATGGTAATTTCTATACTGTGCGACCCAGAGTCACATCTTATGATGCAATCGTTAGCCTATTTTTTACAAAAACTGCTTCTATGGGGCCACAACGTAAGATACAAGGTAATGAGGCCTTTTATACATTTTCGTGTTTCTTTAGAAATAACTAATGGACAAATGGAGTCTTTAAATGCCTCAGTGACGCCAAAATGAATGGGAGTCAATGGAATGCTAACAGCAGGTGGGGGCGCCCAGGGGTGCTTCAATAAAATATGAAACCCTGCCTCCCTGTTAATAACTGATGACATGCCAGGAAATCCCTAATATGGACAAAGACATCTAGCTAAGACCAGTGTAGTTAAGCTAAAAAATCTGAAACTTTTAAGAAAATAAACAATATATGGTTTATGTGTGTTTTTCAAGTCATCTCCAGATAATAAATAAAGTATATGAATGATGCAGTGGTAATTGAAGCTCACTCTCCTCTATGGTAAGGACGTAGTCATCATAATTATTAAGAACAACAGAAGTTCATGGGAACTCGAGCACTTGTGCCTTGTATCGACAATCATCTGTAAATATTCAGGAAATGGAAATGACTTATTATAAGCAATTCAACAGAATTTTGTGAAAATGACTGATAAAAGACCTATTTATAGTGCTCTGGGAGTTTGATCATGAATGGATATGCTAATGCACTACAAAAGTAAATTATGGAATGATAATTCAAACCTCTCCTTTGATGACACAAAAATACACTCTAGTGCATTAATATTCATATTGCTCCCTTAATATTTTCGACTTACATTTATGCATAAGCATTTCAAGCTAATTGGTAATGTGGCACTAAAACGATCTTCACTTGCATGCATGCCAAAAGTAGCTCATGAGTTTCTCTGAGAAACTTTAGATTTGTCTGTCATTCGTTCTGTTCAGAAACCAAAGGAAATGCTGATAAATATATTTTATCCAGTAGGGCGGGGCGATATATCTAACTATATGATCATGCGCATCTAATCAGTAAATCTGGCTCTGTGATTACCGATATATCACCATCACCTGCTTTTAAATGGAGCTGCATTTAATAGACAGAGACAGATCACTGACAAGCTACACAATATCGCATTCATTATCCCAGATGAATCGCCTTCGATAATGAACGCGATATTGCGTAGCTTGTCAGAAATTCTAGCTCCTATTTCCAATTCAAATGTTTTTCAATAGATTTTTGGTTAGACGCCCTAAAATAGGTCTGTGGTTAACACAAGATCAAGACATTTTCATAAAAGTTGTTGAGAGGTCGAGAATAATACCATGACGAACAAAACGTTTACGAATCATAAATGGCTGCTGGTCACAAAGCTTATTTTCTGCAATAATCCAAAAGGATGATGGAAAAATCCTGCTGTTTTTTTATTTATTTTTAATTTTTTTGAGGGAACCAGGGTGATCCTAACTTCCGCGTTGGATTGCAAAAACAAGTCATTACTTTAGCACTCTATTCAAATCATTTTTTCACTATGAATTCAATTTTCCAACATTCCAATGTTTAACTTTTCTAGTTAAAATGAGTTGAATGGATTCCATTTCATTTTAATTCTTACTCCTCACATACAAAAACAGCGATTCTGCATCCTGTTTGCTACATCATTTCAGTTTCAATTTAAATCAAGCAGCTATCAACTAAAACTTATAAGGCATTCCCAGATCAATTCATAATGGCACATTTTTCAACAGAGCTATTGTGAACTGTGCTCCATATCCTATTTGTTGGAGGTGAGAGGCTAGATTGTCTCTCGCTACAGGTCCTCTGCCCTCCCCAATTTCCTTGTCACCTCATTCCTGAGGAGCCTGTGTTGCTGATGTTTTCTGGAACTCATTTCACCAGCCCTGGAGGTTAATTGTCTCCAGCTCCCTCATGTCTCTTATTGATTAAGAGTGTGGGCTGGAGCAGCTCAACTCATTGGCACCGATGCACATCTTCACTACGAGGCAGGGCCTTGAACCTCGTCACTCCAGGGAGGACTGTTCCATGCTGGGCTTGCCCAAAGGGAACCAAAGCCCTGACCACCAGCGGCACAAGCGATATCCTGTTTTGAACAGCCTGTGGAATTGCTCAAGGCTGGTCTTACTCACTGTGAAGAAAAAGGAGCAGGCCATGGGAAAAGTCATTCTCAGCCACAGCGGGCGTGAGAGACGCTGCTAGCAAGTGCTGTCCTGCACTCGTTGTGAAGCTGTCAATCTCTGGAGGATGACACTCCGTGACAGGCCTGTCATGGTTCATCATGGCTGATTGAGACCCAGGACCCTGAGCGCACATTACAGACAACAACTCTACAAGTCTAGACCTAAAATGTTTATCAGGCAAAGGCAAAAAACGAAGAAAGATGCATCCCATAAGCATCGCCATCACAGAAAATATTTCCATCTTTTTTTTCCTCGAAAGAGGAGCAGCCTTGCAGTGAATAGAAGAAAATGCAATTTATCTTCTTCACATTCAACATATTGGAGAGCAACCGGCCATCACGGAAAATACACAAACAAATCACAATGTTTTCCTTATTCCATCTATCAGGTTTAAAAGAATAGTTCATCCAAAAATATTGTGCCATTATTTTATTGCCATACAATCTTTTCAAACAGGATTCTCAAAAACAATTTTTTTTTTTTTAGAGTCTTTACTTTTTTTCACCCATACAATGACAGTTCAAAGCAACTAGGTGTGTCATGCACTTTAACGTAGAGTATACAAGTCTTTTCCAAGTTTAAAGCTACCATAGATTTGTATGAGAAACCTAAACAGAAGACTTGGAGTATTTTTTTTATTATTATTTTTATTTTTTATACCTTTCAGTTTGGAATGAAAATACAAACATATTTATACTTTACATTTCTCTGAGCTTATCACAATGCTTTCTGAAAGTCTTTATTTTTTATTTAGTATTTTTTATTTATTTAATAGTTTATAGACTGATTTTATTTTATTTCGTAGAATAGAATATAGTACATCATTAAAAATGTACAATTAAAAAATGTAAAAGCTATTTATTATTTATCACTTATCAGTCATGACATTTAAAAATGTATTATCAAATTAGCTTTTCTGTATTGGCCATATTTGTTTTTTAAGTTACCTTTACACTTCACATTTTTCTGACCTTGTCACAATGCAATCTGAGAACGTGTTTAATTGTAAAAAAAACTGTTTTACTTTAACATGAAATAAGGTTGAGTTAATAATGACAGCATTTTAAATTTTAATCAACTACTCCCTTAAAAAACAGTGAGCTGAATCAACAAGCACTAATCAGTAATTGCAGTATGGGATAGAACCAAAATTGCCAATGCTTGATCAGTGGACATTATGATGAGTTTCCTTGTCTTTATAAAGCCCTGCTCCCTGTCCACCCACAGCCATCTGCTGCGCTCGGCTTTGGACACACAGTTTGGCATTTTGTCCGTGCTGGCAGCTCACCGTGGCAATAACCGAACATGCCCAGGCTCCTTACAGTTGTCAGAAAAACAGTTATATGTAGAAAAAGGACAAACATGAGCATGTTTTTTGGGGGGTGCACGTGTCATGACTGAAGCAAAATATCTCCTCAGCTTGTTTTTTAAAAAACATTACTTCCATTCAAAACCAAGAAGTGTGAAACTGTGATGTATGGTTGCGGGTGCGCTTTTATCCAACTGTTCCATAAACAAGAAGTTATATAAAGTTTTTCATTTCATACACAACATGGTCAGCTACTGTAGTTAGTTTTGCTCTTTCAACAATTTTTTTTATTAAATATTATGAATCCAAACTATTTGTATAATTTATACATTTAGTACTTATTATATATTATATATGATAGAAAATGCATTTTGCTGTTTAGTATGCAGTAATGGATATAGAATATTACAACTGCTTACATGTTCTATACATCTTTTAGTGAGAATATTACCAAAGCCTTTTTTCCAGACAGATTGCATTACAGATAGGGACATGGAAGGCTTACCAAGCCAATGCTCTCCTGTTATCTTGCCAAATCCTTCACGATAAGCTTCCCAGTCACGGAAAAAGTTAACAGAGCCATCCTCTCTGCGTTGAATCACCTGAAAAAAAGGGAAAAAATGTTATTGATGTGCATTCAAACCCATTTTTATCAATATTATATCAATGGGGAGGTGATATGTGAATAAACCCCCTAGGGAAATGCACAATTATTACATACACAGCTTTAATGCAAACTGCTCATTTTAGCCCTCAAAATGCTCAAGTTATTACATCTACCTGGAGAGGTAAACTCTCATCCATTGGACTAAACTAAAACATGCATGATATATATTATCATATGCATTTATTGGCTGATATTAGTTTATTTTTTGGGTTTTAATTTAATGGTTTATATATATATATATATATATATATATATATATATATATATATATATATATATATATATATATATATATATATATATATATATATATATATATATATATGTGTGTGTGTGTGTGTGTGTGTAGACATACTATAAAGTACTATAATAATTACTATATACTATATATACAATGCTATAATTGTGCATGCTCATGGTTTATTTTTACTTTTATATTACACTTAGATTTGTCATATAATGTAACACTCAAATTCATCTTTGTAAAACACTAATAATTTGTATTATACTGAAAAATATCATCTTTAGCAAATCTTAAAATGAATGTGTATTTTCTTACTATATTCATATTATAATGTTGCAATTCCTAAAATCACTTAGCACTTAGTGATTTTAGCTTTTAGTGTTTAACTTCTAATCTACGGTATTTAGACTTATTTATTAGTCATAACATTATATAAAAACTAATCTGTATTGGCCAGAATTTTAAGCTCAGTGCATCCATCCTTTTTAAATTACCTTACAGATTTGAATGAAATACAAATATATTAATACTTCACATTTCTCTGTGCTTGTCAAAAGGCATTCTGGGATTGTTACATTATAATGCCTTGAAATAGGCAGCTCCCTAGGTTTTGGAACATAAAGTTAGTCCTTGGACCATTAGACAGCACTATCTTTTCATATCTTATGTCAACCCTCTGCTCACTTCTACTTTAAAACAAAAAGATAATGAACCCTAGTGAAACCTGATTCAGTCTCTAGGTAGCTAACAAAGTCATCACTTTTCTGAAGGCACATCCTTTGTCTTTGGTATGCAGATCTATTCTTTACTCTGAGAGGAATGAAGGGGAAACATGTAAATTGACTGGAGAAGGATATTTCAGGAGTGCAGTGCAGAGGACACGTATAGACGGGTCGGGGTCCTCAAGGGAAAGGTGACACACACACATGGAATTCAAAGTGAAAATCAGACACTAATTGACTCCTGATCCCTTTATAGAAGATTAATCAGGCAGGCAGTGGATCAATGGCTGTTGGAAATGCCAGCAAAGGAGACGTCTTGCCATCAGTGTAATGAGCCAAGCACAGCGCCCTTCTCACATGCTCACCAGTGCTTGCCAAGACAAAAAAATTAATAAATAAAAAAAAACACATGCCTCCAGGGACGGCTCCCAGAGAAAGAACCTCACCTAAACCAAACGGGAACAGCTCAAGGAACTCAACACTAAAGTAAAACCACCTTCTGACCTCAGTTAGGAATCTATCTATCTATGTATCTCGTGTGAAGGCTACTGTGTGTACTGCACTATCAACTGCTGCGATTTGAGTTTGTGTCACTAGAAATGCATGCATTCATGTACATGTTCCTCATTAGAAGAGTTTATGTTTAGCTAAGGGGTTTTATGTGTGATGACACACAACGTATAGATTCTTCAGAGAAGACCTTTGAGTGGGACCTCCCCCATGTGATCTTGGAAAACACAGCCGCTGTCTCAATAAAACATGGCAACACTCTCTGCAGGTGCTTTGGGCCGCATTCAAAATTAATGCATGTGGCTTGACTCTGAATAAATCCTTTTATTGTTTCCTCTTTCAATCCACAGAGCAACCAAAAAGATTTGAATTATTCACCGTAATCTCTGTAAATGAACACTGAGTCACCTTTCAGCAGTGGGCTCACTTAATCTTTATCGTACCTCGAGTATAAAACAGGTAATTAAAATACAGGGGAATTTTCATGTTCTGATAAATATTTCATAAGTGTTGCTTTGAATATTCCCATCGGCGCAGCATGAGCAGACTTCATGCGAGGCGCCGTTTAGATAGTAGAAAATCAGGTGCATACTTCAGGCTGTCACACTATATCGGGAAAGATGTCACAGTCGAGCCTGCCACTTAAACAGTAAAGTGACTATGAAAAGTAAATCATTTCAAAATGCTGTGCGAATGTAAATGGGAAACAAATAAGAAAATAAATAAATGCAAATATGCAACAAAAAAAATTATATGATAACAGTTATAATATTATAATAAAATTAGCTTTAAAACAAAACAGAACATTTATTTTAGATAGTTGCCGAGGCAAAATTTCTAAATAAATAAATAAATAAAATTACCATAAACTGAAATTTACATAAAAATGTGTATAAAAAATAAAACTACTAAAAATGACCAAAAAAGTCAAATTATTTAAACCTTCACTAAAATTCAAAAGGAAAAGATAAAAAACTGATTCATAATATTAATAACACCTATATTATAATACGGTCAATGATACTAAAATAAGAGTGCATATCATTGCATATCTTGATTAAATCTATAAATATAGTTATAAAAATGTTCCTTAATATTAAAAATAATATTTAATATTTGAGAATTGTTCACTTATTTACTTGCCTGACACACGGGGCAGTCATAGCCTAAGAGTCAGTCTCATAACACTTACTAAGGCTTAATTAATTAATTAAGTGATTAATTAACTGACGGATCATTTTATGAATTGATTGACAGCTCTAGTAAGGATATAAATCGATAAAATTTTCATCAAGATGTCATAGACAGAAGGAAACCACTGTGTTCTCCTCTTGCTGTTGTGTTCCTCTGTGCATATATTGCAGTTACCCTAATTCCAGAGCCACACTCCAGCTGATGTGTCCCAAAAGCAATTTCTCCTGTAACAATGAATCTCCAATGCCAGCAGAGCACACTACGGCAGACGTGAGTCCTGTGACGCAGATGAGGCTCAGCTCCAGCGGTCGGGGACTTGGTCTGATGCAGATGGATGACCTTATTCCACTGTTCTTCAGTTCTTCAGTCCACGAGTGCAATTCAGACAGAGAACGAGCACACAGTCTTCCCTCCTTAAGACAGTTCACTTGAGTCACTTGCACAGAAGGAAAGCAGCCTTAAGAATCGTCTTGTTATCTCTTAATTATCTACGCTTTGATTTGCGGCTCTAAGGCAGACGGCACACAGTGAGGCCCAGGGGAGTTTTGAAACACCTCTAGCGAGCTGGTAAAAATTAATAATTGTTCTCAAAGGCTGAACCTCCCTCATATTAGCAGACGTATTTCATTTGCAGTCAATGTAAGAGAGGGAGTGTGTGAAAGATTAAAAGGAAAAGGAAAATTGTGTTGAATATTCAGAAATGATGGAGTGTTTTGGGTCTCTTGAGTGAATCAGATTACGAATTTATTTCACTGTTTTGCAGCCGGTGGCAAGGTTTAATTCTAAAAAAAAAGAGGATAACAAGTGAGAGTTTATTGGTGTAACAATGGTTCTATAATATCTGATAAATGTTTTAGAGTGCAGGTAATGACCTCTTTAATTTCTCAGGAGATATCCATTGTAACCTACCTCATTTATCATTGTTTTATTATGTTGGTCTGATTTTTTTTATTATTAATTTTGACAAAAACAAAAATGTGGATCACACATTGAGTCCCAAGTCCCAATAAAAACCTCACAATATATAGCTGACTCTTATTGTATCAACTGTAAAAATCAAAATTATATTTTTAATAATAATAATAATAATAATAATAATAATAATAATAATAATAATAATAATAATAATAATAATACATACATACATAATTTTTTTTAAAGTAATCTCTTTTTTAGCATTCTGGATTTATTTTAGCATTTATTTATTTCTTTATTGTACAGAATTCTGAACACAATTGATTTGGTTTGTTAAAAATGTAATCAGTATCTGCAGAAAGAAGACATCAATGCAAATAAAACCATTTTGACCTAATGCCCTGGCACCAAATATAATAAAAAATAAAATAAAAATACAATGACAAACAGATATTTATTTACCTTAAAGAATTTGCATAAAAAATACTTTGCATGCAAAACTGGATCTTTAATATCCACCCAGTGACAGCAAAATCAGACTTCTGTAAGAAATCAATGACATTTTATTTGAACAACAGATAAAACCTGTAGTTCAAAATATCCTAAACTTCAATAATAAGCTTTGTTCACATTTATTTTCCGCACATGTTGCAAAATATAAGAATAATGCCCTTCCTTTAGGTAAATAGCCTCTCCAAGCATGTAGTGGAACAATTGTGGGCTATAAATGCTGCAGCAGTGTGGGCTGTTTTTCACCGGAGAGTCACTAGGTACTGGCAGGTTTGGTTTCATATTGCTGAGAGCAGAGAAAACAACCCTGCTGCAAAAATAACTGAAATCAAATCATGTTGTTCACTCATATTCCCCATTGAGACCCCTCCTGCAGCCAGCAGTTGCACAACAGACCGTTGTAACAATCTGCCGGGCTGGAACAAGAGAAGACATTCAGTGCCAAAAAACACGGCCTCCTCCTGTCACTCTGACAGAAAACAGAGTCTGACCACACACAGGGCAAAGAGGTGGAGGATTTGACAATGGTCTCCTCGAGGGCTGTCAATCAACTGAGGTATAAACTTGTGGCATCTCCACCTCTGGTTGTACCGGCGGAGGGTCAGAGGCGGTGACTGAGCGCACTTGGAGCGCCACAGATGTGCCCTCTTTCTACTACAGTAATACTGTCTCCTATTTTGAACCAAAAGTAAAAATTGATGGTGACGGTACATTCCATGACAGAGCTAATTATAGCGGCTGAAATATTAAACCAATTTATATGACCGTATTAGTGATAATACAACCAGTCACGTCAGTGCAAATATTTTGATTCACAATTGATTAGGTTTCCTTAAATTCGTTTAATCTTAGAGTAGTCCAACGAGTATAGAAAAAGGTATAGAAAAGAATCACCCCCTTTAACAATAATCACATTTTGTTCCTTTGTTGTTTTTGTTTTATGCAGCTGTATTTACTGTATTTATAACATACAAGTGAAAAATATAACACCAACAGGTAAAATAAATAAATAAATAAAAATGGAAAAATTATCTGTGGATGTGTGTGTGTGTGTGTGTGTACACATATATACATAAAAAAAAAATTTTTAAATCTCATCCTGAGAAAATTTTGCATCATTATTTATTTGCAGTGTGACTTTAGTGTCAAAATGCTTTTGGAGCCACCATATGTTCATTTCAGCAATCACTGCACCATGTGAGTCCATGAAGTCTATTGCATAACTTGAATTTACTGTAAAAATGACTTTTCACAACCTGAAAGCCAACCGGAATGCACAGCGTCTTTGAGACACTTCTCTATAAAAGGCTCACAGGTGTCTAACACAAAGTCATTCGACCACTCTGAGTGTTGACCCTCTCCTTTTCTGCTTCTCACCAACACCAGCTCTCCAAATTACTGAGAAAATTATAAAAAATAATATATTATATTACTTGAATATATCACTTGAATATATTATGTATTAATATATATATATAGTGAAGTGACATTCAGCCAAGTATGGTGACCCATACTCAGAATTTGTGCTCTGCATTTAACCCATCCGAAATGCACACACACAGAGCAGTGAACACACACACACACACACACACACACACACACACTATGAGCACACACCCGGAGCAGTGGGCAGCCATTTATGCTGATGCCTTGGGCACCTAAGTCGTGGTATTGAAGGTGGAGAGAGAACTGTACATGCACTCCCCCCACCCACAATTCCTACCGGTCCGGGACTCGAACTCACAACCTTTCGATTGGGAGTCCGGCTCTCTAACCATTAGGCCACGACTTCCCCACAAATAGAACTTTTATAATTTAGAACTTAATTTAAAAACTACATTGTGTGCAATTTACATGTTTGCATAAATGTATTTATTCATTTGCTTGTTTTGTTAAAAAATAATTAGTAATTAAATTTAAGTTTGGCTCTGTTGTTAACTGTAACATTATAGTGGGCCTAATGTAAAAGGGCTCACTAGAGCATAAGCCGAGGAAGATTTTTATCCCTAAGACAATTTTAAATAATATCTGAATTTATTTAAAGAAAGAGCAATTTGATCAGTAAACCAATGACATTAAAAAGAGGTACGTACCGAACCGTCATGTTTGTGTACCGTTACACCCCTAGTAAATGATGACAGAATTGTCATTTTTGGGGGGAACTATCCCTTTAGTTATGACTTATGACTTATGTTAACTTGGTTACTGATGGTGACTCAAGACTCAATAAGTAGTCTGGTGTTTAGGAACACATAACCATAAAAATATGTGGGTGTTATCAGTAGGCTACTCTTGAAATGAAATACAGAATAGACTTCTTGATATGTGTTCCCTGTTGCTCATGAGATCAGGGCTGCAGCCGCATGATTGAGAATGTTCATTTTGACACATCGTGTTCTGGCAAAGCATTAAAGCTTTCAGATACCTTCTGCTAAAGTCAGGTTTTGACCTACACTGCAGTCTCTTTAGACACAAATGATCAAACTGAAACAGCCAGTGAAAAATTTACTGCCAAGCATGACACGGCTGTTTAAGTCAGGTTTCTGAATGCTCTTTTGAGACATGCAGTGGAAAATGTCCTTCGAGAGAGAGAGAGAGAGAGAGAGAGAGAGAGAGAGAGAGAGAAGATAGAGCATATTCTTTTTTTTAACTTATAAAAATCTTTTTTACTGTCTAAACACATTAGGGTCATTACTATTCAGCAGTACATTTTAGTGTCCATATCATATCATGTTAATAAAATGGATAAACTTTTAATTCAAAATTTTAAAGGTTGGAAATCATACTACTTGATTTTCTTTCATCACAATTTCACCACAAAGCAAACTTACAAGGTGACTTTTAACTCATTTCACTACTTTGATTTGAGCAGGAAAATGATTGATGAGGGAAATACCAAAATGTTTCTTTTGGTAGAAAAACAACAGCATGAACATCAGTAATAATTCTGTGATTTTTTTTTGGGGGGGTGGGGGTGATGCATTAGTTAGGCTGCTGAAAATCTTGGGCAAAGAATACCATAAAAAAAATTAAACAGGGAGAAAAAATATGTCCAAAAAACATTAACAGAACCACAACATTAACAGGCTGTGCCACAGAAATGTTGACGTGGAAATTCTAACGTTTAGAAAAATTATCCAAGCCAACTCATATTTAAACACAGATGAATGGTGCTTGTATTATCCAAAAAAACTAACAAACAACAACAACAACAACAACAAAAAAACAGTTTAAGACTTTTTTTAAATAAATTGCCATTTATAAGTTGCATTATGTATTTGGCAGATGCATTTTTCCCAAAACAGATTTGCATCCAAGGTATACATTTTGTCATATATTTGAACCTATAAGCTCAAGTGTTGCTGGCGTTATGATCTACCAACTGAGCTAAAAAAAAAATGGAATTCACTTTTCTAAAAGAAGAAAATCAAACAACTTTATTTTCTTTCATTCAAGTGCACATAGGGGGTGAATTTTAAATCATTTCACTACTTTGGTTTGAACAGATGCTGGAAATGACATGGATTTTGGTAGGAAAACAACAGCTTGAACACCAGTAATAATTCTGTGATTTTTAAGCCGCTGAAATGTTTGGCAAAAAATAAATACAAATAAATCCATAAAACATGAAAATAGGGAGAAAATATGCCAAAATATGAACAGAACAGCAAATTATGATTGACAAACTGAGGTGACAAAATCGGTTTAATTTTAATTTTACAAATTGAAATTCACTTAACATTCACTCAGATGTGACAGATATAAATCAATCAATCTGCAGCTATAAAATTAAAAGATATGCGATAGTGCATCCCACAGTCTAAGAATTTCACAGTCCCTAACTAAACATGAAAAATGTCACAAAGGCACAAAATTAAGATGGCTACAAATAACTTTTACACCTCTAGGGGGTCATGACACTCCATATAGTGTAAACCACAAAATAAAAAGTTCCTGGCATCCGAGCTGTACTTCCAGTCAGAGTAAATTCAGCCATTCTTGTGACATTGTCTTTCACTGTGAGAGTGTACATTGATCCAAACACACAATACTGTCCAGAAAACACACTGACTTCAAAGGGCTGGGTTCTCGGAGGCCAAAGAGCCATTTCACACCTAATCAAGTCAGCCCTTAATCCGGGCTGGACCTGTGCAGATAACACACTTTGAAGTAAGGAGGTCCACTGACGGGAAAACTTGCAAGTCTGAAAAAAAGGATTCCTTCATTCAGGCTCATACATGCTTATTCCACTCTGCTTCATGGTTCAAGTTTGTCAGGCTCTGCAGTGTCATCATTGAAAAGTCCCCTTTTCACTCCAATTCAAACTGTTTTAAACAAAACTAGTTTAACTTCAGCCTTGTTTACACCAGGCATTACCATCAGTCACAAGTGATTTAATTACGCTTCTCAAACATGTCTCTTGTGGCCACACAGGATAAGATTGTCATAGAAGGTCTTTCATTTCATGGTACATACATCACTTAAGTCAGCATGTAAGATTATTTTTTAAAATAGATTTATACATTAATTCAGCAAGGATACATTTAAAGCTGCGGTAGGGAACTTTTGACGCTCTAGCGGTTAATAAACAGAACTGCTTGCGTCTTGCGGAAGAACATCGTAGCCGGAACTACTTCTCTCTGTTTATGTCTATGAAGAATCACAAAGGTACTGGGTTACTCCGCCGCGGTACCCCCGAAGCAATCTAAAATAGTCCGAATATAAACACTTATTATAGGTGCACCCTAGTGATTCAGGACAAGCTAAAAACACGGTTTGGAAAATGGATTCATGGTGTACTCGCTTATTATATACATTTTTCTACATTTTGAACACAAACAAAGTTACGGACCGCAGCTCTGATTGGTTGATTTCTTACCGGGAGCGGTCAGTAACTGCAAATGGCAATAGGACCACTGGGAGGAGCCAGAGGAGCTTGATTTTTTTCACAGATTATCTGTCTCATATTCTACTGTCAGGACACAATGACAGGTTTAACAAATATGTAAAAAATATATATTTACAAAAGTTACCTACTGCAGCTTTAATTGATCAAAAGTGACCCTAAACAATTTTACATTGTTACAAAAAAAAAATTTTTTTTTTTTTGTAATTAATAAATGTTGTTCTTTTGAACTTTCTATAATCAAAGAATCCTGAAAAAAAAAAAACGTTACGGTTTCCAAAAAAAAAAAAAAAAAAAAAATTCGAAACAATACAGTTTTTACTGCATTTTTAAATAAATGTAGCTTAGTTGAGCATAATAGAATTTCCAAAACAAAAACCCTACCAACTCCCTAGTGTTAATTTAGTTAACGAAGATTATGGCAAAAAATGTTAGTCACGAGCTTTGACTAAGACGAGACAATGATGAGACGATAATAAAGTCAATTAATTAACTAAGAATATCAACATGCAATTTCATTGACAAAATAAGACGAGACTAAAAAGTATTCAAAAAGATAAAAATTTACCAAAAAAATATTTTTATTTTCGTCAAAAAATGGAGACAAAATGTAATTGCGGACTGCTCTAAATGCCTCTACTACGCGAGCGCTCATGAGAGCGGTTGCCAGATATCAAGAGTTCTAATCCCCGAATCAGAGCTTCGCTGTTACATTGATAAATTTTCTGCAGAGTTTTTTGCTTATTTAAAGCAGTTTAGCAACCATGCACGTACGCTCACTCCTCATTGCGGAAGCACCACGGCTGTTGATCTGAAAACACAGACAACAAACAAGTTGGAGTTAAGCGATCTAAATGAAAGTGTTACTCAGCTGGTCTGTGTTCTGTCATGTGATCTCCACTGTATTGTTTGGGATTGTGATCACGGAATAAATGCACTAACTCAACCACTGTTGTTTTAATAAGAGAAATAGGAAAATAAATTTCCCTGTTATAATATTTTTCGTTGGTTTTAGCTGTTTTCATAATGTAGACAGAGAAATTACATACGTCTCTGGTATTACATTTTATAATAAAAAGCCTATAGACGGTTTCATCGGGCGCACGCGCCTGGACCTAAGTTAACTTCCGGTCTGTGTTGTGTATATCGGTCTGGCTGCGGTGCCATCTACAAACGCAGTTAAAGTCAAGGTGATGAGTAGACTGAAGCTGGGCTCAGGTGGCTGTGCTGCGGGATGTGTTTCCCATACATTTATTTATTTTTGGAGACTCGCAACAATTTTAAAACTGATCGATTTTCAAAAAGGCTTCTTTTAATAAACATGAGTAACGTAACGTTACGTAACGTACTGCACGTTTAATAATAATAATTCCTTACATTTATGTTTAAATATCAAAACGAGGCACGGGTGTTTTTATATCGCTGTATTTCTGAAAGAAGACGTGCATGTTATATGCGTGATAAAGCAGCGTGTGAGCGTACCAGCTCTGCTTTGTTTAGCTGTTACTGGGGAAACCTCTATTTCTCGCGCTTTATGTCTATGCTTTAAAACATCTCCTGCTGGCAAATAATGAATTAGCATTTTCATTAAGTCCGCCTGATCCACACAGAAAACACATTTTGTTTGTTATCAAAAAATATCTACTCTAGAGGGACTTGGCTGTTGTTATTGATTCAATTTGGAGTCTACCGGAAGTTAAGTTAGGTCCACAAAAGCGCTCACGCACATTAACGTTTGTTTATGTTGATGCCGTTGAAACCGTCTATAATAAATCAGAATACTAGATGAGGTAAAATACACCATGTGTGCGTCCACATTCTAATCATTCATGCTTACTGGTGAAAGTGCAATACCTGAAATGAAAAGGACATTTCTCAAATGACAACAATCATTACGATTAGAATTTAGAGAAAAAATATTTCTCGGCAGTTTAACCATTATATAGAATGAAAAAAATGATTGATTAAAACTTAACTAAACAAAAACAGGACGAGGTTGTCTAAATATCATAACTAAAATGTACACTTGAGTAAAACTAATACCAAATTAAAAATGGCTGCTAAAATTAATACTGTACAGTTCATTAATAATTATTTTATTGCTAAAATGTCAAGTTTTCATCTGACTAAATACTTTAGGTTTTCTTGGACTAAAACTAGACTAAAATGTTGAGACTTTTAGTTGACTAAAACTTGACTAAAATGAAATAGGATAAGGTTGACTAAATATGATGAAAAACTAACAAGGACAATATAACACAAGACTAAGACTAAAATGAAAATTGCTGACAATATTAACACTACAACTCTCGAAACTTTTGAACTGTATTATATATAAATTTTCTGGTCTAAACTGATTTTTAGGATGTTACACCTGACTATCTCTGATAAATATTTTATTATGGATCAAGTTGTGACACAAAATACCCCATTAAACCAGATTTAAGTGTTACGTTTTTTTCTAAACAGATCGTTGAAGCTGGAATATAAATACGAGGTAAATGATGGCTAAAAAATGGTTTGATCTTTATGAGTTAGACGTGCCATCATTTCAAGTAATTTCTAAATCATTTTCAGTTTAAAACTACAGCAGTAAACATCTAGTCAAAAGCTGAAAGGTTGATAAACTCCAGGCATAATTTTGTAAATACAGATTAATGATGTTTAATATGCAGATTGTGTGGATTAATCAGAGGAGAGCTGAGTCCCCATCAAAATCAATGGGACCATCTGCAGCCCATCAGCGATTTTACACCCTCTAATGTGGTTCAAATTGAACTGTGGCAATGGACATTCAGACTTCCAACACCAGAGAATCAGTAAAAGGCAGTCGTGCCGTGAAGGATCGCATCTGTGACAAACTCATTTGGATTCCAGCTGCGCTCTGCTTTCTTGCCCTTACTTAATACAGTACCACAAATATTGCAATATGCGTACTATATACACAACCCCATATAAGGCACATAAATAGTATGAGCAGTGTAGCCGAGGAGTTTGATACGCCTTAAATGTTTTCTGAAACTAAATATCTCAGGTGAAGGTCATGTAGCAAAGAGGGAATCTGTAAAGCACAATAAATGGGGCCAGATTTCAAGGGCTTACCCTCTAATTCTCAAGGTTAACATAGGCGTTCTCCGGTTATCTGGACCACATTAATCATTATATGAGTTGTGAGCTATGCTAGGAGAATCACTGTGTGCTTAAATGTATTCGCAAGGGTATAAAAGTTGATTTTTAATTCTATTTATGAATAAGATAGGCAAATACATCTATTAGAATAATGTTGGATTCAGTTTTGTGAGAATCACATAAAAGGCCAGAATATGGAAGTACAGGAATAATGGTTGAAAAACATATTTTGAAGTTATTTATTGATTTTATTACAGATTGAGCACAAATGTCTGTGGATTCCAAGCACTTATAGGCATGGGTGTCCATATACTTTTGGCCATATTAGAAACACATTAGAGGGTGTAAAATTGCTGGAGTATTGCAGATGGTACCATTCATTTTAATGAACGCTCACTCTCCACTGATTTAGTCTCACAAATGGGTATTAAACATCCTTAATATATACAGTATTTACATACAGACACAGTTTAACACCTGAATAAATCAAGGTTTTTAACAATTCGACTGTTTTAATGCTTCAATGGCTCACCTTAAGCCAAATGTATTATTCCTGAATGAGTCTGTATTGTTGAACGAGTGGGTTCACTGAATGATTCAATTGATTCATTTGTCGTATCATTTTAATTTGCATTAACAGTCATGGAAAAATCAACCACTAAAACACAGGCCATGTGAAATGTATTGATCTATAAAAACACATATTTAATATTAAGAAGTTGTAGGTTGGAGTGGTTGACTCTTAACTTTTATAAAGAATATCTCTTTGGATTTGAGACTTTAGTATTTTACAAATTTACAGATCATTTTTTTTTTTTTTTTGTGCACCAAGAGCTTGAAACACTCCAAAGAGAAAGGAAAAACTGAATTTAATAAAAAACTAAGTAAAAACTCTAATATTGTGAAATATTATAACAGCTTAAAATAATGGTCTATTATATATATTTATTATATATTTATATATGATAATGAAAAGTGTTAGTAGGTGTGTCAAACACATAAACCACTGAGAAAAGAGAGAGATAACTTAACAGAATTGCAAATACTTCCTTAAGGCCCAAAGTGTTACATTTTGCATGAAAATGTATGTGTTCGTTGAGAGTGACCCATGTAATAACCACAACCCAAGAGAAGAAAACAAAAACAAAACCATCTGAGGCCTGACAGCGCGCACATAAAGATACGCTTTACAGAAGAGGTAAATATTTCAACAGAGTTACCTCGTGTGCCCTCCTCTGGCAATCTATAATAGATAAAGTATTTCAATTCAACAGGCCGCTTTTAAAAAATAGGAAAGTATGTTACAGGAAATAACGCTTTTTCCAAAGTGTTTTGATTACACCTGAAATTTCTGAAAAAGGACAGTGCAATCTGCATGAGGAATAATGCATTTTTCTTTTCCCTTTGAAACCAGCCTTACAATTCCACCTTGCCTGTAATCATGAGAAATCATTACTCTCTGCTAAGATCAATGCCAGAGAGAAACCCGTCTGCCGCTGTGGCGTGCGGCACCCGGCCATTTTGAAACAACCTAGGGGTAGCGCTAACTGCCTGAATATAAATAGAGCAACCTCAAGAATCGTTAGACCTCCAGAACTTTAGTGGTCATGCAAAATTCAAACCGTCAAGATGGAAAAAGAAAAAGAAAGATATGCTGAGATATTGCCCTCTGGCAATAATGTTACTTTCAACTTTCATCACCTTTTAAGATCTGCCATCAAAAACCGACCCCCTTTTTTCCCCCATCTCCACATCTCCAGAGTTGCTTCTAAAGAGTTACAAGGGGAGAAAAATACAGCAATTAGTGGAGATCCGGGGCAGGACCAGAGACGGCAAAGCAGGGACGATTAAGCTGTGGGAGTTTGGGAGTGGGCGGCAGGGCTCCGGTTGAAACTTTTTCAGAGTTTCAATTGAAATTAGATTGATATGTTTCATTCCCCTGCCAACAAAGTAAGATGCCATCGCTGGTGCAATTTCCTCTCAGATGCTTTGATTGCCGTCTGTGTCAGGCCATCTTTCAAAAAGCTTTCTCTTGATGGACTCCGTCGACTGAAGTCTTTAGGAAAAAAAAAGATTCATGAACCGCGTGGAGACCGCTTGAAGGTCTGCTCTAGTTTCTTCAATTACTCTGGTGGTGTGTTCTAACAAGGGCAGTGTGTACTCTTACACGCTTAAAGAAAAAGCAACTAATGTCCAATGTTCTGCCTCTGGTTCATAAGAACACGACATTTAATCTACCAACAGAAAATATCATTGTGCACACACCCTCAAGTCATGCCAAACCCTTATGAGAGCTCATGAGAAAGGTGGGCATGTCAGATTCATGAATGAATCATTCTTTTCAATAAATTCATTGACCCAGATCACAAAACTGATCCGAGTGATTATTTTACAAATCTGACTCAGTGACTCAGCCAGAGTGGTTAATAGCTCACTGGAGTACACTATTAATAAATAATGACTTCATATTTATGTCTTCTGAATAGCATGGCTTCAGGAGACTAGAGCACAATATTTTTTGGCCACTTTTATGGTGTTTTTGCAAGTTTGAAAGCTCCAGAAGCCATTTAGTGTAATTGCATGTATTACATTATTCATATACGCTGGTCAAAAATATTACATTTCTGTTTTTGTTTTCCAAAGAAACAGAAAATTGTTCACAAGAATTTGCTGGTGAGTAAATGGTGACAATTTTCATTTTAAAGGGGTCATGAACTGCCTTTTTTATTATTTTGTACTGTTCTTTGAGGTTCACTTTTAATGTTATCCACATTTTTTACATCATAAAAAACATAATTTATAGGTATCAGGCTATTTTCTGTCCTGTTTTGACTCCCCTCATGAGTTCACTCAGCTCTGTTTGAATAGGCATGATGGACTGTAGACTCTGAAAATCCTGCACCGAATTGTGCCTTCTTTGTAATTGTGCCTGTGGTAAATTGAAGTGAACAAATGACTGACTTCTTTTAATTAAAAAAAAGTTAATCCACTCTTTCCTAATGTTGGGATCAGAAGGAAGGTGATGCAAAGACTTGTCTTCGGGGGCAATCTTTATCGTTGGATTTCTGCGTCGACCAGTTTTTTCCTTCTCTTATTATTCATCTACTAAATGTGTGAATTTGGTGGGCGGGGCTAAACAGGCAGTGATGTAGAAGCAGGCATTGATCTTCTTCTTCGGAGGCGGGGTTTAGCCACACTATTACATCATAAAGTGGCACATTCCACAAGCTGTTGTTTTGGCAGATTGGCTTCAATATAAGCTGTTTTTAGATTAATTTACGGTATATTTTTAGTACAACAACCTCTTATATATCAAAAGATCAATTCTGATTTATCAGTTCATGACCCCTTTAAAATCAGCTTAAATGTCTTGATTAAAAGGCAGAAAATATTAATAAAAAACAATAGAACCACATCCGGAACACTTTTATGTCTCTCCTAAAAATAAAAGCAATTCATTACGTGTCCCAAAAACTAAAAAGTTTGAAAAAACACAGAGGAGGACAGCACTACTTATTAAAATGCCTCAGGGGACTCTGGTTTCCAATATTTGAGGCATTTTTATGCCTGGGAGTGCATTGTTATTTTTGACAAATAGTACTACAAGAAAGCTTCTGACAGAGAGGAAATATTACAAAAGGAAACAAATCAATGCATTCAAGTGCAAAATAATCAGAATTTCTTGAAAAGTGCTAGGGGGTGATTGTGGAGGAAACAGTATGCCACCCTCAGTGTTAAATGAGCTTTGAAGATCCAAATGTCAGCTGCACCATCTGACAGTGCTGAATGAGATCACTAGCTATTAAAAAAACAAAACAGCAGAGATGTCGGGCTGATGTATGATCGGAATCAAAAATTGGACCCATTTTTGGGTCCCAATATTGAAACTGAATGATTTTTATAACTTTCAGCTCCATTTATGGTACTTGGTTGTCTGTAGGTGGACGAACCCTGTAATAAAATACTTGTGACAGTGTTTCCTGCAGTGCTACTGTATCTACAGTACAGTGGCAAAAGAAATGACATTTGAGCTGAGTTGACAATTTAAGCTTGCAGTTTAAACTGACTGTGATGAAAGGCTAGGTGCTGCAGAATCATACAAAGATCACAAACAGACAATAAATTACTCTATTGCCCCACTCTCACTGGTTTAAAATCAGTTTGTTTAAATGAATCTATTAAAACACTACATAAATCAGCCCTGAATATATGAGTTATATCAGTATGAACCTGCTTTATAGCTCAGTGGGAACAGAAGAAAAAGAATATCATTGTTGAAATGAATCATTTAAAAAGACACAAAAATCAGAGCATTGACTTTTATAGTTTGGGGTCTGGAATTAAAAAAAAAATGTTGCAGCATAGAAATCATTCTAATATGCTGATTCTTTGATGAATATAAAGTTCAAAAGATATATATTTTATATAAATAAATATATTTTAAATAAATAAATACATATATATGTATATGTGTGTGTATATATATATATATATATATATTTTTTTTTTTTAATAAGTAAATAAATAAATATATATATATATATATATATATATATATATATATATATATATATATATATATATATATATATATATATGAACTGGTTAAAAGCCCATTTTGGAACACTTTGAATCAGTGTGACAAGTCACTAACAAGTGATTAAATGAATCGGTTATTCTGAACACTTATTCTGTAAATTAACCATTACCATGCTGTAATAAGGGTGCATAGACAAGCCAGGTGACATGAGGTGAATCTAAACAGACTGTGTGGGAAAATTAACAACAGAAATTCCTTTAAAAACAACCATTGTATAATTCACAAACCAGGCACGGATGCTTTCAAGTGTCAAAACAGTTCATCACAGTTCATTCAAATGAAAAAAGAAAAAGAAATAGAAAGGTTCTACTTTTGCGAGCTGATGGAATGCGTGAGGATGTGAAGTTTTATGCCACTTCACTTCTCCGTTTCCTCACTTCTGCATAGACATTGAGATTCTGTTCACAAGCTTCCAACAGTGGTTCACATCACACTGAGTCATGTCACACCAATTTTTTTCCCAACCAGTATGCTGACAGAAAGTCTTTTGGGGTGAAGATTATGTAGTAGATTGTATTAAGCTGATGAAAACATACAAACCGAAACAAACAGCCTGTGCTTTGCAGTTGGTCGATTTAACTGAGTATTTAGGAAAGTGCTGTTCAGGAACGCTGTTTGGGGGCGGGATGCACCTGTGTGCTTACGGAGGTTATTATTCCAGACGTGGCTGACAGCCACAGCTGCCTTCCAGATGTTTATACATTATACAACTACATAAATGAAGTATCTGCTCCAATTAACCACAGTCTGCCATTGTCATTTGTAGTTTCAGAGGATTCTAGCTTTTATTTTTTATCACCCCCATGTGCACTTTCTCCCCTAGACCCTCTCTGCCTATGTCTTTCTGCCCATACACGAGCACATTAAAGGAACAGTGTAATCAGAAATGAAAACTGTGTAGTTGTTTTGCCCATGGAACACTAAACATGACATGAGGGTGAGTAAATAATGACATCATTTCATTTCTGGCTGAACTATTCCTTTACTAAATCACCAGAGACCAAGCGTGTGGAGAGGCAGAGAGAGGACAGCTTATTTCACTGCTAACTGGGAATGTCCATGGCAGGGATTGTGTGCATGTCCGAGCATGTGAAATTACAGCCCCCTGCACCATCACCCATCTCCGTGACCCATCTGAACACAGCCTGAACTACAGTACTCCAGCACCAGCAGAAAAGCCCCACATCCTCATCAAAAACCGCTGGAGGCCGCAGATGATGAATAGTGGCGCAGGATCTATTAATTCCCTGTAACAGTTCCTTTTTAGCTCTTCAGATTCCCAGCACTCTCGGCACGCTTAGCAGTGAAAGATGACGTGCTAAGCCAATGCTCTGCCGCCAAGCAGCTATGACTGTAATCAGGGAATACAATATGTCACCCTTTTAAACACCATGTATATAAGCCACTGAAAGCAAATATGAAAATATAGAACTGAGGCATTTCTGTGTTCTTAAAACTCTGTACCATGTCCAATCTGCATTTACTGACTTTAACAAAATACATTAAGAGACTAATGACCATAAAGAAGTTGTTTCATCAGATATCTTCTTTCCCTTTACTGCAGATGTCAGCCTGTGTTTTTAACAGGATGCTCACAATGTATTACCCTGAAATATCTCAATAGCATAGACAAAATAATATAGACAAAAACAGCTTGTGATGTTCACCAAGTATTGTTTAAAGGATCTTCTCTGAGGACACAGAGCAAACGAGAATACGGCAGTAACAGCAGTCTTTTAATTATTCATTATCAGATACGTTTCACATAGTCTAATCAGTTAGTTTTACAAATAATAGCACTAAATTAAATTAAAACAAAGTGCTTTTGTGTTTCATAAGCTTAGAGAATACAAGATCTGAAGCCACTTGTTTATAAAGAAGTACCGCTCAACAAGCGCACAAAGTCATCCCGGTGAATTGATTAAACCATTTTTAAGAAGACTGAACTTGGTGTCTAAAAAAAAGCAAGAACTGGAAACATGCCCCCTTGAAGCAATCATCGGTGTGCCACTGTAACTACAAATTTACAAAATTGACACTTTAATAATGGTGCTAAAGACTGTTAAGATATCTGTTAAATACCTGTCGTTTTTGTGGTGAGCAGTATTATCAACACTTCATAGCACTGTATAAGTAATTTTACACAGCGTGCTACAGGCTATACATTTTTGTGTACAGAAAAAAAAAACTCATGCATGAGTTAATAAATAAAATAAATGTTTATTTTTTTCATTTGAAGTACTAAAGTACTGAAATAAAGTAAAGCTAATTATAAAACAAATAAAGCAGTTTATGTATTATTATATCTATTTTATTAAAAGCTTATAACCAAATTACTTAAACTAAAAATAGAAATATAAAAATAAAAATTATTTATATTAAATTTGTTATAGTTTTATCATTTTAATAATTTTAAAATCATAAATTTCAAATTATAAAAAAAAAAATTCCTAATGCTGTCCATGATTAAACAGGCTCTTTTCAGTATCACTTCTGTTTATAAGCCACAATCTAATTCTGTTTACACTCTACAGACCTGAGCTTACAGACCTGTTGCTATGATAACAACTCTGAGATGAACTTCGAATAATGTAACTATTCAAGACCTGAGCATCACATCAAGAATTAAATCGAGAGAACTCTAACTCAAACCAAATGATACGATTTAAAATAACAGCTGAATAGTTAGTCACCATAACTAAAATGCAAAAAGCTGGAAGCACCTGTCTGTGACATATTTTAGAGTCCTCTATAGTTTTCTACTCGTCTGACTCTTTTAAATGCATATAGCTCAGCATAAGTGGCACAGCAGAATCTTTACCGGTTGACACACTGCTATCATTTCATGATTTACATTGCCTTCCCTATGTCTCATCTTTATTTTTATTCAAAAGACCAGGAAATTAAAACATTCCTGCGTGCATCAAATGTTAAGATAATGCTCTCGGAAAAGATCGTTTGCTCTGTCTATTCTGTATGCAGCTGCTGTAATGAACTGTACACTTGTGAAACATCAGTTTGAAGTGTGTTTGTGCATGCAAATGCGTTCATTGTTTGTATCTGTGACCTGCTTACTAATGCGTGGGAGTATACACTTAACAAGTCAATGTCTAATAGAGTGACTCATTACTAGTGATTTTTATTCCTACGGCTGTTCAGTTTATTCAGCTATATTTGGAGAAAAAAAAAACAGCTCAGAGGTGACCGGAAACAATGTCCGAATATCACTCCGAGCTACCGTCGTAATGTATAATGCTGGAAAGTGTGCGACTCACCGTCCATCCGCCCCCATCAGTAGTCATGTCACAGAAAACCTGGAAGCCTTCTGGGTAATGTGTGGGGAACACAGAGTAGATACCATCCTCTCTTTGCCCGCTGGCATAGATGTCACTGCAATCCCTGGGTCTGGAACCTGCCAGAAGATACAACATGCCAGCATCATCAATCTACATTCCATGCCAAACCATAACTGCATCTGTTTTTACATTTTTTGAGAAACCCTTTCGAGGTACGGCGTGAGACAAGAAAGCTTCAGACCTCAAATCTGTCATCTCAAGCCAGCTGTCTAAGCAGTGGCATGTCGCTTTCACACTGCGAGAAAGATTACGAGGGAATAGGTATGAAACCATTCTAGGGCTCATTAGGGCTGGCTGCAGACTTGAGAATATGTGACTAATGAGAAGGTTTTTTTATTTATTTTTACCTTCTCCACCGGCGCAGCCCTTGGGCCGGACGCTGTGTACCGGAGCCCTCTGCAGATCTGCCTTGAGACGGCTCTTGATGTTTCCGGTTTCCTTCTGCATGGAGCTAAGCGCGTCGCTCACAGAGTTCACCACTTTCACCATGTTGATCTGGCTCTCTGACAGCAGCTGGAGAGAGAGAAAGCAGAGGAAAGTTTAAAGGACAGAGGATGACACACATGATCCATTTCTTTCACTGAAGCTCTTAAGAGTCACATACTTGTTTGTTTAAATCAGCCTGACAAATCCTTTAGTACAAAAATGTTTGAGCTATAGTGCAAAGTGAAACACATATTTTGATTCACAGGTTTTTGTAGATACCACCCCCCCCCCACACACACACACACACACACAAACACTTACACACACACACAAACTAAATACTGTATATGTTGATGTTTAAAGAAGTATATTTGTATTATAATTTATTGAACAGAAATATGGATATAATCATTTTAGTATTGCTATAATTTATTGTATTTATAGTTTAAGGTTTTAATACTTTTTAAATTCAAATTAAAATCACTCATATTAATTCAAATATTTCCAACATTAAAACATGTTACCAAAATACTATTTTCAAATATTGATTTTTTTTAAACAATTCTAATAAAATTCTAATACTATATATTATCATATTTATTGGTTAAAACTAGTGGTGGGCCGTTATCGGCGTTAATGTGCTGCGTTAACGTGAGACCCCTATCGTGCGATAAAAAAAATATCGCCATTAATCTATTCTTAAAGTTGGGTTGGGAGCTGGGTCTATACTATGCAAGCAATGATGACTTTCACCTTGATATTTTAGCGTGGATGTATACATAGCCGAATTGCTCTGTAGGGGGCAAAAACGAGTCTTCGAACCTGTGTGTATGCCTACTGTGAAATTACCTCATCAAACGTGACGTGCTAACATGGATGCAGCTAAGATGCCGCCGGGTTTGCTTCAGGGAATTTTTTTCCCAATGGAAACCTCAACAAGATGCACGCCTGTTTCACACATACCGTCTGCAGTGCGTATGCAGTCCGTGTGCGTTACGTATGTGGTGCAGAAGCAGCATGGACTTGATGTGCTTTCACACAGGATGCGTTTGCAGTCCGCTACTTGGTACGTGAACGATCGCTGCACTGCTGCAGACGCACCGCTCCTGGAACGCACTGATGGACCGCAACTGGATGAACACTGGAATCCGTTAAAATGGGTGCATACAAAAATACAAAAAGCATACACACTGTAGACGGAGTATGTGTGAAACAGGCATAAGGTTGTTTGCAACTTGTGCAATGTGGAATTAGTTTACAGCTTTCTCAAGCACTTGAGAAAGCACCTTGTGATGCATTTTTGAAACAGGAGATGAGCCCCTGGTCTAATGCACCACCTGTCTTGAGAAACCTGTTCTCAAAGACTTACTTTTAGTCATTATTTTATTTGGGTAGCACACATATTCTGAATGCCTTAGGCAGAATTCAAATGAGCCATTTTAATCTAGATTAATTTCAATATTACAGTGAGATTAATCTAGATTTAAAAAAAAAAATCTATGCCCACCACCAGTTAAAACTATTATGAAATATAAATCATTATCATTATTATTACTACAGCTATTATGTATAAATATATTTACAAAAAAAACAAACAAAAAAAAAACATATAATTATACTTTTATACTTACAACATTAAACCAGGATCCCAAAATAGTATAATATTCTTTATAAGACTCTTATGCTCACCAAGGCTGCATTTATTTGATCAAAAATACAGTAAAAATTGCAATATTATGAAATATTTGTTCAATTTTACAAATCTGTTTTCCATTTGAGTATATTTTGTAATTATTATTTAAATGTGATTTATTGCAAATGTACATTTATTCAGCAGCCATTACTCCAGGCTTCAGTGTCACATGATCTTTCAGAAATCTGCTGCTCAATAAACATTTCTTATTATTATCAATGTTGAAAAATTGCTTGCTGCTGCAATTTTGTTGCATCATACCCGGTTTGAACATGATTTTTTTCAGCATTTCTGTGCCACTATGACAGTTCTTTGGTTGACTCTGGCCTTTTCTAAAAGGCTGGCTTAAACTATAACAACAATGGAGTCTCTGTATCAGCATGTGGTCCCCGGTACTGCATTAAAGTAACAGGTGCACTATGCTGCACTTCACTGATAGCGCTTCAGTTTTGCGGGCTCAAGGCCAGTGGGTCTGGAAACCACTCGGTTTGAGTTTCCCAGACAGCTCTCTTTACTGCCTGCATCAGCAAAGCTGCTGAGGTCACCTCGATGAAGAAAAAAAATAAAAAATACCTTGATTCTGAGTGAGGAAAACTGTCTGCCTTTCTCCAAGGACAGGTCTTTGTGTCTCAATCATCAAACATCATGAATCAACGTGGCACTTGAGTATGTAGGAAGCTCAGTAGGCGATTAGCAAAAATTAGCCCTATGACACATGAAAGTGTAAAGCTCTCCTTTGGGGTGAGAAGGCGCTTCAAGTTCTTTGAGAGTGTGTCGTTATCAAGTCTGCATGTGCACATATGTCGCTGTGACAACACTGCAAGCTAAGTTCGAGTTGGTGTGTGTGTGAACTCGCTTGAAGTTGATAACGGCTGACGCACAGTGTGGATGGTTGGGACATTATCACTCGCAGCTCTCGACAACTCGTTTGCTTCAATATGCTGCCATAGCAACAATCATTACGTGGCCAGCTCAGCATTAAAAAAAAACTTATGTGTATGATAAAAAATGTATGTCCCTCAAAGTACAATGCACTCCATGCTCTTACCTCTAACTAACCCGTTTGTCCAGTGTCTTGAACTTCTTGGCATTCACTCGACGGGACGCAATACCTCAGTCACCACTTCTACTCGAAACATTGCCTCACTTTCATTAAAGCACACAGCAGGAAACTAGCAATTAAAAGATCCCGGACTTCAAAACTCACCTTGAACTATCAATTTCAATAGCTGTGTTTGGAAATGAACCCTACAACTTCTTGAATGCTGTACTGTACAGAATGTATTTTATACTGCATATATGTGTTTTAAAAAAAGTATTTGAAACAAAAACAACAGGCATTATTCCATGATAAATGTTTCTGAGACTGTGTACATGCACCAGAATATCCTGAAATTAATCAGAATTTGCTCAAATCTGTACTGTAAATAGGTTTGCAAACTTTCCAGAAATTTGGAAACTTCCCAGGATTTTTTTGGAAGCTTCCAGAAAATGTTGGGAATGTTCGGGAACTTTATTCAAAATAATAAGATATAAATAATAATAATAATAATTTATGTATTATTATTTTGAATAATCACAGTAACAGTTCATTAACTGTATCTGTGCATGCCCAAACTAAGATAATTGAAAGAGATTTTAGATACAGGTAGTTAAAAAGTCAAGTTATTGAAGAAACACATTTTTGGAATGCGGAGGACATTCAAACATTTCATATGTTAAAAGAAATATCATCCTGCTCTTGTACTAATGTTAAAAACATGAATGAGAATTAATGCGTTAGCTAAAGTTCTGCTCAAAATGAAAGCAAAATAAACTGCAAAAAGTGCATCTTATGTATTTCCGGAAAAAAAGGAGGAAATGAGCATGCATGTTTTTAATATATTTAGATTGTGCTGATTATATTTATGCTAGAAGATTCCATTAAATTTTAATCTAAAAAATTATATGCATGTAAACAACATTATCACCATATGACCTCATCATCACATTGCATCTGCTAGCATCTCGTCAAGCGCACTGCATTGTGGGATGTCATATTCAACACATATTCAGCAAACTCTGGTTTATAAGGCAAATGCAGCAGGTCATGCAGTTATTTTATGCGACCATATACTACAGAAATAGCAAGAGCAGGAAGGCAGTTAGCTGTTATGAACATAGCCAATGTCACAGCATGGTACCGGCTATATAAGTGCCCAATGACTGCACTTCTACCCGAGGTCTGTATATGTTCATTCCTCTTAAACTGTGATAAGAGATGATGAAGGGGAAATTAACTAAGGTTAAGAGTCTCGTGCCAAAGCATTTTAGCAGATAAAGAGACACAGATAGCCCTGTTTAAAATAAGCGCTGTCTGGCCCATTTGTCATCTCCATGCTGGACCAGGACATCAATGGCATAAACATTATTTAAAAGAAATTTGCTTCCTGTTTGAAGGGCTTTCATTAATCACTGACATATTCGAACACGCTTCCTCTGCTAGACTCTGTATCATCAATAATCTCGCCAACAGAGTATGCATCCAAGTTTGGAACACAGCTCTTAGCTTTGGAAATGACTGATGATAGATCAAAGGCGAAAGATTAATAAGCACAATCGAACAGGAGGAGACCAAAGGGAAAAACTGTGCTGCTTGCTGACACATCAAAACTTAAAAATCTTAGTATGCAAATGACTGAAAACACAGGATTCTGCAGTCATGTGAACTGAACATTTCCTATAGACTGTGCATTCATTTTTTAATTCTCTACAATAATGTCTTTCAGATAATGGCATTGTTAAGTTATTTAATGTCAACGTCAAGATTTACCAATAAATTATAATAAGAAATTGCACTAAAAAGTAATTGCACATTTTTGAACACGTAAGTCTCACTTAAAATGTTTGAATGCCATTGCATTAGAAACAAATTGATATCTGAATAATTAAATGAATTATTAATAATAAATTTACCATTTTAAAGCTAACAAACCTTGTTTTATTAAATATCTTGGTTAAAAAGTGTTTTTGGGTTATATTTCTTTAAAAATAAATGTAACCTGGTTTATTATTTTGTATTCTAAAGCAAAACATTTTTAAGTTTTGACATTTTGAGTTCAGTGTTCAAATACTTTGATACTTTAATCCAAATTATAATTAGAAATTGTAATATTTATAATTAAAGGTCACACAGAAAAGAAAAGTCTGCCTTCCAATAAATAAATAAAATAATAAATAAATATTATTATTACTATTATTTTATTCATTTATTTATTTTATTCTTTTTTTTATGACAGAATGTTATTTTCTGGGTGCTCTTTAATTATAAATACTACAATTATAATGTAAAATTTGTGAATTTTAAAAACAATAAATGATAATCTTTTTGCATCTCAGGTTTTAAATAACACTATCCATTCAGTGTTTATTTTCAGAGATTTTAAGGTTCTTTTAAGAGAGAGTGAAAGTATAATTAAATAATCAAATAATTTACAACAATGTCATTGTCCAGGCATAACAACAATCACAAAAGCAAGTTACATCGAAACAAATTTTTCATTCGAGACAACATCCTAGCGTTTTGCAGCAGACGACAGATGTGATTTTGCCAGGAGAAAAGTGTCAGCATGTATTAATTTTAAAATCTGGCTGACAGATGAGTCAACATTTCCTTCCTCCACCCACCTTCCAAAGCAAAGGGCAAAAGAAAGTGGTCTCTTTTCCAAAAGTTTATTGTAAAGAAAGAAAGGCTGCAAGCATCTCTCTTCACAGAGCAATTTCCCCTGGCAACCACTCTAATGAGTCTACACTTATAATTAACAAACAAGTTTTAATAAGGTCCTGTAGCAGGACTAATGTGCTCTCCTGCTAACCAAATTGGTTTAAAAAAAGATTTTCAGAGGGTACCTGCTATTTACAAAACTATGGTTTCCTGACACACTGAACATGGGTGTTAAGAGGCTGTTAAAATGGAATAGTGAGGCGCAAACTTCCCCCAAATGCACGTTACTGATCTCCTGCCACCTCAGATGTGCTGAAAACTCTGTGGCCGTGACAGTGACCTAGTTGTGAGCCTTCTGGTCTCAACAAGTAGAGAGAAATGGCAGGCACTTGTGCTTTATACTGGAAACAAATTTATTATTTATTAATTTTTTTAAGATGGAAGTTAATTTCCCTTTTAGTTGGTCACTACAAGTCACGTCATGACCGATGAAATGGGATCTCGCTTAGAGAGACCAATCTACTTCGAGTGTAAACTAAACGAGCCAATGGATATTTGCATGCGAGGATTGCATCCAGTTGCTGCTGATCACCGGGTGATCATAAAAAGGCAGTCGGTGCAACGCATACTAGCTTTTCGCTTCCGAGCAGAGCAAAAAACATCGTTCTGCTCCTACCAAACGGAATTTATAGCAGCCATTACTCTAGTCTTATAAGATCCTTCAGATATCATAAATCTTAAATATCAAAAAAGTTTTTTTCGAGTATGGCTCTGTGTGACGTTAGATGGAGCGGAATTTCCTTATATGGGTCCTGTGGGCACTTTTGCCGGAAGAGCGCTTGCTCCCGTATAGCGAGGCTGAGCACAGACATTTCACTGATCAGAGCGATTCACTGATCAGAGCGAGAGCGTCGCGAAAAGTCACAAAAGAAGTGTGTTTTTGGTTGCCAGGGCAAGACAACCCTGCACAGATTACCAAAAAAAAAAACAGCATTAAGGGACCAGTGGACGGAGTTTATTTTTACAGAGCATCAACGGAGTTGTGCAAGTGTTTTTGTTTGTTCCCTGCATTTCGAAGATGCTTGTTCACAAGGCCCAGTTTGACGATGGATTTCCGTATCGTTTATTTCTTAAGGATGATGCAATCCCAAGGAAAAAGGGTCACGATCGTGTGTTGGAACCGCAGGCGGTGAGTAAAACTGCTTCAAATATCTCTGCCTCCTTGTTAGTGCGTCCCCTCCCATCGGAGACCCGGGTTCGAGCCCCGCTCGGAGCGAGTCGTTACTGCTGCTGCTCTCGTTCAGTTTCAGCCTCTGGATCTGATTCTGGATCATAAATAAACGGCTGAATCTGACTGTAAGCCATGGTTTGTTTTGGGTGATGGGTCTTCCCTCACGGTAATGTCACAACTTCCACATGCTCTCAACGCAAAAGCCTATTCGCGCTCATGATTCTTTAGCTCCGCCCACACGTCACGCCTCCAGCCGGTCGTGTTTTTCCGGGAAAAATCGGTACAGACTATCTTTCTCTTATGAATATAATAAAACTAAAGACTTTTTGGATTTATGAAGGATGCAGTACTACTCTATATGTACTCAAGATTAACAGGAAATTGAGTGAAAACGAGCATTTCACCCCCCCTTTAATATTTTTGTGGAAACCATAATATATATATATTTTTTTTTTTTCAGTATTATTTGATGAACGGGACATTCAGTAGAACTTCATTTAGTTTCAATAGAAATATTTTTAAAAAATTGTAAATGCCTTTACTGTCACTTTTGATAAATGTAACACATTCTTGTTGAATAGAAGTATTAATTTAAGCTGCGGTAGGTAACTTTTGACGCTCTAGCGGTTAATAAACAGAACTGCTTGCGTCTTGCGGAAGAACATTGTAGCCGGAACTACTTCTCTCTGTTTATGTCTATGAAGAATCACAAAGGTACTGGGTTACTCCGCCGCGGTATCCCCGAAGCAATCTAAAATAGTCCGAATATAAACACTTATTATAGGTGTACCCTAGTGATTCAGGACAAGCCAAAAAAACGGTTTGGAAAATGGATTCATGGTGTACTCGCTTGTTATATATATTTTTCTACATTTTGAACACAAACAAAGTTATGGACCGCAGCTCTGATTGGTTGTTTCTTAACGAGAGCGATGGAGTTTCTGCAAATGGCAATAGGACCACTGGGAGGAGCCAGAGGAGCTTGATTTTTTTCACAGATTATCTGTCTCATATTCTACTGTCAGGACATAATGACAGGTTTAATAAATATGTAAAAAATATATTTTTACAAAAGTTACCCACTGCAGCTTTAAGTATTAATAATTAAGTTTTTTTTTTTTTTTTATTACTGAATTTGTATATATCTGAATATTTTGCAGTAAACTTATATTTGATAATTAAGAACATAATTTATATACTTTAATACATACTAAAGTATATACAGGAATAAACTACATTTTAAAATATATTAAAAACAGATTCAAAGAAATATCAAAACACTGAAACAGAAAAAGCTGTTTTCCCTACAGTGTTTGACCAGTCGGTTACATACAGCTGTCTCTGTACATGAACAATTACTGTACCTTTAAAAATACATGATGCCTATTGTGATTTAATTTAGCTTAATTTACATAACATGATCAAATCCACTATTTTCTAGCAAGCACTGGGCAGATATTACATTTAATTTCATCTGTAGAAAGTAAACAGGTTATAGGCAGATCTAATCATATGAGCTCAGGATATCATGGTATACCTGCCATTAAGTTGTGAAATTACCCTTCAGAACTTTCATTTGGTATTCTTGTAATTCCGCTCAACGGCCTCATATTTGCTTTCAGATTTATCCTGAGGTTTTCAAGGAGAGAGTGTGCAAACCGGTTTATAGCTCCCATCAACCTAACCACGACAAGTGTATCCCTTGGGCTGAGAAATCCATCCATCCAGTTATCTCTGAGTCTGTGATAAATAATAAAAAGTTCCCATGATATTACCAGGCTGTATAGTCTAAACTCCACAAGGCTAAGCAATACAACCCCCTTTTCTCAACCCAATCATCCCTATTGATGGGAATGTGTTTTTTATTGTCTGGCCGAGGGAATCTAATGAAAGCATGGCCCTAGTTTACTGGCTGAATTCATAAACTGCTGATCTGAATGTAGCCGCAGATCCCATCTGTCTCTCATTCTGTCTCCCGCTCTCCAGAGCCAGGTCTGAAATGATGCTATCACATATCAGACACACAGGACACCTACGGTACTTTGATATATATTAAAAAAATACTGACAATCATAACATAATTTGACTGATCAGACTTGTAGTAGATTATCAAGACATCCCTACAACAAGGTGTTTAAAAAACTATTACTATGAAGGTACTATAAAACAGAGAAATAGCAGATTTGATGAAAATAAATAATATATTTGTCGAAATATATAACACACCTGTGATCTGTAAAAGTTTTACAGTAAAAAGCAGCACATCCAAATCTCAAAACAGCATATTCAAATATATACACAGACAACTGTATGTAATATATATTTTATATGCATTTTTGTTTTCAAGTTTCAAATGCCACTTGCTCAATTACTGCAGGATTACAGAAATACTAATGTAGGTCTTAGTTGCATTTTAAGTAGTATTATAAATCCTAATATATATAATATATATATATTAGAGGTGGGCATAGAATAATTTTTTTAATCTAGATCAGTGATACTCAAATCTGGCTCGCGAGATCCAGTTTCCTGCAGAGTTTAGCTCCGACTCCAATTAAACACACCTGCCTGTGATTTTCTAACGATCCTGAAGACACTGATTAGCAAGCTCATGCGTGTTTGATTAGGGTTAGAGCTAAACTTCGCAGGAAAGTGGATCTCGCGAGCCAGATTTGAGGATCACTGATCTAGATTAATCTCACTGTGATCTTGAAATTAATCTAGATTATTACAGTTTTGCTATATATATCAAAAATTATATCTGGTGTCTGAATAATTTTTGGTTTGACTGTTAAAACTACAAAGTAATTCAGTCAAGAGCAGTGAGTGATTTTCATTTTCATTTTCTTGGATTAACATTACAGCAGCTAATAGTTAAATTAGGCGCGGTCCCTTTAAGAGATGATGAACGCATCCAATAAAATCCACATCCCATTTTTTCCCTCAACTGTTTACTTTCACTTAAGAAATAACTGACAGTTTTTTCGAGCATAATTTCCAAGGTGGATATTTTTACATATTTTGTATGTATTTGAAAGCACAAGAGCAAAAATAAGCAAATTCTCTTTCTCTGCGTGAGCCCTGAACACCAGAACACCGCGAGGACTGAATTGGGCTCTTTCACATCTTTTTGTTTGTTCAAACGGTGATTTGTATTTGTTCGTTCAGGTGCAGGAGGGACTTTGAGGAGAACTTCGCAGAAGAGAGCTCGGTTCAGTGTCGCTGTCCGTGATAAGCGGCTCTCTCTCTCTCTCTGCAATGAACACAGCGCGCGAGTAACTAGCTACTCTGTTCAGCTTTTCTGCGCCTTGTGTTTGGATGATTTAATGTTTAAATCGACAAGCAGTAAGGCTTAAAAACATGTGAAAAAGATAAGCTTTCGTGACGATGCGCAGCAGTGGCCCGTCAACTGTCCTGAGCATCTTTTTAGGCTGTCCTCAGTCAGTGGGTTATATAAAATATCAAGGTGAAAGTCATCATAGCTTGATTAGTATAGATCCAGCTCCTAACCCAACTTTGAGAATAGATTAACGGCAATATTTTTTTTATCGCCCGACGCAGCACACAGCACGTTAACGCCGATAACGGCCCACCACTAATATATATATATATATATATATATATATATATATATATATATATATATATATATATATATATATATATATATATATATATATTATAATATATGTATATATATATATATATATATATATATATATATATATATATATATATATATATATATATATAGACATCATGTGGACGACTACATTCTCTGCTTGAATTTCTTGTGGTGTACCACATCAAATAAAGTCCTCCACTGTTTGACACCACTGAGCTCTGGTGCGTTTTGTCATCTCATCTTAAAATGCACTGTGAAAATGAGGTGCGTGCCTAGTGAGGGTGTTGGCATACGGCAGCGTAGTGTGAGCTCGATCCCCCGCTAGTTCCTGGGCAAGTCACTTCACTCAACTTGCAATTTAAAAAAAAGGAAAGGAAAGAGAGTAAAATAAAGACGGAGCTGTTCATCACATGGGAAAGCTCATAAAGAGCTTTAGTATGCCAACAACATATTGGAGGAAGAGATAAATGGTATCTTGTAAACACTAGGAGATTTCTTGAATGTTTGAGAAACCGAAGTATTTCAGCCTCAAATTACTGTCAAGGATAAATAATCTCTCCGTCTGCTGTAATCAGTGAGTGTTACACTCATAAAAGGTCATAAAGTTGGAGCTTGGGGACATTGTGAGTAATGGTGCTTGTGATTTTCTTTCACTCTTTCATCTTGACGATCCAAACGGTGCTGATGAAGGCTTTTACAACAATGACAAAGGTGAAGGAGAGGCAAGCAGTGTGGTAGGAATTTGATCCCAATTATTTTGGAACTGCTATAAGGAAAAGTTCAGCAAGATGCAAAATGTGATTTTCAAGTAGATGTCAAGGCCTGTTCACACGGAATCAGATGCCACACAGAAGCATAATATATATCAGAGCTGAGTTATTTTGAGAATGTGGAGAACTTGAATGGTGCACAACCCTGTATCTCGGTTCCCATAAAAATATTAAGCACTAAAAACTGTTTCTAAACATGGATAATTAGAAGGAACATTATTCATAATTGAGCACCAAATCAGCATATTAGATTGCTTTCTGAAGAATCACGTGACACTGAAGACTGGAATAATAGCTGCTAAAAATTCAGCAGAATTATGAACCGGAAGAGTCGCATTTAATTTTGCATTTCTCTGATTGACATGGCAATGAACATCAGAATGTATGTTGAAATAATAGAGTACAACTTGCTGAAATCTATCATGTCACATGTAATTGCTCAATCAATCTTTCAAGAGCGTAAAGACGTCAGTAAAACACCTAGTAAGCAACATCACATTATTGTCACATTTATCTCAGGAAAGTCATTGAATCTTCATAAATTCATTAGTCAGCTAGGAAAAAAATAAGCATTTTACTAAATATATCCACTATTTTACATATTCATATTTTTACTTTTACCTGTTGTCTTCATTATTTAATGTATATTTGAATAAATGTGTCATAAAAACTTGTTTAATTACAACCACGGATTAAATGTTTCAGAACCAACCTAGTGTAGAAAAATTATTCTGTTTTTAAAAAGTTGACATAAAAACTTCCTTACGTGAAACAAACTCGACTAGCTTGCACCGCTGTATGCAGTTATACAAGAAAAAGAAACAACCCACAATACTAAACATCAACACAGCAATTAACCATACACTAATTTGATCAAAAATAAACAAAACAAAAATAAGACGTAATTATTCTTTTCACCACAAAACATGTCGTTTTCTATGTAAATTAGGCTTAATATACTCTGCATTTACAAAACCTTTTTGCCTAGTGCTATTAACGCCACACTATTACTGGCCAAGGAAAGCAGACGGTTAACCAAATTTAGAATAGCTGTTCCATTATAACCAGGCATATATCCAGACCGAGTGAGGTGAGTTAGCCGAGTCAGGCACCTGCACCGCAGTAGTTGGGCAATACTGTACAGTATGCCAGATCGCATAGTGTGCAGCATTACCCAAAAAACTTATATTCAGAACCAGCCTGAAAGATGGTCGCATTTGCACGCTTATCTCATTTGCATAAACTCTTTAGTGTACCAAGTGCTAAAACAATACAAACAGTGCATGCAAATTAAACAGCGCTATCAACGGCGCCATTCATTCTTTGTGAATCCTCCAAGCATTGTTGTTTTTAAAATCTTGTTTTCTAAGTTCTTCACGCCAGAAATTCAGAATTGGTGCACACTAGAATTTGGCTCTGTGGATAATGCAATGACTACAAGTGACAGATTCATTTCAGCCCGTTTTGTTGTGTCTTCTCTTGGAGCGAACAGCGAAATTTCCCAAACTAACCTGAATAAGCCGGCCCTGTTCGGTCTGTAGAGTGCTGAGCTCATGTCCTATGTTGCTCTGGCCTTGTCTCAGCGCGTTGTACTCCATCTTCAGCTGACTGGCATGGGCGGACAGCTTGGCCACCTCCTCGGCCAGTTTAACAAGCAAAGCCCGGTCTTGCCCTTTCACTGACTTCAGATCAGTGTCATGGTCGGTGAGCGAGTGCAGCAATGAGGTCTGCACGCCTTCCAGACGCAGGAAGTTATTGTTGTAGTCAGGACAGTTGGGGTCAATGAAGATGTTGATGCGGGAGCCGTCGCCTCTCTCAATGGTTACCAGGGCATTACCCTCATCCTGGTTAGTGCTGATGAGAGGGGGGCCGTCGGGGCCACCGGGCGCTTGGTAATGGTTCATCAGAAGGATGATCCCGGTTACTGTGACAGCCAGTAACACAGCAACAAAGAGCAGGATGGTGCATAGGAGGTAGCTACAGCTCATCCTCTGTAGAAAAACAGAAAGAACGAGATACATTAGAATAAAGAAATAAAAAAACAAGTCTGAAAAGAAGCATTAAAATGACCAGCACAAAAAAGAAAAATTCTCTCTCATTTCAGTCTTAAATACAAATGTGTAAAGCCGATGCATAAGTAATACACTCTGATTAAACTTGACATACACTGATAACACAGATTCAAAAGTAGGTTCCCCAGCATGCTAATTTCTAAAAATCCCTGTTGAGCATTAAACATGCATGGAGATGCATCTTGAAAGTTTAATCTGCTATTATGTAATACCTGAAGACTCTTGAACGCATCAATTCAGGCTTTTCATAAAGGTGTTTATAAAAGATGGAAAATAAATTGTATTTGCTCAGTTTCCTAAGACCTAATCATCATCCCTTGCTCCAGATAATTTAAGTCAGGAAGATAGCATTCATAGCACATGAATGCAACCTCAACCAGTAGGAAACTCAGGGTTTTCTCTGAGCCCGGACTTTCAGAATTGGGGATTCCTTTGATAAAAAATTGTTGTGAATGCAAACTGATATTGGAAGTACTCACGTTTTCATTTTGAGCGCAATATTTAGTTTCCTCTAAATGTATTTTGAATAGCTGCTGTGCATTTCTGCATATTGAACCCTTTCCAACAGTAACTACATGGTTTTAAGATCTACATTCTCACAATAAGGACAGCATCCACTATTATTACAAAAGGTTAAAACGTCACTGATACTCAAGAAGGAAACATGATGCATTACGATCCCGGGGGTGGAAATATATATATAACGTTTTAAACAAATGTACACATATAAATCACTGAATATACATTATAAAACAGCTATGCAAATTAATATATTGTTTATTTCCATGCATTCCTCTTATTGTGCAATATAAATGTAGCATAAAGCTAAAACCTACATTAGGAGGAGTGGCAATAGATAATCTGTGAACACTTTACACTGATTTCTGTGACTGGCCAGGGCCCGAGCGGTGGGCTGGAATATAAACGACAAGATGAGCAGTGTTTCCTTTGAGGATCTAGAAAGGCAAATCCCACAGGGCAAGAGACTAGAAACTACAGACATAAGCCTTAAAGCTCGATATTACGGTTTGGTTAAGTGCCCAGAGTTGACAACTCTTTCATCTACGGGAGTGTGTGCCAGCTTGTGGACGTGTGTGTGTGTGTGTGTGTGTGCATTCGGCAACAAACACAGATATAACAAAAATTGAAGTGAAGAACATTTGATGGGAAACTAGGGAATGCCACGCAGGCACTGGAGAGCGCTTGCTTATCATTTTGCCATGTCTTTTTATTCAGGGGGAGCCTACATTGCTCGCCCTGCTGTTATACAAGTGCCACTTCAATATTCCACTTGACAGCGGGTGTCGGTCCTTCGCATGAGCTTCGAGTACATTTTGTATATTTATTTGTCACATTTTTACATATATGCTAGAGTGACTCAATGCCCATGTGCCATAGCGGCATTTATGATTTAAATTAAATCACAAACACTCAGGCTGAAGCGGCGCACAGCTGCAATAAGATATTTACAGGGACCAGCATTAAGGAATATTTCTGATCGCGTGAACTGTTCAGATTTCTATTTGCAAAGGTTATAAATGTAAAGATCATATATATCTAAAAAAATTTAAATATTACATTATTTTATATTCAGATTTACATTATTAATTAATGAATACATACTTTAAAAAATATTTTGTTTCATTTTTATTTGCAAAAAATAAAATGTAATTTTTTTCCCATCAAATGTTTTACTTGTTTTTAGAGAAAAGAAAAATTGTGATAAAAGATAATTTGCAATAAAAACTAAATTACAATTATTACAATTACTACAATTATTCAGAAAAACAAGAAAAAAGTGGCATTTATGGCAAAACAACAATGATATTCAAATCCATAAAATAAATTAAAACTATGTTAGAAATCTATTTTTGAAATGTTAGCCAACTCAATAATTTAACCTACTTGACAAGTTTTACAAATAATTTAAAACAGGTTTAAAATGTGTATTTTTTACACCAAATGCAACCAAATGTCACAGAAATCCAAAAGCATCTTTGGATAAAAGCGTTTGCCAAGTATGTAAAAGTAAATAAGGTGGTCCTACATTTCCATGTGAAGTTAAATCATTAAGTGCTGTACACTCTCATATACACAGACACACACACCCACAAACGCAATAAAAAGACACATACCCTCTGAGATTTTGATTTAAAAGTCACTGCAGTGAATAACAGCCCCTGCTCTCAAGCTAAATTTCCAGTGAAACACATCTAAATTTACAATGACCGTGTCTGTCCCGAGTAATGGATATATTACTTTGCAGAGAATATTGTATTTCCATACTTGTGATAAAGTGTATCTTTACAAGACACCTATGTACATAAGAACAAGTGCAGCCTGGTGAAGAGGGCTCTATTCCCACACCGAGTGCACACACTGTCATATTTATTTTAAAGATAATTAATGTGCACAAAAGACACCAGCCTACTTCATCATGCAGCAGCAGTTGAGAGTGGTCTCAGATCAATTTGTTACAATAAAGCAACAATACCTGCTGTCTACAGGAATTAGCCGGGCTTATATCTGACCCCTCCACTGTGATCGAAATGCATACAGCCGGGCAGCAACCAAAAAGACTGGAGAAGCCCTGCAAGAAAATCCTTGCTGACAAAATGAGGCAGTATAAGTGCGTCTATTCTATGTACAAGCGCACCATCAATCTTGCTCTTCTTCATTGTGATAGAACCTCTCTACTGGTGTTTAGGAGAAAAACGAGGGTTCGTAAACATTCGGTCGCCATACCATGACCTGCATCTTAACTAGATGGCGGGCCCTGACCGTGACCGTCTTCTGGGATGTCTACGCACCTTTACTTCCCTCTCACACTCTAGTGGGCAGCGGGTAGTTAGATGCCCCCTGAACAGACACAGGTTGAGATTAGAGGGCCATGCTTAGCTGAGCACAGACAATATTTGATAAGGGCTTTTCTCTGTTGCTCTGAGACAAGGCTTTTGTATGAGGAGAGGTGAAACAGAAGAATCGGCGAACAAAAACAGTGCCACATTCTTTTCAACGCCCTCCTTAGACCTGTAAGACCCACAGCGGATCGAAACTGATACCAGCTGCAGGAACCAAGAGGGAGGTCAAGTGCATTGACACACTGAAAAATAGCACATGACAGAGCCGACGATTGCTTATTCGGGGAGATGTAGGCTCTTCTCTTGACATTGGCCTACGACAATGAAGATGCAAAAGAAAGAAAGCATCACCTGGCTATAAGAAACTAAAACTATAGTAAGATCAGTAAGAAACAACAATAAGATATGTTATTATGTTATTATTTCATTAATTCACATATGCTCTAATTCAGAGTTGTGCAAAATCCAGAAACTGGCTTCTTTTTCAACTAATGAGTGTAAATTTTAGTTTAATTGGCCGCACGCCACAGGAAATTGATTTAGAATGTCAGTGGGAAAGAGAGAAAAGATATATAGAATTATTAAGTATGGAAAAATATAAAAAAAACTGTTTGCTACCTCAACTCAGACTAATTTCAAATTCATTCATTCATTCATGCATTCATGACCTCTAGACTGGACTATTGTAATGCACTTCTAGGTGGTTGTCCTGCTTCGTCAATAAACAAGCTACAGGTAGTCCAAAATGCAGCAGCATTTTAACTGTTTTAACTGTTTAACAGTTAGAGTCCTTACGAGGTCAAGAAAATATGATCATATTACCCCAATTTTACAGTCTCTGCACTGGCTACCTATTAAGTTCCGTATCAGTTACAAATTATCATTACTTACCTATAAGGCCCTAAATGGTTTAGCTCCAGCGTACCTAACTAGCCTTCTACCACGTTACAACCCATCACGCACCCTAAGGTCACAAAACGCTGGACTTTTGGTCGTTCCTAGGATAGCAAAGTCCACTAAAGGAGGTAGAGCTTTCTCACATTTGGCTCCAAAACTCTGGAATAGCGTTCCTGATAATGTTCGGGGTTCAGACACACTCTCTCTGTTTAAATCTAGATTAAAAACACATCTCTTTCGCCAAGCATTCGAATAATGTATCTTTTTAATTGTGAGTGTAGTCGCATCTGATCAAAGGTGCTTTTTTATTTATTAGCTTGGGTTAAACTAATTTTACTTTGTTGGATCAGCAGCTATGCTAATGATGTCTGTATTTTGTTTCTATGTTTCGCCACGGGATTTACATACAGATGATGCTAACCCTGAATCAACAAACAGAACTAACAATTATTGCTAAATGTGTGACTGAATCATATAATAACTTAATTAATAATATTGATAGTTCATCGTCTAGCTGACTACGTCTTGTATTATTATTATTATTTTTATTTTTTCTAAAATCCTGTCAAATGTGCACAAACTACTAGCTACTACTAAATATTGTAGAAACATAATTTTCTGTAAAGTTGCTTTGTAACGATTTGTTTTGTAAAAAGCGCTATACAAATAAACTTGAATTGAATTGAATTGAATTGAAATTCAGGCTTTCTCAATTCAATTCTGAATGGCGGACAGCCTTGATATCCTATAAAGTTTCAGAATACATCAAGGAAGATCCTTCAAGGATCCTTAGGAGAGGGGCATCTATTAGAAATCACATCAGCTTGTCAATCAAATCAAATCAACCACTTGACCGCCTTAGGGTTATTCTATTTTTGTGTTTGTTTGTTTGTTCGTCTAAAGAAACATCTGAGAAAAAGTTTAAATATAATTGAATAACTCCATTAAGTCTCCAGAGCTTTGAAAAAGCAACCTCCAAAGACTAAAAATTTCACTCACAATTAGTTTAATTGTAGGTTATATAAGGTGAGATACCAGGGAAAACTTTTGAATGGTCTTCTCTATTCTTGAAAAATAGGACTCTCTTTTTGGAAGAGTAAGCATCCTACCTTTGAGAGAAATATGGTTTAACCACAATTCAATCAATACTAAGAAAACAACCCTGAACCTCATTGAGTTTGTGTGTCCTTCTAATCTTATACTCTGAACTGCCTCAGGTTTATATTGGTTTTCAATGAATGCACGTATTCTAAAGGGTTCTCAATACAATGAACATCCAGGCATTTTCAATAGTGATTCACAGTCTGTTCAGCATAGCTTCACTGTAAGGGCAAAGCTTTTAAAATCACTTTTTAGGTGCCATAGGTTCTAATATGCGAATACAATAATGTTGTTGCAAACATGACCTTAAAACTAGCCATGTATTAGTGAAAATTAAACAATACTAAGCTTTTGAAAACATTCATAGAAATATAAATCTATTCTGTGTGAGAAGAGGTAGCATATGAATAGCAGAGATATTTCATGGGCTTAGCAGAGTTATTCTTGATTCCTTGGGCTGTAATTTCTGATCTCAACATTGTAACCAATATATAATTTACTCATTGGTATTTTTATCTATAGCTCAAATTCAAATCAATAGTAAATTCAACTGCACTGTGCTTCCTAGCATTCAAAAGTTGGCAAATTCTGAACTGTATTTTACCTTAGCATTTGTACCAGTGGTCAGTCCACTTTCTACTCAGTTTAACTTTAAGGAACACTGTGCTTTAGCTCAGAGGTCCCTTTATCTTGAAATACAAATCTACAGCTCTTGCTGAAATATCGGGGTGCCTCAAGACTCTAATCTAGGACCGACCTAATCTTCTTATAAGGGCTTAAGTTAGAAAGATCCTCTTCCAGCTGTGCACATACATTGGGAGGGTGAAATAAACCGGCTGGCAGTCGGACATATGTGGTTGTTTACTTTTTTCCCGAGATACAGATCTTCCTGATTTAAGAGTGCTGGGTATTTATTAAATACTGTGCGGGTCTTGACGAATGACCTTTTAATGTTCTCAATGCTTCAACAGAAAACCAATCCCAGACAGACGAAAAAGCATCTGCTAATGTGTATGCAACTTGACCTACTAACAGTATACATTCAGAGTATAGGCTATTTATATTCATTAGGGTTGGGAACTGAGAAAGAGGTCTTATTCATAACTAGTTCTTTTATTTGAAAAAAAAAAGAAAAAAAAGAGCAGAATGATTTCTATTAATTTTGGTTCTGGAAAAGGCATGCATTCTTTTGACTCTTATTAACCAGTTATTTTTAGTGAATCAAAAACCTTTCAAAATCAGACCAGTTCTCTCAGACTCACTCGCTGAATTATACTTTTTAGGCTATTTTCATCATTTATGATTCTAAATTAATCAAGAACTGCTAGGTTATTATTTAATTATGGCTTATCTTACTGACTGATTTTATAAAAGAAAATAATGAATGATGCTACCAAATTTATCTGGCTAAATTTATTTTATTTCTTTCTTTTTTAAATAGTTTAAAAACGAATAAACTACATTTATTCATATGCATTTGTACCTCCATAATTGTATACATTTTTTCAATTCTGGCAAAAGGTATTTATGATTCGTTATATTTGTTTTGTATAAATCTGAATTGATTCCTTATTTGCCAGCAAAATAAATCTCATAAGTACTGAAATAATCATTAAAAATATTATTTTTGTATTGCTAATAGATATCAAAATCATTCAGTATTAATACAATATTTATTTTAAAGATAATACAATACATATCAGAATCAATTTATTAAAGTTTTGGATGCCTATATCTCAAATCGCTGTTGATTAATTTTTATGATCATTTTAGCCAAAAGCTTAAATTAAAGTTAGGTATTATTTACTGTACATTTCAGATGTTGGCAATTTTATCTGTCATAAAAACTTGCATACATTGGATAAATAACATATTTAACATTGATATTGCATCTACGTTCAAGGTTTCAACCGAAGACCCCTAGAGCACTTTCAGACCCCTTCAGAAACAAGTGAGTATTAAATGTGGTCAAGCTCCAGTTGTTTTACAAATTAGACACTTGTAAGGCCAAACGCCTGAAAGCAACTCCCGTCAACACGCATTAAGGAATCACTACGCCATTCGCCCCGAATTACACAGCAACCCAAGGCCTTAAAAATATCTTGTTATACAATGTGAAAGCAGAAATCCCAACAAGCAAGTCTTAGCGCTTTGGGCAGACCAGATGTGGAGGATTACTCTTAATCTGCAAAATGGACACACAACTCTAGCGCTTCTTCTCCAGTTCATTTATCACTAATGTGGCACGGCAGTAAGACGCGGGAACCTGAGCACTGACTCACTACGAGATCCGCACTGCCACAGCCACACAAATCAAAACACACACACACATGCATGCATTCACACATACCAGCACAATTTGTGCTGGCTCAGAATTTGTGGCTTCATTAACCAGTTTGAAATGATAAATAGTTTATTGTGTGTACGTGGGGGATGTGCCTGGGGCTGTCAAAAGCAGAAAGCTCCTCCCCCTCCCTCCAGCTCCACCGAGGCTATTAAAACGGCATCGTGCTAAAGTGTAAAACTGTTTTTCTGAGCCAATAGGTGATGACATCCTGAGAAGGGCCCTCTGTGTATCTTTGAAACATCTCACAAGCATCTCCGAAGCAGATAACGGTACATGCTGACAAACTGATAAGTTACTAGTGGGTCAAAGCGATGCAACGTGCTATTTGTAGCCTGAGGTGAATGAGAAAAATGATTCTACTTCCTTTGTAGGGTGAGACAGGTAAACAAGGCAGGGGATATGACTTCAAAATGAACGTGTATTCTATCTTAGCATGCATACGGTTAATTAAATAAGAAAGGTAACAACAGTTCCCCAACTGTAGAGTTGTCAAACTGAGATGTGTGGGTCAAAAAACAACATTCATTGTATAAAGATTTCAGGTCTTTCTGGGTAAAAGCACAATGTGGTATTTATCGAAACCATTTACAGAGAAGCATTCATACTTTAAGCTCTGCGTCCTCTTACCATCTCAAAGGAAATAAGTGGGTGCCAGTGCGAAAAGAGGAAATCAACACTTCAACGGTACATGTTGCTTCACGAAATTGCCATCATGTGCAGCCAAAGTGGGTCTGAAATCTCTGCCATCAATTTTTAATCATAGTCCTCTTCCACTGACCCCTAAACCTCCTTTCTGCGAACCTTAGATAACTTTGACTTGGCTCTCTTTAATATCTCAAACCTTTAAATGGAAAATCTTTCATAAAATCTTTTAATCTCAAAGAGTATCAGAAAAGAACTCCAGAGTGTCTCATACTGGGCTCAGATTTACCAATGTGTCCACAATCAAAAATGAAAGATTTCAACATGGTTTCAAAATATCTTAAAGTATCACAGAATATGTGCTACACTATTTACAGTACATTAAATATATTATGTTATTTACTAATTCTATATATCTAGTCTTTTATTAGCAGCAAATCAGTGTATTAGAATGATTTCTAGTGGATTGTGTGACAACGAAGACCGAAGTGATACTGAAAACTGAGCTTTGCATCAAAGGAATAAATGGCATTTAAAAAGAGATTAAAATAGACAACAGTTGTTTTAAATTGTGATAGTAAATCAAAATATTTCTGTTTTACTGTATTTTAATCAATAAATGCAACATTGGAGATTTCTTTGAAAAAAAAAAATGTAATCCTGCTTTAATTTTGTTAATTCTGCATTGCAGTGTTTGGAGCATTTTGCTGACATAGCAATGTTATGTCTAAAACATAAGTTACTGGATATCAACTTTTCTTTAATGAACTGTTAATAAAAAATAATAATAATTAAAAAAAAAATATATATATATATATATTTTTTTTTTTATTTTTTCATTAACAATTGCACGTTCGTAATTCTGGTGAATAAAAAAACAGTATTCATGGGCTTAAGAAATATCTGAGACGAATTTGATACTTTGGTAACAGCATGAGCGCCCACTAAAAAAATAAACTTTGAGAGTGTGCACAATATATTTACTGCTATATACAACAAAAAGTGTTTGCAACTGTAGTGTGTGTCCACTCAACTGACTGTTGACATGATTTAGCCTCAGCGTGTGGTGTGTTTGTGTGTGTGCTGCTTGTGCATGCGTAACTCGACAGAGTGGCAAGCAGCAGTGGCAGGGCCTTCTCTCTGCAGGCTTGCCTGTCAGTGCACTCCAAGGACATGCAGCGATGTGTGCAGGCAGCGATTTGTCTTTCAGGCCTCTTCTGGGATCCAGAGAGCAGCTTCTGCAGCGAAGCCATAAGTCACTATTCACACTCTTCCTCTCAGCTCCCTAATGGCTGACACACAGAAGTCAGCTCCGGCGTGGCTCTGACATGCTGAATCAAAACGGCAAGGGACAAAAGATCAGTCTGTACACACACACACACACACACACTCACGATCCAGCCGATGCCATATGAGAGAAAGTAAATGCATAAGGTGTAAAAGTGAACATTGTCTCTTATTTTTGTGATTCCAACAGTGAGCAAACATATCTCAAAATGCTATTTCGCTATGTTTGAGCAGGAAGTGATATGTTGTTTCAGTTACCTTGTGCACAAAAAGTTCTACATCCTTCAAGCAAAAGTTCAAAGGAATGAGAAATTTTCAGGAGAAACCTGGTTTGGATGTCTAAAATGGAAAAGATTCCAAAGGAACTTTACATAATTTTACTGAACATAAAGGAAACTAGAGAAAATGTTTCATATACAGAGTCATTACTGTTCCCTTAAAACTAAACCTATTTACATTTATTTTTGTTAATTGAAATAAAGATGAAAATAAATGAAATAAAAGATGAAAAACTTAAAAAGGAAAATAAATTTCTTATGTTTTCTTGGCAAATAAATGACATTTTAAATAGTTACTTACAAATTATGTATAAATAAATAGTTTAATTATTAAAATAATTTAAAAAAGGAAAAAGAAAGCTCATAAATTAAATTAAAAAAAGTCAAGATAATTAGAAATATAAAAAAAATAGAATCCATAATAATGACAAAAACATACAACAAAATTACTAAAACTATAATTAAATAGAAAAATTAAATGAGAAAAATACAACTAATTTATAATATTAATAAATACTATATCAGAATATAAATAATACTAAAATAACACTGGTCATCTGGGGAAAACACAATAATAGTTCTGATTCAATTCTGATATTAATTCTACTACTTTTACAATTCACTGCCAGATAAAATATGTAAAAATGTTACATTTAAATGGGGCAGTACCATCAAAGGTACGTGTTAACTACTACAAAAAAAAAGACATATTATTACTTCAATTGCATGAGTGGGTTTTCTTTTTTTGGGGGGGGGGGGGGAGTGTGAACTATCCCTTTAAACTTGCTGTGTTAACTATTTATTGTATTTTCTATTACCACATTCAATTGTGACTGCCACCCGAAAAATAATTTATTTTTCCGTTGCAGAAGCTCTGTTAAATAGAAAAAATAATGGTCTTGCCTTATATGCCATAATTTAACCCAAAAGGCCACAACATTTCTACAAACACAGGTGATGGAGGACCTTGAATTGTTTCAACTCAGCAATTGAGAAAGAAAAAGCAAATGGAAAAATGCCATCACTCATGGGAAGTCACAGCTTGTGGTGGTTAATAATGGTCATTTATTTCTGTTACACAGAGACATTTTTTTCCCCAGAATGCCATAGTTAGAAAGTGCCAAGAAATACTACTGGGAGGAAATGTCTCGCTGAAAGAATCTGAGATACATTTCCATAAAACGCTGCAGTATTGTAAGGGTCAGGCAAAATGTTTTCAAGTCACATCTTTAAAAAAAAAATACAAAATAGAAGGAACAGAAGGACACTGTCAATGGAAATCTTTTTAAAATTCAGTGTATTATGCAAAGACGTTCAATAAATTGCAGCTTTCACACACTTATGAACACCATCACGAAATCCACTTTGCTTCAGAATGGGGACCTTCAAGAATTAGTTGGTAATTTGCACACAAAAACCTCTGAATGGCATACGTTTTGAACTCTGGCATGTGGTGAGCATTTCAAATGACACAGCCGGTTAGGGCTTCACAGTGCAGAAACTAATTAGATTGTCCATAACGGATTCCATCTCACTTTATATGATGTGACGTGACAGCTGCCAAAGCTGTTGTAAAGTATGAAACTGTTTGTTTTAGTCTGTGTGTGTGTGTGTGTGTGTGTGTGTCTGAGTGCAATAATTTGGCCGCTCATCTCCGGCTTTCCAACTATGATGTGTATATGCTTCGAAAATCCCTTTTAGTCGATGACCAGCTCTCTCAGCAGAGGTCAAATCCATTTGCGCCTCCTGTAGGTGGCATCACACCAGGATGACCCCGGGTCACAGCAGCTGCAAAAACAGCCTTTTAAAAGCCATCAGAAGTCCCAAGCCACATGCACAAACTCTAGGATGTTATGTCAACAAAAAAGACACAGTAAAAGTAAAGGTGGGACTAGTACCTGACACACATGGTCCAGATTTTGGGCTGCTGAGATCTACAGTATTTCTATTCAATGTTCTATTCGTTGTTGACCATTTACAGAGTCACACAGCAGTTCCACTTATAAAATTTTCATAAACTGACACTTTTCTCTGTTTGCATTGTGCTAAGCCTCATATACACAACCGGACCAATCGTTTCACAAGTGGGCCATTTAACAGCCCTGTTTTGTTGAATTGTAAAAATCCTATTAATGGTCAAAAAACGTTTTACTGAAAAGGCTTCGTGGTTGCCTAGGAAAGCAAAACAGAATGATTCCACAACAATTTTCAATGATGACACTAGATGTTGAGAGAAAAAGCAATGCAATACCAAGCAGACATGAGAACTACTCCTACCTACTTGAATGAAGACCCGAGATCTCTCAAACTGTTTGTCAAGATTACGTTTTATATAACATGTCTCCAACTGCAAAAAAAAAATTGTTTTCAGATTGATCCTGCTATTTTGGATGTAACCAACAGATCAGGTGACATTTTTCCAATCAAAGCAATCCTTTCCTTTCCTAAAGCCACCACACTGAGAGTTGCAAATGATAAAACACCTACATGGAAATCAATTACACAATTAATGCATAATTTGTATACAAAGGATTAATTATAAAGCACATACTGTCTCATTCAGGAAGTGAAAAAGCGAAAGAAGCATGAAATCCTAACACATGGTATGCTACAGTTAAGATTTCTGAATTTATAAGCCATAATTTCCCAAGAGGAAAGTTGGCATGATCCAGTGGTTGATTTGGATAAAGGAGTCTCTATGCTAATCAGAAGAAAAAGGTGATGATTTAATAAGAATGACTGAACAGTAAAACTGTTTTTCAATACTCTCAATAGCTCTTGATAACTCTGAGTTTGTCAACATTTAAAGTATTAGCAGCATTTCACCAGACCTCCAAAATTTAGTACTTCTATTAATAACATAATTTTTTAAAAACTATTATTACCTTTTATAATATGCAAAAAAGGAGGGGATTTCAATCTTAACAGACCTACTCTTCTCACAGATGTTTTTTTTTTTTTCTGTATAGGACTGCAATGTACTACTCTGTAATACGTACAGAAAATGTACAAAAATATTAACAATTATATGAAAAATAAATATTACAAAAGAAAAAAAAGTTAAATGTAACATTTGTAATTATATGTAAACATATACACTACCATGCAAAAGTGTGAAGTCAGTCATTTTTAATCAAATTAATTATTTTATTCATTAAGGACACATTAAATTGATCAAAAGTGACACTACTGAGTTTTTTGTTACTATTCTATTTCTAATAAATTCTGTTCTACTGAACTCTCTAATCATCAAAAAAATGTATCTTTCAAACTCAAAAATATCTGAGTTTTTATTAATTTATTATTTTTATTTTTTTACTTTATGCTACTTAACTGCTTATATAGAGCATATACATTATACATATATCATATATGTCTACCAACAGAGCCTACATGGGGAATTCAAGGTCCTCCATGTGCTCTACAACAAAGTCTGCTTGCAGAAATAATTAAATATGGCAAAATATTCTGCCAGTACCATGTTTCAGTGAGATGTGATGTTGGGGCGACATTAGTCTGATTATTTTTCCTTCTGTCCAGTCAAATGAAGAAGGTTGTGGTTATATTGCTAGGTGTCACATTCCAATAAGACACTTGATATGACCGTGGCCACTGTAAAGTTGGTTGGCCAGGTTTTAGTTTTACATTTAAAAGAGCCAAAAATTGATGAGGTGGATTTCTATAATGTCTTGTTCACTGACAACTATCGACAGCAAAGGTTTGGGAAGTTTTGAATCTAAAATCTGAATGTGACACTACAGAAAATCTATCGTGGCAGTCAGTGGGCGGTTGACAGAAAGCATGAAAGCATGCAGCAAAACTGGATGTTGTAATAAGCAATGCCTTAGATATAAAGCTCTATGAGACATTATACAGAGCAGAATGTCCATTAGCGTCCTCTCTATATGGCTTCAAGCTAAAAGGAGCTTTCAGCAAAGCCCCAGTTTTCCAAATAGACCCTATCATCAACATGCATCACTGTTGTATCTGTAGAAAATCTCTTCTTCAGTTCATTTTGAGAAAGAATGATTATATGATTGGTGTGCTGTTGCTTGGCTACCATAAAAAAAAAGTTTTGTTTGATGTCGAAAAAACACTAGATCACTGGTGTGAAACTACTAACCACAGAGCAGTCAAAAAACATATGTTGGCCTCAGCACATGATACATAAAACAGTGTATCAATCGTTTTTCTCCACACAATAAAATCACATATGCTGGTCAGCAACCAGAGAAACAGAATGAAAAATCAGATTTGCACAATTCTCTAATACAGAGAACCAAAATGAGAAGAAACGAGGACAAGGATAGGACAATTAGATTCAAAATGCAACTGAAACACATACACAAATAATAAAAACAACAATAATGATCATTTTTCCACATCTGGTCAAGCAAAATAATTTTCCCACACTATTTTTTAATAAATCAAAATAAATTATATTTAATAATTTAGCAACAAATATCATATTTAAAATATTACAAATATATTAATATATTAACATACCAAAATTAATTTGATACTAAAAATAACATATGCCTGCATATATTTTTATATTTATGAAAATGCTTCTGATCATATTTTAAGTGATGATGCATCTTTAATTCAAAAGTCAAGACACAATCTTTAGGAAACTTAAAAGCTAAAAATGCACATTAACTATATCGCAATATTCACAATCATCCTTAGAGAGATGAAAGGTTTTTACGGACCCTCATGCTGTTCTTCTGAACACAAAAGAAATTCTGAATAATGTTGGCAACAAAACACAACTCCCATAACATTTATTAATACAATGGAATGATGGTCAGTAAAGAACCATCAACAGTTTGGTTACCAACATTCTTCCAAAAAAAAAAAAAAAAAAAAAATATATATATATATATATATATATATATATATATATATACATATATATATATATATATATATATATATATATATATATATATATATATGTGTATATATGTATCTTTTACTTCCCACAGAAGAAAGAAACTCATACAGGTTTGGAACATCTTGAAGGTAAGAAAATTTGGTAGCACTTTATTTTACAGTCCTGTTCCTCGTGTACATACTATGAACTTATTATAGTAATTACAATAACCATGTAATAACTAGGTACTAACCCGGAACCTACCCCTAAACCTAACCCTACCCCATGAAGTTACCTTGTATTACATGAACTTTCTTAGATAAATACACTGTAAGTACACTATAAGTACATGTAATTACACGTACTGTAAAATAAAGTGCAACCGAAAATGTATTATTATTTTTCAATATTATATATTCAAGATTAATATTTCAAGATTATATATTGCCAAGTAGTGTAGCCCTAGGTCTACTGTAGTTATGACTTTACAGATCAGACAATCTGGGGAGGAAAATATATGGGCATGTGAGGATAAAAATGCACAAGGCTTCCAGGATTCAACAGAGCTCAGAACAGCTGAGTCCTGTTTCAGATGTGCTTAATCCCCATTTCTCATTTTTAAAACCACTCATCTTCAAAATGGCCATGGCAGCGATGGAGATCAGAAAAGCCAAGGTATTCTGTCTTAAACCATTACTTGCACTTAGTCTTAAAAGATCTGGTGATCTCTCACATTAACTGCCCTTCCCCCAGAGCGCCTAAAACAACATCCAGTTTGTAAATCACACCAACTAACTGGCAGAAAGTAAATCTTCTTGTCCTGCATACTACTGAATTTCTGAAAGTGACAGTTATATTAGAGTTTGTACAGAAATCAGCTGAAAAGCCAATGCACACTGATTTCCTGATAGAAGCAGACCACCAGTTGTGATAATGGCCAATATATCTTCATTAGCTCACAGACCAACAAATCATCCTCAAGATGCTCTCAACATTTCACTTACGATTGCAAGCCATAGTGTCAGGATCATTTCATTTGCTGATGATAGCAAGAAAACTAGTTTCACCACTGGCTGAATACATCAACAGAACTGTCTGCCACAACTTCGCCCCAAGTGTCAATGGCACAGAGGCCTTTTAAGAAACATGAACAGAAATCTGAACAGCAACAGCAGGATTTGCAGTAATGGTTTGTAAGATGAGACAAGTGAGGCTGTGGTAAAAAAAAAAAGAAAAAAAGTAGTCAATATGGATTCAATCTCATAAAATGATACAAGTATTGTATCATTACAATATACAAAAGTGTATTGAAAAAAAATAATGTGCACACTGCGATTCCGGAAAATACACAGGTAATGTGTCCCGGCAATTGTTCCCAGGTCGCTAGATTTTGCACTTTCACACTGTCAGTGATTGCCCGGAATGTGTGCGTGCGTTCACACACAAACCGTAAAGGTCCCGTAGAGACACGTGACATCAGGATGTAATGTATAATGTACGAGTCGAAAATGATAGGCACGTTAACTTTCACTTAAATTGCCGAACGATATCAGCTTCAGTGGGGAAAGTGAGGAACTAACTGATCTTTGCTTTATTACAGTTTGCAAACATTTTTTATTTGTCGTGAACGTTGATCTGCCTTCGAAACACCTGGTAAAAGAGTCATCACTATGACACACCATTTAGGGAATTAGTTCTAGCTTTTGTTCACACAGTGCTCTTTCCGGGACTGAACCCGGAATGTTACTAGGTCCCTGACCCGGGATCAATCCCGGATCGTGTTTGCTTTCACAAAGAAGGCGACCCGGCAATGTTCTGGCAATTTTCTGGGTCTGATGTGCAGTGTGAAAGGTGATGGACGGACGGACAGATAGAAAAACACCACGGAGAAACTGGTGGTTGTGTAAGGAAGCTCAACACTAAAGGTCTCCAATTAATTATTTGAAACATACTGATAAAGACAACAGATTTCTTATCCATTCTGTGAATCCCTTGCAGACAGCATGCAGTATGAGCAAACGAGCATGCCATTTTATCACTGCACCAGAGGAAGTTATTGCTACACAAAAGTGCATGAGTGAAGGCCACTCAAGGGGCAATATCAACAGCAGCACAAAATGCATGCTCTGACCTTCCCATACATTGGACACATCTCTGCCAAACACTGTCACGTACAAATACCTCATACTGCCAGATTCAATCCACCTTGATGATAATCTTTCCACCCCAATTGGCTCCAACAGGAGATTATGTCTTCTAATAACACAATCCACCACATTCAAAATCGGCTTTTATTCCACCGGCAACAAACAAAAAACTGACCGCCTTAAGCACTTGCTTTATGCGATTATCTTTCCTCTAATACATTGGACTAATAGGCTTTGTGGCTATAATTTTCACACTCCCCTGTCCATTTTAATACAGCAAATGCCACTCCATTTGTTTTTATTCCACCATATGTGGTTATTTATCAGATTGGATTACTGTGTTGATTCCATGTAATGTTCTATTTTGTATCTGTTGCAATGCATAATACTATCACGTTTAATATCGCTTTTCATGGCCTTTGATTCAACGATACATAAATACATTGAATGCATGCAAAAATAAGCTTGTTACTAAAAACTAAGTACTTCTTAATTAAGGGAAATTTAAGAAGTTAATATAAATTAATATTAATATCACATTTTTTATGGACCATAGTGGTGGCATCAGATGGTAATTTGGCATATAAGTGATATAAATGTTCATTTATTTATTGGGGGGGGGCATGATATATATATATATATATATATATATATATATATATATATATATAAATATATATATATACACACAGTACAGTACAGTACTGAAAATATGTCATATTCTGGGTTCTTCAAAGTAGCCACCTTTTGCTTTGATTACTGCTTTGCACACTCTTGGCATTCTCTTGATGAGCTTCAAGAGGTAGTCACCTGAAATGGTCTTCCAACAGTCTTGAAGGAGTTCCCCCGAGAGATGCTTAGCACTTGTTGGCCCTTTCGCCTTCTGTCTGCGCTCCAGCTCACGCCTAAACCATCTCGATTGGGTTCAGGTCCGGTGACTGTGGAGGCCAGGTCATCTGGCGCAGAACCCCATCACTCTCCTTCTTGGTCAAATAGCCCTTGATGCCTTCAGTGTGACTCTACAATTTTCATAGTCATGAAAATAAAGAAAACTCTTTGAATGAGAAGGTGTGTCAAAACTTTTGGTCTGTACTGTATATATATAAAAATGCCATGGCCTAGCAGCACACATACATGCTCTAGACTAGTTGAGCTGTGGTTCTTGTGGCAGATCCAGGTCTCCCTTCTGCTCCTGTACCCACTAATTCCCTGTCGCCTCTCTACTGCCTGTGTCAATAAAAATAGAGCAAACCACCAAAAATAAAAGCTGTGAAAACTGCTGACTCTTGAGCACAACTGGTCAAGCAACATCACTGTCTATGTTCATTGCTCTGGTGAGAGTTCTATTGTGCTGCGAGTAAAAGTGCCAATATGAAATTGTAATAAAACCTTATTCTACTCTCCCTTGCACGTGCTGAACACAATTCATGGTTCACTTTTCCACTGGGAGAATTGACAAGGTGCATGTTTTTGCATCTAAATATACTGTGTCAAAGTGGTATAACTGCTTAATGAATTCAAATTAGTCAACAGAGTGCACATGTTTCTTAAAGCTATTTTAGCACACCGTCTTCGGTTTCATTCAGGTTGACCAAAGATGGGTGTAATCTCAAAAGTGGAGAAGAAATGTCAAACACAAGATAAATACCAAAAGGTGTGTCTATAGTCCTGAATTAAATAAAGGCGGCTTTTGCAAAATGTCAACAGATCTGACCCAGAGCAAATTAGATTGTTTATTCTTATACCTCATCTAAAAAATAATTCCTCATTGTTGAAGGTGAGAAAGAAGAGACACGTCGGGGATCTGAGTGATGTCAGGGGTTAAACCAAATAACATTCGCTCCATCACACTGAAAAAACGATCCATGACAGGTTGATATACAGCCGCCATCTAGGAGAGCCATTGATGGCCAATAATTATACAACTACTCTTAGAGCGAGAACCTTGCCTGTGGGACTCCATATATCAGAATTCATACACCCTCAAATAGCCCCACAATCCTGTGATGGATATCCAGCACAGATAACAGCAGAGAAGGGAAAACCATATATCCGCAGGGACTTTATAGCTTTCACATTCATCCACTGTCAGTGTGCTACAACCAAGGCCAGAAGACTTTATTATGCAGACAGGAAAGATTGACGAGAAACAAGGTATGGCTGAAAGGATAGGGTTGAAATTCTGATAGCATTTCCGGCCACAATGAACACCGAAACAAGACAAAGAATGAACGTGGAGGGGTTTTAACAGATTTTATTTTTTAATTCGAGTCACCGTTGATATAAACCCATTATTTTCTGGATAAAACATTAAATAGCATAAGTAATATTGTTAGGGGAAATAAACGGCTTTGAGAAGAGAATAAGCAGGGTTTTGTCATTAATATGGCTGAAAAAGCACATGAGCGTCAGGAAATAATGAAACAGGAAATGTTTTAAACTAATCGCAGCATACTTATTAACATAGGGGACACTGTAGGTATCCAGTGTTTTATCCTGTACACACATAATGGCTATGTTCAGTCTTGCAGTTACAGCCTTCATTACAGAACAGCAGGCTTCCAGGTTTTTGGAGGAGTGTTTAAATGGCAGTGCCGTGTTTGACAAGCATCCCGAAGAAATGAATTTCAGCCCACATGTTTGGACTTTCCATCCCCATTGTGTCCAGCACACAATTGGTAAACATCTCTCACATTGTCTTTGTTTGGCTGCATTGGATCGCTGTGTGTGCCAATGGGGAATTACTGGACAGAAAGCAGACCAGGGCTGGGCACGACTTCACAGATTCTCCAAAGATTAACTCTAAAGATAAAGTATCTACACTTCATCCTGATGAAAAGCTACCCAGGCTGTCAGCAAGTCTGTTCACTTTGCAAATCCTAATAGCTACTACAACTTAAGCGGCTTGACACATTTTAGAGGGAAATGAATTGATAAAACTCCATTTAACTTCAGGTGGCTGCTATCATCCTGTGCTGAGATGAAGTCTGCAAGTTATAATGGCCAATACTCATTTTCCCGACTCTACAGGATGGCAAATGTTTTTACAGCTTTCCGAAATTTCAATCCCTCCAGCCCTTTATTGTAAAATTCCTTTAAGTAAAAAAAAAACACAAGCAAATCAGTTACGTGAAGAACCAGTCACAGATGTTATAGACTGCAGTTTCCAGGGTTAAAAATACAGTAGGAGCTTAAAAATCCGACAGTTCCCTCAAGAACAGATATTCTGTCATTCTTTACTCACCTTCATGACGTTCCAAACACGAATGAGAAGAAAAGGAAATGTTTGGCTGGATGTTCACACTATTCTTTCCTATACAATGACAGTGAATGGTGAGCAGGGTCTGTCAAGCTCCAGAAATGACAAGATGGCAACATACAAATTCACAATGCATCATAAAAACTGAAATCTATACCAACTGTGCACTATATTCCAAGTCAGAAGACATAGAACCAATTCTCTATAATCCGCACTCCGGAGAGCATCCAAACTTGGCATGTCACAATTAGGTAAAAAGACACAGGAAAACCAAGGAAATTTTCCAAAAAAGAGAATGAGATTTGAGATTCAGAAGACTTGAGGCTCGCTCACACCAAGAACGTTAATTATATTAGCATCTACACCAATGAACACATATATTAAAGGGGTCCTATATTATGCTCTTTTACAAATTGATTTTGTTTTGGGGGTGTACTAGGACATGCTCTCATGCTTACTGGTTCGAAAAATGGCACAAACGACTCAATTAGTTCTGGGTTTGATGAAAGCCCGCCTTCCGAAAAACTAAATATGTTGTGATTGGTTAGCTTTCCCAGTGCTTTGTGATTGGCATACATCATAGACGGTGTTTCAGTACTGCCCCGCCCCTTGCCAAGGCAGCCAGTTCTGTTTGCTCCGGTATAGTTACTGTAAGGATGGCGTCAATATTGCCATATCAGTTTGAGCTGGATTCAGAACAAGATGATCGTGCAGAAACTTTGCACACACATGCATATGGATGGACATGGCGAAAACTTGACATTACTTCCTCTTCTCCATTTTCTCTAATGCACTAACTCTGCAGCAACACTTCTTCTTCTTCATCGTGGTCTTGTCTGATGCACTCAACCAAGTGTTCTAACCACGACCTCGCCCCTCCCCACCCTCATTATTTTCAAAACATGAAGAACATTTTAATCATCCGAAGAAACTTTGTACAATGTAAATGTTCCTCAATGGTTCGTTGTGGAACCATAGATGACAATAAATGATCCTTTACTTTCAATAGTGAACCTATTCTCATGGAATCAGAATGTTTACTAAAACGTGTCCTTCTTGGTGTGAACACCACTGCAGTTTGTAGTGCAGGATTTGTGTGGGCTATTTTTAAGGTCCTTTTGGTGACCATTCACTTTAATTGCATACAAAATGGCTTCCAAACATCTTTTTTTTTTGCGTTCCACAGATGAAAGAAAGTCATACGACTTTGGAAAGCCATGAAGGTCAGTAAATAACAGCAGGATTTTTCGTTTTAAAAATCACTGCAGCTGTTTTGCTCCAGAGTGTGACCGTGTGTGTCTGCAGGAGTAGACCTTAAACAATATCATGGGTGGGCCGACAATGAAAAATCCCCAGGAACAAGGAGCTAATGAGTCCATCTGATGATACCATACAATAATGTTACTACCTGCAACCTAAAATAGCTTACTATGACTCCTTTGGCTATTTTATAACACACTCACACCATCCATCATTTTGCTGATGCTAAAAAATGCAAATCCTTCTTTTACCTGTACGTCTGTCTCACAGAACCCGTAAGCCTATTTTTAACCACTACACAACAGACCAGAGGCTTCACCTTTTATATTCACTGTAGAAATCAAGGCACAAAGAACAGCAAGAGGAATTACAAATCATGTCCATCTAAGTCTGAATGCTCCAGCACAGCAGGTGAACAATTTTATTCGTCCCATGAGATCCCAGCCCCTCCTCTCGGTCTCTCTCTCTCTCTCTCTCTCTCTCTCTCTCCCAAGTGAATATTTTATTAATAAACATCAGTCAGAAATGGATGGCAGACGAATTCCATTGATTAATTAACAACCCCCTAAAATAACTTATGCAGCACAAAGCAAACAAGCCCAGACATTTTGATAAACTGGCACGACACTTCAGTTGTGCTGCATGTTAAAATGACTCGGTTACACAAGACGAGTAAATAAAGAAGTGCCATTAGAACAAGCGGCTCATGTTGATGTCGACGCTTCAAAAGCAGGGCTTGACATATTCCTGAAAGGGCATTGTATTATGCACACTTTACACTCCCACTGAGAGAAGGTTAGAGGATGCCACGTGAGGATTATAGCAGTAATAAACAGCTGTTACGGCCGTGATCCCATCCTTAAACCGCTATAATCAGGATTGCTATAAACAGGGTGTTATGTACATTCCCCACTAAATGCTCGCAGCAGATTACAGTGGCTGTGAAATGCAGGCAGTGGCAAGATATAGATTTTTTTCAAACCAGCTTTGAAATAGACAGTGCAAGATAAAGAAAGCAAAGATGCAACACCCTTCAGCGTGCTGAGCTCCACCGTCAGATCTGTGATGTGCTCTCTCTGCTGTGAATGCATGAACTTCCAGCATTCATGAGTGAAATTTTCTGTCAAGCATGCAGTCGCTCATACATGCAAGGGCTAGGCTTAATCCTGTAGTTCTGTGTGAGCTGCATAATAGAAACAAATGTATTCCCTCGTGTGCAGAAGGGCACAGAGAGATGTATCATATGACACTGGTACTATATCAATCTGAATACTCCAGAACTAAAGGGGCTTATTATTTACTAGCACTAAACTTATACTAAGACAATGAATCTGTCGATATTTTGGTATTGTCACATTATCTGCATCCTCATTTACGTCTGTTTGTTGCAAAATTTACCAAAGAATTTAACGGTTTCTAATTTTTAGTGATCCTTAGTAAGTAGTATGTAGCAAATGTTCCTTTAAATTCAACAATTTTGTACATTTTATTTGTTATCACTAAATTGTACTGGTTCTGACAAATAGTATGCAATGCAGACCATTTTGCAATATTCAAATAGTATATATATATATATATATATATATATATATATATATATATATACTATTTGAATATTGCAAAATGGTCTGCATTGCATACTATTTGTCAGAACCAGTACAATTCATGAGTGAAATATATATGATTGAAATATATATGATTAAGATTAAGATTAAATGATTATTTTCTGGATATATGTGCAGTTATTATGGTCTAGTTTCTGTCTTTTTGAATGACATTTACAAATGTATATGTGTATGTAGTGTGTGTGTGTGTGTGTGTGTGTGTGTGTGTGTGTGTGTGTGTGTGTGTGTACAAACCATGTATAATATCAGACCCCTTAAATCTCTTTCTAGACAGCACTTTCTTATATAAAGTAAATACTAAAATGTACTATAAATGAATCAAATAATATTTGTTTAAACAAATAGTTTAGCCTAATCTTCAAGGTCTGAAAGCATGACGTGATTTGTTAATAGCTGCATGTGTTTCAAAATATTCAGTTCCGAGCAACATTTATGTTTGCTGACTAACACGCAATGAGACCTGCATATGGTCAAATCTATAGTTTCTGAAGTGCCCGAGCATCACGAACGCATCGACACAGGTCTAGTCGCTCCCTGCATGACGCGCGTGCAACATACCTGCGATTTATGCTGCTGTCCATCCTCGAGTTCTGAAACACTGTTCATGATTTTCCATCGATCATTTACCATTCTCTGGAATCCTTAACATCCGAGAGTTGTTTTCATGAGCATGAGGAGAGAACGGGACTGTCAGTCTTAAATTCCAGCATCCAAGAAAGAGAAAAGAGGGACAACACAACAGTCTACGGAAACTAAAACTACTTCAAGATGATCCGCGCAAACCTACAGAAAACCGGGGCACAGAACTAGAGATCCACACTCATTCTGTAAAAGAAAAATATACGTACTTTAAGGGAGTTGTCCCTCACCCACAAAAATGAACAAATAAGAAAATTCAGTCCGAAGGCAAATCCGATCTCCTCAACGCACTCAAATACTGAGGAGTAGGTGTGACTGTTTGCGGATGATGCGTTCTGTTCGTTGGCAGGTATTCCTCCACAGATATAAAACTTTCCCTGTTGAGTCTATGAGAAACGAAAAAAAAGACGTGGATTTAGATAATGAACCATTAAGTTATGCAGAATAACTGTGTGCTACGCGTCCGTTTGATTTGCTTCATTCCTGTGGTGTAAGGACACGCTTGTGGTGGAGCTCCTGAATTCTGCCCGATGTCCGATCCGTGAGCGAATCGTTCTTTTGAGTCGGATCTTTTCAATGAATCGTTCGATCCGGTCTGAACTATTTGCTCACCGATTCGGTCACGAGTGAACAACTCTCTGACTCATTCAAGCGTAAAGCGAACATGTCCGAATTACATTGAGCCGAGAACCGATGTGTGAGCTGACGGTGAAGAGCGTTTGGAGCCTATCGAGGATTTTTTTTTGATGGAGCGAATATCAGAAAAGTTACAAATAAAACGTAGGCTACTTAACGTTTCTTAATAGGCATACGATAACATACGTCCATTTAATCAACAAAATACAAATTATAAAGGCTAATAACATGAATTCAAATGAATGAATTAATAAATGAATACTATTAAAATGTGCAATAAATAAATAGTCAGTCATTCTAGCCAGGAAATGTAGGCTACCTTACATTAGTTTTAGTATTGTTCACAATAAGTAAATTACAGCATGTATTATGAGCATGCTTTATTTAACCTTGATTTAGACACTTATAATAAACACAATTATTAATAACATTTTGAATTTGGAAATTTATTTTTACATTTTAAGGGATAGTTAACCCCAAAATGAAAATTTAGTTTAATTACTTGTTCCAAACCAGTAAGACCTTTGTTCATCTTCGGAACACAAATTAAGATATTTTTGATGAAAACCAACTTTCTGATCCTGCATAAACAGAAATGCAAATACCACATTCAAGCCCCAGAAAGGAGGTAAAGACACTGTTGAAACAGTCCATGTCACATCAGTGGCTCAACTCAACTCAACAATAATTATATGAAGCTACGCAAATACTTTTTGTGTGCAGAGAAAACAAAAATAACGACTTTATATGACAATTTCTTCTCTTCTGTGACAGTCTTTGACACGTGTTGATGACAGTACCACAACACATGCGTGTGCATTCCTCTGCTTATAAACAAGCTCAGTTTTCTACATCAGAACACCAACTCCGTGAGCAGCAACATACACAGCCGTCATGGTACTGTCGTGAACACCCATTTAACAGAAACTGTACATTGTCAGATAGCCTAGCATAACGCAGAATGCACATGAAATTATACAGGTATGATCATACTTAAACACTGGGTGGTCATAATTCACCGGAAAAAGCTTGTTTTATGTAAAGTTGTTGAGACCCACGTGAAGAAATCCAATCTGTCTGGACCAAATTATCAACATCGATTCAAATCAGTCAAAACAAAATATAACTGAATTTATAACATCCATTTTAGGGCCTTGCTGAAAATGTTTGTATGAAACAAAACTGAACTGCAAATCGTACCACTGCATTACCATAATATACTATCATGTACCACAGTGCTTTTAATGGGTATTAAGAATGGAGTCAGTATTATGGTCTTACCAGTAGCAAGTTAACAGACAAGCCAACAAAATGTCCTTAACGGGGTGGTTTGTTTGAGAAATCCATTTCAGGTAGTTTAAAAAAATGAGAGCAACTAATCTGTCAGCAGGTAAACATGCTGCGATTTGTACTGTGAAAACTATGCCAGGAGGTGTTCAGAACATTGCAGAAAACTCTGTTTGTCCTTCATTTGCACTGAAGCTACAGTAAGTATAGGTAAATTGTAAGATTTTGCTGTATTTGACTGAGCAGTAGTTTGGGTGGCTCGCCAATGTATTAGATTTCTCTAATACATAAAATAAGTAAGCTTGACCAAAGTTCTTGTGGGGAGAAGAATTTATTGAAGGTAGCAGTGTAGCAGTTCTTCAGCAGTGATGTTAGCATTTCATCCTTCAAACAGTCTTAACCCAAAGTACTGTCTGTGAGAACAGACCTTTATACCTGTTAACAAATGTGCTTCAAACAATACAATAACACCCCATGGAGAGACAATGATAGTGAAACCTTTTGATGACTTCAAAGCATCTCTCCCATGGAGAGCCCATACATTGACCTGATGTTGACCTAAGAGGCTGATTATATGGGCCAGTTGTTTCACACTATTGTGAACAGAGTACAGTTGATTCCAAATACATTCAATCAAAGTAAATTAAAAACAATTAATCTTTCAATAGGTACCCATGAGCTTTCAAAAAAAAAAAAAAAAGATTTTCAGCTTTTCATGCTAATGAATATTCAGTCCAACAAAACTGCAAACAGCTAAAACATGCCATGAACTTTCCTGTAATATTTTCATAGTAACATGTATTATAATCCTGTATTATAATCATCCAGCCTCAGGAGCTACACTAATAGTAATTCTGACATTTTTAGCATGTGCTACGTGTCATAGATTTAGAGCTTCAAATGTCAAAAACATAGCATATCAAACATCCATTCAGCCAGCAATGTGTGCAGTGCAGGCACAAGGAACAGTAACCAGCTCATTCTGGCTCCTTTATAAGTGTGCTTGTCAAACCATCGAGTTGGCAGAGCTGGAAGCACGAGCAACCAAGAGTTGCCCTCTGTCAAAAAGAAGCCTTCTTCGAATAAAAAGACTGAATAAGATGCTCAAAAAAGTGAAGGCACCAACAGCAGCTTGGTAATCTAGTCTACAACAAGATGCATCTCCCTGACAGCTTGAGAAAGGCTGAAAAACAGTTTTTGTTGTTCTTAGGCTCACTAAAATATAGCTCTGTTTTTTTTTAAGGTAAGTGGCTGGACAAAATGTATGTATCTTCATTTTATACATACACTGATCAGCTAAAACATTAAAACCACCTGCCTCGTATTGTATATGGACCCTAGTCATGTTCCTCAACCCATTCCTGAACAATTTTTTCAGTGTGCATAATCCTGCTGAAAGAAGCCACTGTCATCAGGGAACACCATTGCTATGAAGGGCTGATTCTGGTCTGCAACAATCTGTAGGCACATGGTAGATGTCAAAGTAAAATCTACATGAATGCCTGGAGCCAAGATTTCCCAGCAGAACATTGCACATTGGAGTCTGTATGCAAAACTTTGAAAAAATGCAAAAGGTTGAAAGGTTCTATTGTTACAATAAAATCAGTGTTATTCACCTGTCAGTGGTTTTAATGTTGTGACTGATCAGTTTATGATCCAAAACCCACAATCAATCATGCAGTCAGTCAACAGACCAGCCGCTTTGTCGATAAGTTGTTTGTCTACCTGTCCATTTACCTCACATTCATCAGACCACTTGCTGCTGTCATCGGAGTTCTCCATCTTTCTATTTTTCTCTCCTCTTCTTTCACCCTCCATCTATCTGTCGATCTACCTCACAGTTCTCTCTCCTTTTAAGCCTTCTATTACAAATGCAAGCTACAGTGTTCTGTTCTCACTCGAGTCGCTCCTCTGCAGTCTAAACGTCAGATGTTGACAGCGTAATGGGCAATTACTTGCCATTTTGCTTTGATCCACGTCTTTAACCTTCCAATACATAACAGTTACTGCAAGGTTATTTTACTCTGAATAGCAGGAAATATGAGGATGCATGTTTCTGTAGTAAATTATAACCTCAGAGTGGACGACAATAATGGCCTATCATATCATCAGGCTTAACACAGATTTATCTTCACATGTCCTCTCGTGAAATGAATAAACCACTGAGGTCAAGGTGAAACAAGGAATCTCAGCTGCACTAATATCATTCTTCAAACTTAATACAAAGTCAATTTCCTTTAGGACGCCCAACAAATGAATGTAAACTCAGATCACAGTGTGTTTCCTGTATTTAATTCTTTCCACTAATTGATAAAAGTTAATGCCGGGTGTAAATTGGGCGGATGAATGGTTGTTTAGGAAATGGAAGTAATAGACTTAAGTTGTGGCAGGCCAAATCATACTTTTTGTCATTAGAGTCAACATTGTTTCGTGTCCAGGGGACATACAATGTTCACTTATTTAGCACATTAGGTGATGGTAGAGTGACAAAAGCAACAGACAGTCCTGCACCGCCAGTCTGTTGTGCTGCCACCTGGGAATATAATGGTTCAGCGTTTCGGCTTCAGGTAGGAGGTTCAGAAAACAGCCAAATTGTGAAAATGCCCATCTGTCATGTCCTTACGTTTATCTGCTAGGGAACGAGAGAGATTTAAGGAGCAATGGAGAGAGATATACAGGTAGAGAGGAGATAATAAAGAGAGAATTACAGGATAGACATGGGTGGTTTTAGAACAGAGCCACTGGATTACTTAGAGGATATCTACTCCAGCAATGAGTATAATAAATCTTTTAGAGTGCTTCCTACAGCAGTTATCCGAGCTAAATCATGATCTATTAATGAACCATTAGCCATTTAAAATTATGCACTTCTGACACTGAGAAAAGTGCCAGTCTCCAGATTTTTTGAAGGAATTTTTACTGTATAAATAAAAGAGCAAATTGCAAATGTGCAAAGACAAATAGGCAGATGAAAACTGTAATATTGCATTAGGGAGGCTGTTGCAGATAACTGCAACTGTTGCAGAGTGTGAAAAAGAGGAGATTTGGATTAATTGCTCATGGTGAGGGGAGCAATCAGAAAGCTGGGTGATGGTAGGTGGATTTGTTGCATTTGGCAGTTTCCCGTCATTTAAAGAACCACACAGATGGGAAATCAAAAATTACCTGTATTACAGTGTATGATGTAGCTGTCCATCTGTGTAAACAATGTGCAAATAATTAAACCAAATAGTACACGATTTATAAAGTTATTGGCTTCTAAAATAAGGAGTCGACTCTGAATCGCTGAAACGAGTCGTTATAGCGTGTGTGCGGAACAACCAATCCAAACTGGTTATGTTAGTTGACCAATCAAAAAACAGTATGCTACCGAATGTATGCTTCGTGCGAACCGTTTGGGGATCTCTGAGAATTGAGGTAATTTTAAAATGATATTTTGACAAAATGACAATGTTTTTTAACCTTGGATGGATTTAAGCCTAATGTACAGGACTTATAAACAGTGATATGAAGCTTAGAATTTTCATCTTACTGGCTCTTTAAACCTTCTCTTTGAAAAAATGTCTTCCAGGAGCAGACACATACCCCTTGAATTAAAAAATAAATAAATAAAAAAAATTACCCTTAAAACACATGATTATTGCATGTAAAATAAATGAATAAAAATAACTCAACCACGTGTCTAATGCTGGTCAATCCAATCGAGTTGCACCTTCCACAGATTATTTTATTTAAACAAAGATTTCCATCACCACCAATATCGCAAATTGAATATTGAATAAACTTTTTTTTTTCCTGCAGAACACACAAAGAGTTATTACAAACATGATAGAGCTGCTCTATATTTATTGTTTGTTTTAATTTATTATTTTTAAATAAACTGATATGGTATAATACTACATTATAATATACATAAGCCTACATAAAATATAAATTTTATATATATTATTAATATAATATACTTTTATATAATAGTTTTAATATATAATATAATAATAATAATTTAATATAATATTTTCAAGGTAAATATTACTTAGATTTATTGTGCCATTTTTTTCAAATGATGGTCTGAAAATATTGCAAAAGTTTGAAAGTATTTGAAAGTATATCTTTAATTGTTTGTGCTTATGAAATATAAAGAGCTTTCTATGAAATTATGAAACCTTAGCAATACAAAGCAATTTCAAAACAATTGGCAATTTCATTCCAAAAATATTTTAAATATTTCCACCACAGGATGTTATTAAAACACAATACACTGTTTGAGATATGATGGAAAAGGATATTGAAGTCGAAATGAAACTTCAAAATTTCTCCTCTGATGCATTTCTGATGCATTTCTAAACTGTGTTGGACATTCTTAAAGGACAAATTCATTTTGTTAAAAAGGGGAAGTCGTGGCCTAATGGATAGAGAGTTTGACTCCTAACCCTAGGGTTGTGGGTTTGGGTTTTGGGCCGGCAATACAGCATAAATGGCTGCCCACTGCTCCGTGTGTGTGTGCGCGTGTGTGTGTGCGTGTTCACTTTGGATGGGTTAAATGCAGAGCATGAATACTGAGTATGGTTCACCATACTTAGCTGTATGTCACATCACTTTAAAAGTGTGAAAAGCATCTTAATTGTACACAAGATCAAATACTCAGTTTTTATTTTTATGATATTTTGCAGTGTTTATTATAAATGATTTATCTGTCCACATCATTATTTTGAATGTTTAATATCTAATGAAAAATATTAAATAGATTCCTGCCCTACTTTCTTACCCATTCAAAAAGACGTATGGCTCAAATAAACGTCACAATAGGAAACAGAAGACTATCAAACTTCTGATTCATGCTCAGGGTCAAGCCCTTTTCTACTACAACTCTAAATTCTGCATCCTGCTTATTATATGTACATATAGACATGCTTCTTTTGCCTGTACATTGAACACACTCTTTCACAATGACTGTTTCTATGAAAGGCTGCGTCTGAATTTGGGATATATTGAATCTGGGAACTATATTGAAAAATATTGAAATATTTATCACAGTTTAAATTCAACGGCACAAATTACGCCCTCTAATATCCCAAAGGTGATGAGCTGGAAGACAAGAGAGAAAGAGAGAGAGTGTAATGCGACAGTTGTGTGACGAGCGTGTGGGGTGACAGAAATCTCAAATCGGGTGGCGAGGGAGGATGCTGCCGGGCTCGCTGCAACACTGACAGGACTGACACTGCCTCATCATGCTTGCATTTTATACTCTATTTGTGCTGAAACACTTCAGTGGGTTTGTAAATAGGCAATTATTTCCGAAAGCAGACAGAGCCAAGGATTTTCGCATTGACAGCTGCATTGAATTTATTGAGTGTATTAATAGAGAAATGTCATGCATACTCTGTGATGGTCTGAGACATCATAATGACCCGAGTCTCACAATGGCTTCACCTAATTCAGAGGCCTGAATAGATAACCAAAGGAGTGCTTGTGCTAATCTCACGGAGCAATGGTGCGTTCATGAGGGGTTACATGGCACACAAGTAAAGTATACGTGTCACAGTGCTTTCTGAGCTATGAGCTATTTTATAACCTTTTGAAATGCAGTAAGATACTAATAAAATGTAGTACCTACAGTGAAAGATCTGAGCTGCCACAATGCTACTGAAAAATGTTGCTAAGCAAAGAATATTACTAGTAGTTATGACAATGATATACAAGACATGTAATAGACATGTAATAGAAAACTGAGAAAAATCAAGATATCAGTTATACAGTACACTGCTATTCGCAAGTATGAAAGTAAGTCTCTTTTGATCACTAAGCCTACTGTACATTTATTTGTTCACAAATACAATAAAACAAGAAATATTATGAAATATTATTATGATTTTAAACAACTGTTTCATGTTTTCTGTAATTTTCTCATGTGATGGATAATCTAAACTCTCTGTTTAGATATCATTATTCCAGTCTTCCAATGTCACATGAACCTTCAAAAATCATTCAAAAATATAAATATTACAACAACAACAACAAGCCTGATTCAAACTTTTTAACAGTAGGCCTAGTGTAAATTTTAAGAATTTTTTACATGATCAGGGACACAACAGTATAGATGAATATGTAATGATGTGTGAATCAATGAATATATCACTTATATACTGTACAGTATGTATTGTCATTTTCAATCAAGTGAAAATATTTGTAAATATTTTTATTTTCTAATTCAGTGTTTAGAATATGTAAAAGTTATGAAATTAAGTAATATTTGTATTATGTGTTATTTCCACTCATGCTGTAATATTGTCAAGTCTATTTCTGTGTGGATGCATAAAATGTTATGAAATCACCTTTAAAAAAATATATTAACTAGCTATTTTATGGGGAAAATGTTTAAAATGTAATTTTCGTCATTGTCATTTAAAAACATTCTGAGATGTAATGTAAATGACATTGCCATTAAAAATAGTAAAAATGACAGAAATCTTGTAGCTACGTCAGTAAAAAAAAAAAAAAAACCTGAGCTTCTACTGAAATGTTTTGCTAAGCTAGTAGATTGCACCTATTTTGGACAGTTTTGCCAGACTCTACATGTCACACAGTCTCGTTCTTATGCCCCACGGTTTTGCAGCCGACCCTTGATGCATTACAAACACGCAAACCTAGTTTCCATTAATCTGCTATCGACAGATCCCATCTCTGAGAATTAAGACCCACTCAAACTCTCATTATAGCATGAGACAGGGATTCTGGATCTTTGCATGCATGTATGTGCATTCGCTCTCTCTCTGCTTTGATTTTATCATTACTTTTCACTGTCAGTCTTCAGATCACTTCAACCAGAAAACTTCACAAAGGAAATTGATCAAATCACTCACAGCTTCCTTTTGACAAGCGTCCAATGAAAGCCCCAGACTGCATTTAGTCATGCTGCAATGGAGATTAAGTATTGGATTGCATCGCCGGATGTGGTGAAAATGATTATCTTCAGCATCTTTGTCAAACAAATCGCACAAAAGCTTACCGTTGCAAAATCACAGCAGTTTGTAAAACCAATAGAAGGAACTTCAGGAGATTAATGGCATGGCTGGTATTCACAACATTAAAGTCTGGACCTAAAAAGTCAAACACAGAGATGTTAAAGGTCATAACGGATATCAGAAAGGAAATGACTTTGCAAAATCACTGGAAAACACAGGTCTATTAGGCACAAAGCTCTTGTCTGTAGATTACATTGGGTTCCTGTGAGTGGGAGATTACTGCAGGAATATCACATATTTTTGCTAAAAAACTAAAAAGCAAAACAAAATGTCTAAACTGCAAACTCATGCTGAGAAATAAATATTCTTCGTACAAACCTGATAACTAATAATCTTCATCTCCACTGTGACTCAAATAAAATATAGCTTGGAGACAAGAACTAACATTATTTATAGCTTAGACGGAACAGCAATAGCACTAGTATCGTCAAGGTCATAGGTTTGATTCCCAGAAAATGCATGAAGTGACAGAAATGTGTAATCTGAATGCAGAACACACTAAGTTGCTTTGGTTAAAAGCATAAATGTAAATACTGTTGTTAGTTGTACTACTTTCAGTATAAGTGCCATTTATCATGTGAAAGCAGCAGTGAAGGTGAAGATTTGGAGTTTGCTTGATCACATCGCCGTAAATATATGACTTTAGAAGACTTGAAAGAGAGTCACATAGCTTTTAATGATGGATTTTTGTAAGTTACTGACTTTTATAGCCAGAGCTAGAACTGTGTGTGTTGCACTAAGAATATCAGCATGAGAGTGAGTAAATATGCCTTTAATTTTTGGGTGAGCAAACCCTATGAAAGGTCCATATGTCATGGATGGGGGTGAAGAAACAGCATCTGATGCTTATTTCACATGTATGGCTCAGATTCAACCGTGAATCTCAGGATGCCTAGCAGAGAGCAGGATTGCCATAATTATATTTTCATTTCACAGAGTCGACAAAGAGCATCTTTAAATGGGAGAGATCGAATTGGAGAGCTTTAATTAATCCGCACTTTCTGAAATAAAGAAATGGACTCAAATAAAGAAAATAAGACATAAGGCAGCACTATTAGTTCATAAAGGATGAGATTGGAATTTTAAAGCATCTGAGGCTGCTTACCTGTTGACAGAACACAGGGAGGGCTGGACTTTCAGCCCCCACAGGTAATGAGAGCGAACTAGCAGATGGTGCCCCAGATGGAGCTTCTCTGCTCTGGACTGGACATTTCAGCAGGAGGGAGAGCATTTTGTGTCACCTGATGGCGCCTGTGAGAGAATATGATTCAAGAGACATGATGTGAGGGGGGTGATACCACAACATTAGGCAGAGTATCTCAAAATAATGGTAGGCCCTTCTATAATGGGTAGAGGCTGTCCTCTCATACTCAAAATCATGAAAGTGTGGACATGAGAGGGTCGTGTTTTAACAGAGCATAGGGCACTGGCACACACACAGTATGACATAATTCTGAAGAACTACTGGTGAGCAGTGCATGATATCCCTCTGCAATATGAGATAACATTTAGCTTTCTGTTAAAGGACAGTTCCTGTCCATTTAATGTTACACTATTTTTTAATTAAAGAGGACACATACACGACTATTCAAAAGTTTGAGGTTGGTAAGATTATTTAACGTTTTAGAAAGAAATCTCTCACCAAGACAACATTTATTTGATGAAAATACAGTAAAAACAGTAATATTGTGATTGTGAAGTTTGAAAGTGTTTTTTAAATTATTATTATTATTTTTAAAAAAGCTGTTTAAAGCAGCCATTACTCTAGATTTCACATGATCCTTCGGAAATCATTGTAATATGATGATTTGCTGCTCAAAATTAATTTTTATCAATGTTGAAAATAGTTATTTTTGTGAATTAATAATTTTGTGATCTTTTTTTCAGAATTCCTTTGAAAGTTCAAGAAAATTAAATTTCTTAAATTTTGCATCTGTTGCCCTCATTTGTAAGTCACTTTTGGATAAGTATCTGATAAATGATTAAATGTAAAATATAAATCTTTAGTAACATTATAAATGTCTTTACTGTCACTTTTGACCAACTTAATGCCTTCTTGCTGAATAAAAGTATTACTTTCTGACATAAAAGTGACCTTAATCTTTTTTTATATGGTACTATAAAATTCATTGACTTTCAGTAAAGGGGTAGGAAATGGACCACTCAGAGAAAATGAATGAGTGTAATTGATAATGCATTACGATTGATTTAACAAAGAATATTAAGCCAGATAAATCATTGCAGATTAATTACTGTAGAGGGATTGCTTTTTGCAAAGTCAAGAAACAAGGAAACTTTTGCCTCTCACTGTTAACAACATATTATCAGCTTGAAGGAGTTGTATGCTGGGCGTTTCTAATATTTTTGACTAAATAGACACTGAAAACATGAATAACTGTGATTTTTTTATGGTGCATCAGTATTATGATTCTTATTGGAAGTGGTAGAAGTAACAAATAAAGCAAAGAAATGCATATGTGTCCTTAAATAAGGTACTTTCCTATCAAGATGTCATCTTTGAAAAAAACTGATATTTGTGTCCCTCTGACAGGTTACACGTGGCTTAAACTTGTCATAGGTTGCAGTGAGATGCTCTCTCCCACACATTTCTGCATATATAACCCAAGTCCTTGTAGACCTGCTTTGTATATTTAGAGTGATTTGGAGTCATTCTGTTGTAGCTAAATGCCTGGGGGCCAGAAATGAGGGCCATATGAGTCAGAGGTCATTTACAAGGGAGCATTATTCTTTTTCTTTTACATAATCACTGACACAGACAGCAGCCAGAGCTCCAAACTGCATATTCAAACCCTACAGTATGATAACAACACATGCTGCATTCATCTGACAAACAGAGGCTTATGTGAATCCACGGTAAACACCAAACAACATATGAGCCTTTGATTTTCACTGCTGTCCACATGCTCTCAGAAAAATATAAATAGAATGGGGAAAAGTGGATATGTACAGTAAGATTATAGAATCAGTAATGTTATTTACTGAAATGATGGAAAGAATGGTGATGCAAACAAACAGGAGTCTCTTGTATTCATAAGAACAATATCTATCAAAACGATCAAAATTTAAATGTTAAACAAATAATTCAATAAATAAAATGTATTATAAATAATTATAATCATTAAATACAATATCAATTATAATTTTACATATACAGTATTTCAGTATCAGTACTTTAACCATTATTTCTCTGTATTTCTACAATATATACTGTATATGTTCATCTGTTTTTTTTTTTTTTTTTTTCCTGTCTGCCTTAATTTAAAAGAACATTGCTTTACTCACAGTTACCATTATAATATTAATAGAATAGTTTTAAAAATAAATGGTGTCGGACATAATGCACAAAACGCAGGACTCATTCATGCAAACTGTCAAGCATTCCTGCAGCACAAAACAGCTTCAGCCCTTCAAAGTCTTCCTCTGCCTTGAGGTGCGAGCATTTTACAGTATTTATGGGAGCATCTGAGCAAAAACGACACTTTCTCGGGTTGCCTTTCCTCGGACAGCGTCGGAATATTCTCATGATTTGTTTTGAAATGATTTCTGTTTTGAAACAGAAGACCTTCTCTCGGTTCAGGGTAAGCCGTATAATTCGGTTTGGATGTTGATCCGAAAGCCTCAGAGGAGAGAGGGAGCTACTAAAATGACAGAGAGAGGAAAAGAAAACATTATACACTTTTATTCACTCCACATACGGACAGCAGAGAAGAGCTTAAGTGTTACATCAGCCCCGCTAATGGTTTTATTGGCTGTGTCTGACACCAAACCGCACATTAACAGGTTGATGCAGTCAGCCTCGGCGCTAATAACAATGACATCGCAAATAAAAATGACACACTCCACTGTTATTGTTATCATCTACCTAATGAGTGTATAAACAGACCCGATGCTTGGCAGCCAGAGCCGATATTTGAACACAGGATCTGATTAAGTGCAATTCATACACAATCACTCAGTGGAACCAGAACCTTGTTTATGAGACGGAAATCTGTTCATCTATTTGTGCCAGCGGGAAGCAGAGCGCAGGAAACGCATCTCTGGAAGAGTCACGCAGATGCCACCTACTCTTGGAATAACACAGCTGCAAATGGAATACCGAGTGTCTCTCGGAGAGCTCTTGTCGCCGAGGCTTTATCTCTGAATAATCTGCTTGGATTGGAAGTGTTTTATGGCTTCCTGCAGCTTCGCGATGGTGAGAGAGTAGGGAGAGCGAAGGTTAACAATCAGCCACATGGCGATCCCAGCAGAGGGCCGGTCTCCCGGGGGAGTCCTGGAGGGCGAGTAAATGCATACTTACTCTACACACACACACACACACACACCCGCGTTCCATGCGTTCTCAAACAGCGCAGACGGACAAGTCTCTCTCAACAGTTGTCTCCAAGTGGTCCGTTTGTGAGGGCCTTTCCCAGGAGGGAGATATTTGATCAAAAGACCTGGGCTTTCAAGATCAACCAATCATCGGTGAGGTTCACAAGGCCTCTTTAAGACTTTTAAGACTATGGAGAAAATGCATTACGGTGGTGTCACCGAAGTTCGGATGAAGTTTAGGGAACATAAAGTCTGACATTTCTCAAAGACTGAAGAAAGAAACATATTATAGGGATTAAAGGAATAAAAAACAATCAGTGGATAGTTTACAAACATTAAACATTTAAACTGTAATTAATTATATAAAAACAATTTGTTATATGCTTGCAAACCATCAAGAGTAATTTTATTGTTATCTTTTCTTTTCTTTTTTTTTTTCTTTGGAACATTTCTGAGGATATCCTACTCATGAACTACACTACCGTCCAAAGGATTGGAGCCAGTAAGATTTGTTATTGAAGAAATTATTACTTAAACTGATCAAAAATTACAGTTAAATGACTGAATACTGGAGTAATGGCCGATGAAAATTCAGCTTTGCCATCACTTATCTTACCATATTACTGTTTTACTGTATTTTTTATCTTATAAATGCAGTTTTGATGCCTTCAAAATGTTTGAATGGTGGTGTCTTATGATTTAAAAATAATTTATACAATTAATAATTTCAAGTCATTATTCAATGCGAGGCTGGTATCAAATTGTGACTGGTTCATTGCATGGTGTGCAGAAAATTCTGCAACAAAATTTGGCACACAAACATAGAAGTTTGCACCTTGATGAATATAAACTTTAACCATGCATAATACAACACTTGGCGATGTCCCTGAAATCTTACTGTTAATGTTAGTTAAATAAGAACTGTATAATGTATTTCTGTCTTTGCCATTACTACACGGCCTCAATAGATCAAGAACACAATAACGTGTGAATGTACGGAGCAGAACGAGTCATTGTTTCAGCCAAGATTTAATAGTTTTGGGTCTAAAAAAAGAGGTTTTGAGTTCTGAAAGTTATATTTTCATGTTATATTGAGTGTTTTTATCTCAAAGGATCAGGGAGAATTTGATTCTTCATGACCCCCTTTAAATACAGCTGCCAAATGATATGCCATAGAAAATCAATGATGATATATGAAGTTACATAACAAGTGGTTCTAAAAAACACTAAAACTCAGTGCAGAGACACTAATGGCACTGACAGCAAGAAATATCTTAATCCTCATGGTGCACTTAAGATGTTTGCCTGCTAGGACTAGTCTGTCTGAACAAAAACCCTCAATGTTCCACTGTGTTTTTACTGTGCTTATGAGCATGAATTCTTAATAAGTGAAAATGCTATATTTTTCCTTGTTCAATAATATTTTCCTGCCTTTTTTGATATATATATATATATATATATATATATATATATATATATATATATATATATATATATAGTATATGATTTTCTTGATGCAGTATGAGACTGCAGCGATCAACAAATGGTAAGCGAGCGGTTGCGAACGTTATCTGCTTTGCTGCATTTGCAATTATGAAGATGTCAGGAAATGTTAACAGGAAACAGCTAGTTCAGATATTAGCCATCAGGCTTTACACTCTTATGACAGTAAATGTGAGGGGGAAGATTCTATGAGGTCAATTCGACATCAAATACAAGTTCACTGACAGAAATGTGCTTCAGGGTTTTGTCATGGTGTTACCACAAACTCTATTTACCCAACTATATAAAACTTTATGCTTTTGCCAGAATCCCTCTGATAGCACATGTAAATTGTCGAGACATCTGTTTGGTGTGTACGTGTTCATCTTGAAGATATAATAAAGAAGCTGTATTGTTATTCCTCATACGTTCTAGTAAGGTTTTTTTCTAAATCCCTATCACTTAAGCATGAAACTTCTGCAATTACTTCAGCCAATCAGCTTGTAGATCATCTAGATCTAATTCAGTTTTTTACCACTTTATACTCGTGTAAATCTAATTATATTTAGATTTATTTCTGGAACATTAATACAATGTTCTACATTCAAAATATGTAATTGATGACATCAATGTGATATTTTGTATTCTGTGTTCTGGTTTAACTTCTAATTCTAGTCTCTAGTTATAATTTAAGCGAATTGGCTAATATCTGAAAATGTTTTTATCTGATAATTGCTAAAAAAAAGTATTTATTTATTTTTAACACAATTTAGCACAAATTAGAATCTACTCTTTTAATTAGTGGTGTAAGTCTCATTGTAACATTTGAAGAGACACGTTCACATTGTTTCTACTGTTATATATTCATGAATAGTTATTCTGGTTTTTAATTATGTGCTCTGATAAATTCAGACTCAACTGTTTATTTTATATACTGTAAATTACCATTTAAAAGTCTGAGGTCAGAGATTTTTTGTGCTTACCAATGCTACATTTATTTGATGTAAAATACACAAAAAAATACAGCACAGAATAGAATAGAAATGTAAGAAATGTTTTGAAGTATGATAATTGCCTTGGCTGTCACTTTTATTCAAAGTAATGCATCATTGCTGAATAAAAGTCACTGAATATTTTAATGGTAGTTCTCACTCTAAAAAATGTGAATTGTTTCCAATGCACTGCACTTAATGCATCAGTTTGAATATGTCTGAACACACAAGAGGCAAAACAGTACATTTCTTCATATGAAGTACAAAGAAAGCACTTTATTTTGAAATGAGAGCATCTGCTAAATGACTTAAATGTTAATGCAAATGCAAATAGGAAAGTATAATGTAACAAAAGGACACATAATTACTAAATGTTGCACACGCATATATATAAAAAAAGGGTTTAGTTAATAAAATACATCTTTGGGGTCTGTCCTGGGTGAATGTGAGAGCAGCTAAATTTAGCAGTAATGGAGCGTATCAAGAAGGTTAGATGAAACCAAGATGATGTGCGAAGCTTAGACCACTTTGCATTCTGGTATCTCATTCTCTGGGCTGCATAAGAAGAAGTTTGATGTCTAAAAAGCTTTGGCTATGCAAACCTAGAACAAAGCAATGGTATTTTGTCTGGGTCATTCAGGGTGAAACTCTTCATCAAATGGAACAGGCCTTTGTTTACCTCTTCAGAGCATCGGGATTTGAATAATTCATGGACATGCATGCAAGAATCATTTGACTCATCAACCACATAGATTTGCCAATACAGGCAACGTAAAAGTATAAACTCAAGGCCCAATCAAAAGCTGCATTGATAAGCACTCGGAGTAACTGGTTGAGATTTCTTTCACATTTGACCTGACAATTAATATGTCTGAATCAATATCATGAGTGAAGTGATCTTGTTTTAGCTGCTCTACGACATACTTCACATTTACTCTTGGTTCTCAAGAGTACAAAAACAAGTTGGTGGGTAGTTGGTTGGCAATTTGTAACAGGCCTATAATCATGTACTTTTGAAAAACTGCATTATTTTGAAGGTGTATCGCCATCTCACTGTCAAATCAATAAGTCATTTGTCAAACAATTTTAATGCCACATCTTTTTTTTTTTTCAGCTGCTTAACATTTTTGTGGAAACTATACCACACTACAAAAGTTTGGAGTAAGTTACAAAATATTTCTGTTTCAAATAAATGCTGTTCATTGAACTTTCTGTTTTTTTTACCAAGGTTTCCACAAAAATATCATGATTTCTGAAGGGCTGTGTGACACTGAAAACTGGAGAAATGACTGCTGAAAGTAGCAGCTTTTTCATCACAGGCATGAATTACCTTTCAATATACATTAAATTAGAAAACCATTTTAAACTGTAATAATCTTTCACAATATCACTTCATCATACAGAGCCTTGGAGATCATAAGAGACTTATTGCAAAAACTTAAAAAAATATATATTTATTCAAAACTTTTGATGCCATATATGTAAATCTTGCCCAAAGGCTGTGACCAAATACATTCCACACTACCGTTTTCATAACATATTTCGTTGATTTATATACAGTAGGTGACAAAGAAATCATCAACAAAACACTGTTATAATTGAACAAAAAAATAATGCGTGAACATGACAAGCTAGAATTAGAATGTGAGGGACATGGTAATTAGACACAGGCAAAGCTGCAGACACCTGCTGCTGCATCCCCAGAGGTCCCTTATGCATCTATGTTTCTCTTTGTTTAAGTGATAGTTCCCTGCATGTTGACCGTTCCGCAACACATAAGCCACAAAATGCTACCGAGCCAAAGGGGAGAAGGTCACACACTTCAGGCACAAAATACACAAAACAAACCCACATTCAAAATAATGTTTCACCGTATTGCATGATGCTCTTATTGAATAATTGAATGCGTCCCAGGAATGCAAATGTGCAAGAGCAGAATTAATTATCTTAATGCATTTCTGCCAAATCATGAATTCAGAAGTAATCTTGACTAATTAGTTTGTCTTAGGCTTCTGCGTGTTAGAGGAACAAATACTCCTCTATATCGACGCATAATGTGCTGAATAATTCAGCAGCTGTATCTGACTGGTGGCAAAAGGTAACACCACAGGCTTGAGTGAAAAAGAGTCAAAAAAAATTAATTGGCTAGTCAAAAACATGAGCTGTGATTCTGGTAAAAGATAATGATAATAAAAAACAACTGCATATATATTTACACTTGAGCATTACTTAGACTGCTAAAACAGTCTTTTGCCAGTGGCAACGTTCAGAAAGCATCAGATAATAATCATATCATGGGAGTGTCAAATGCGCCACACATGGGAGAGCTCGGAATAGACACAATAATGTATAACATTATAATAAGGCAGAGAAATGTGTGTGAACATGGATTGAATTTCAATATTTTTGTATATTTGTATATAAAACATTTTTTTACACTCATAAAGCTTTTTTAAAATCACACACAAATGCAACTTTTATTCTGCTGAGCAAGCCAACATTTTCCTTCGGATATGACTATATCTATGTATATATAAACTTTATGTTATCTACACATTTTGTATAGTTATTTTGTGTGTGTGTGTGTGTGTGTGTGTGTAAGTAGAACAATAAAACAACAGAACAACAATCCTCTCACGGTTTTCAGCAATTGGAATTACTGGCACAGCCCTTGAATGGTTTTCCTCCTATTTGACCAGGAGGCAACAGTTTGTTATAAATCAGAAACACAGATCATCTACAAAATCCATCTGTTCTGGTGTACCTCAAGGTTCTGTTTTGGGCCCTCTCCTCTTTACCATTAATATGCTACCAATTGAACGAATAATCAAATGCTATGGGTTAAATTCCTCTGTTACGCTACAGTGACATTCAAATTTATTTTAGCGCACCTTCCACCTCAGTGTTTCTTCTGCCTGCATTAACATATTGCATCAAGGAACTAAAGTTTTGGATGGAGGAAAATTACCTTAAATTTAACTCTGATAAAACTGAGGTCATTCTGATTGTATCGAAGCTCTCTTGTCAACTGATGGATCTGGATGGTGATCTGATTGTGCCCTCCTTTATGTAAAATAGTAAAGACCTACGTAATATCTTGCATATTCGATCCTCTCTCTGAAACTGTTATACATGCCTTTGTCACATCTCAGTTAGATTACTGTAATTCACTTCTTTATGGTCTGTCAGCTAATAACGTCAAACAATTACAATATGTTAAAAACTCTGCAGCTCACTTGATTACCTATACAAGAAAGAGCGAATGTTATATAAATAAAAATAAAAATAAATTATGAATATGGGTGGGGAAATCTTAATCAAAGAATAACTTCCAGTTTCCAAGAAGCGCAAAGTTTATTTTGAGTGAAACCAAAATCCCAGCTTATGCATATGACAACATTAAGTTGATCCTCAGTTGACACAGGGGTCGCGAGGTCACCAGTAAAGCAAGACATCCTTCAACTCGCTCTGTGCTTTGCTGCCATATGGACAGCATGTTTGATTCAGTGACCTATGGTCCCCATCAGTCTTGGCAGGAGCTAAAGATTAGAAGCTGTGCACAGCATTAATTAATAAGGCTTTATAGACAAATCCCTGTGTAAAACCCACATCTTTGATTAAATCCCTTGTTTAAAACTGAACCTGACAGCCCAAAGCCTCTCTGGAACAATTTAGCCTCCCGTCCCTCAGCCGCAGCCAGGTGTGAAAGCCATTAGCCGGGCCTTGCAAAGTTCGGTCCTGCAGAGCGTTTTAAGATTTGGAGTGGCTGGCATGGATGTGGGACATCTTTACTCACATTTGGCTCCACAGCTGTCAGTGTAATTATCTGTGTTTGAGCACAGGACATAGAAGCTTTAGTGGCACTTCTAAGAAGGATTCTGATTAAGACTCATAATCTGCAATGGAGAAATCACCAGGGACTGGAGAGGAATTTCTAGGACAAAGCCCTCAGGGGCCGTGTGGAATCTAGGCAAGAGTTCAAGAAAGAATCCCAACAGACACCATTCACTTTTCCTCATTATCACACCATGTTTCTTTTCGGAAAATGTTTAATTTTTCAATCAGCCGACCACAGAGATGCACAAACCGTGCTGAAACACTACTGACGGGGTTTAAACAAATCGGTCCGAAGAGAGAAAGGATTCTCAGAGATGAAAATGAGTAATAAACAGAAACGAGACTATGAATTTTAATCAGGATGGGTAAAACTTGGGCTTAGAATCTATTTGTAGTGGTAAATCAGTGCATGATTCAGGTGGAGAGTGGGTTTTACTCTTGAAGGCTTGCATTTGAGACCAAAAATGTCTGTATGAGAAACTTTAGAGTTGCTTTAGAGCATGAATTACTGACACTTTCCAAATTGAAGCTCATTTTATTAAAGCAGTAGCAGAAAAATGGCCCTGCCTGTAGCATGCCAGTAAATTGCTCAAATGGGGGAAAAAAATGTGACAAGATAGATCCAGGAATATATGATGTTTACTGCTGAGGCTTTCAATGCTTATCCAGAAAATATATTAAAATGATTAGTGGAAAAGGCCATCGGTAAAGCAAGATTAAAAGCATAACACAATTTGACAAGATGATTAAACATTCACATTTATACCACAGCATTTGAGGACCTGAAAACCTGCATCTCTAATTTTAAGAAACATGCTTGTGAAGAAACTCCTAAGCTATTATTAGCTATATAGCAAATAGATGGCGTATCACATAAATGGCTTATTTGTAGGCATCAAATATGCTCACTTGGGTAATTAAACCAAACACAATGGGCTACCTATCTAAACTGCACTTGTGGGCATCAATCTATGTTAACAACTTAGAATTTGAAAAATAAATCTAGGTGGGTAGCACATTACATTTTGAAATACAGCCACTCAGGCCAGACTGGTTAGCCATATGGTCAGTGCAGTTTGTGTTAGTGGTGAGTGTATGTGGGTTTAGGTTTTAACACACCTCAAGTGTCAAACAGGGCAAAGGCTAATCATGTAAGAGGATTACGCAGAAGATATCCGGCTCTTCAAAATCAGGGCAAGACAGAAGGCGTTAAGTGTTAAAATCACAGATTAATGTCAGGATCAACTCTGCAAACTCTATAAGAGAAATAAACAAATGTAAAGAACACAAAAATATCCAATTTCTTTAGTGCTTTCTATTTTATATAGATATATATATATATATTTATTTATTTATTTATTTTTATTTTTTTTTATATAGAATCTGTTACCTTATACACTGATTAATTGGTAAACATTAAAGAGTTACTAAACCAACTTTTTTTAGTTAATGATCTGTAAGAATGTGGCTTTATTAGTGCTGTTCATTGATTCGAGTAACTTTTTTGACATTTGAGGATAAAGTGTTTTAATTCTACAATATATGGTGTAAAAACTTCTGAGTGCTGCCCTCTTCAGGTTGAACGTTGGCTACTGCAGTTGATTTTTCCTATTGGATGTTGCGGTGGCAAGTGACGTACTGTAAGTGGCGGCAGGTGACATAAGCAGTTTCCAGCTCACCATGCCCCTTAGTACGAGCTACCACGCCCCTTGGCAGTATAAAACCATCTTGTTCCGTCAAAATCACTCTAGTGAGTCAGGAGTTGGAATTGCGAGTGTTGAAAACGACCAGGATAGACTATTATAGCATCTATTTAGCATAGCATTTATATACTTATTTCGATTATTTCGTGTAGCCTATGTAGTTAATTAGCAAAGTTCTTAGTGTTACGTTAGTATTGTTAGAAGCATACTTAATTAGTAGCATAGTTTATTGCATCAATTAGCATAGCTTCAAGTTGGCGTAGATTTATCTGTATTTAGTACAGTGGTCAGGATGGTACATATGTGTAGTGTTGCTGGTTGCGACAGCACTGCTGGACTGCATTGTTTTCCAGCAGACTTTAAAATTAGGCGCCAGTGGTTGCATGCACTTGGCCTGGAAGACCGTTGCATTTGAAAACTGCATTTTACGCGGGATTGCTTCTCCAAGGCAATGGAGGTGGAAATGGGCTTCTCCACACAGCTCGTGCTGAAAAGCGACGCGGTGCAGGAGTTAAGACCGCAGTTTGAGCCAACGTCTCAAATTGATATGGCTCAGGCCATAGACACCTCGACATCCTCCACTTCAGGTGAATGTGGGGGAGAAAAGTCCTCTACTTCAAATGAACGCTCTGTTGCAAAGCTACTTGCGTCACTACAGTCACTCTCCATTTTTGCGACTCTGACAGCAGCTGTCAATTAATCCGTCACTGCGGGTCTCAGGTTAACGCCCCACCCTCTGTTCGTCCCCTCTCTCTGCCCACTTTTCAAAATATTTTTCAAATATTGCCAGTGGGTGGAGTCAGGCTCTGACTAGGGGTGTAGTTACCCTTTAATGTTGAATTACCAGTAGATTAAGTTGTCTTTATGTTGCCAGCAAGCGGCTACAGTAATTTCCTTCACTGCAAAAACGTCCTTACTATTTTTGTCTTTGTATTATAATACAAATATCCCATCATTCTTAAATGAAGATACATTTCCCAGCCAGCAATGACATGTGGGGCCCACATGGGTTGACTGCGGGTTCCATGGTTACTGTGTGGGCATGGGCTTTGGCTGGGTGAAATCAGCGGGTCCCATGTAGGTTTTGTAGTATGAGTCCTACATAGGAAGCCCATATGAGCTGATTACATAGGCCCCATAAGGGACAGGCATGGGCCAATTGGGCATGGGTTTGAACTGAGAACACATATATGGGTCCTGCATGGCATATTTATGGGCCAATTGGGCATGGGTTTGAACTGAGAACACATATATGGGTCCTGCATAGCATATTTATGGGCCAAGTGGGCATGGGTTTGAACTGAGAACACATATATGGGTCCTGCATAGCATATTTATGGGCCAAGTGGGCATGGGTTTGAACTGAGAACACATATATGGGTCCTGCATAGCATATTTATGGGCCAAGTGGGCATGGGTTTGAACTGGGAACACATATATGGGTCCTGCATGGCATATTTATGTGCTAAGTTAGGTTTGAACTGGGAACACATGGGTCCTGCATGGCAGAGGTGCAAAGTATCTATGTAGGCCTATTGAGTTATGCAATTACATACTGTACAAGTTTTAGTAACTTGTAGTAACTATACATGTAGGCTAATCAAGCATGTTGAGATTGAGTAATTGTAACTCAATACATATCAAGTCACGCTAGTCACCAAAGAACAAACATCACATACATGTATAAGCCACTTCAAACTTTGGGGTGGTGTTGGTGCAGTGGATAAGACACATGCCTCTGGTGTGGGAGACCCGGGTTTGAATCCAATGTGAGACACCAATGTGTCCCTGAGCAAGACACTCCAGAGGTGTTCAACCTCTGACATAAATAGCACTTGTAAGTCACTTTGGATAAAAGCATCAGCTAAATTGCTAAATGTAATATAAATGTAAACCCCTTTAGGCAGGTGGGGCCCAAACGGGTATGACACGAATTACCCAGTTAAGACCCTTACAGGTCCCACTTAAAACCCATCATGGCATCCTGTCCATGCATGGGTCTGTCATGAATTGCCCAGTTAAGATCCCACAAAACACCCTTATAGATCCCTTTTAAAGCCCATCTGGGCATCCACGGCTGGATCCTGGGTGCAAACCCACTTTAGACCCATTTGGGGCCCAAATGAGTCTGACATAAATTGCCCAATTAAGACCCATGCAGTACCCTTACGGGTTCCACTTTGAGTAGGTCTGGGCTTCCACGGCTTGCCCCAATATGGATCCCGGGTGCAAGCCCATAATGGGGCCCACATTTGCCGCCCATGAAGCCCTCATCTGGGCCCCACATGTCATTGCTGGCTGGGTTATTTGAGAAACAAAATAACATAAGACATTAAGTCTCAAGTCAAATCACTTTTTGCAGTGTTCACACCAGGGTAAAAATGTTTACATTGATAATGTTATATAATTTATATAATTTTCTATAGTTAATATTAAATTGTAGTTGTAAATCATATTGCTGCTCTACATGCCAGGGGCATAACAGGCAGTAAGGAAGTAAGTAAATCATATATAATGGTACATCACCAACTCTGTATTTTATATATCTTGAATCGGACTACGATACTCAAATGGGATCTCTGTTTCCACACCCCTGAGTCATAGCGCACATTCACGCAGGTGTTAGGTAATTGAACAGAAACTCTTCTGTGTTGATTTTGCTCTGCAGTTCCAACACGTGCTCAACACAGCTCTCTATCATTAGCCCTGAGCAATGTAACGTGGATGATGACATGGATTTTCGCACCCAAAATCCACTTGACTTTCAAGGGTTTCTGGCAGGAGTGTAGCAATGATGCAAAATCTAATGTTGTTAGAGTTCTTTCAGAAACACAGACACAAAAATTAACAACCTCAAACTTTTGAATGAATAAACTAGCTATCTAATTATTATATTATATTATATTATATTATATTATATTATATTATATTATATTATATTATATTATATTATATTATATTATATTATATTATATTATATTATATTATATTATATTATATTAGTTTGGATTATATTAGTTTGGATTAGATTGGATTAGATTAGATTAGATGATATTATAAACAAAATGTAGTAATACTATCCACATCAGTATGGAAACCTACATGCAACCTAATGCAAGTAACTGTCTATTATACTTTGCATGTTTTCTTATATTCACATTCATATTTCTTTCCCTCTGTAACTGTAAAGTACTGAAACTGCCCAGAAACACGAGTGTTCTTACACATTTTTAAAGGGTTCTGGTTTCTTTTGAATCTAACTGTATAATATAGACTTTTTCAAAAAAATATATTTTTTATTTTATTTATTTATTTTTTGCTATAAATAAGCAAGCTGTTAGTCTGTGGGTTAGTGCTCGTCCCTGATGCTCAGCGCTGGCACTTATATAATAGGATGTGGCATACTTGGGCGAAAATTCAGTAGAAAAATATATTGGCTGCTGATGATAAAGAAAATGTTTCAAGCATATCAGTGTCAAGCAGAAAACAAGCTTTAACCTCCCTCAAAGTTGGATCATTCAAATTTCATGCCATATTATAACAATTTGGGTTCTGGAAGACTCACTGGTGTAACATTTAATCACATCAGCTCTATGATGCTGTTTTTGGGCTGAACTAAGAATGTGAAACTGACATACCCTTTGGTGCAGTTGGTAAAAATGTAACTGAGGGTCATGACAGCTGCGGGGCCATATGCTGATTCTTGAATATACAAATCATTCGAGAACAAGATATGATGATCTGGGGTTTTGTCAGTGCTTACCGTATGCTTGCTGATTATGTGGTTTAATGCATAATCATGTGGGATATAAATCAGACAGAATCACCCTATTAAGTAGGGCTAGGGAGTATATGTCATGCACCAAAAGACATGGTTTAAACAGTAGAGATTTTAATATACTGTTTACACAGTAGCTGATATGTTTGCATGACAAAGGGCAGGACTGGCATGTTTTGGTTTATTTCCATCAGGTTGCAAATAAAAGTAGAACAATAAAAAAAACTAAATTAAATAATCCTATTAGAATTATTAATTTATTGTGTGATCTAAATATATTAAAATTATATATATTTATTTGTAGCATATGTATTATAGTGTTTTTTTTTTTTTTTGCAGGAAGTAATATACTGTATATATCACTGTTATGCACACACACACTCACACACATACAGTATATATATATATATAACTGTTATATACATTTCAAAATATGTATTTCCACTTGTAGCATTTCAAATGACTGATTGTAGTTTTTAATGTTTACATTTTTTATTTATTCAGGCAAAATCGTATAGAACCAGTATCAGCTATTTATTGTCCATAACATTTACTGCCCATAACATGAAACTAATTATTGGTTGATCATTGTTGATCATTAGTTTTTGGTTTTAATATTGGTACATCCCTAAATGAAATTTAACAGAGAATTTTGCAAAGTTAGAATAGCTAAATAAAAAGGTTTATCAACTTTTCAGATACCAAATTTAAAAACAGGTCGGCTAGTCTGGTAAGTAACATTTGTTTTTTTCTTATGCATTTTACAAAAGTGTAAATTTTCCAATTAAGATTTTAGCACATTTTTTGGCCTACGCATCTCAGACTAGTATAAAAAACATTTCAGTGTTTGCTTTTGAGGTTATTTTTTCATTTTGCCCGAATTTTTTAAATGCTTACATACATGATCTTGTGTTGATTTTTGCTATATTTACAGGCAGTTCACATCCCTGAACTGAAATAATAGCGAGGTATGTTTCAGCCAAGCCAACGATGTTGTTTTTTTTTTCATCTTAGAGAGCAACCTGCCATGGGTAATTACAATAATAAAACCTCCAAGCCGCTTTACCTGTGGGATGCTGTTCCCATAAAAAGCCAACTTTAATGCAATGTCATGGGGGCCTGAGTTCACTTATGAGCTGCCTGCTAGTTCTTTATTGGATCGATAGCCCACAACCCCTCCTGTGCTCCAGACGGGCTGCTGCACAAAGCCCTCTGTCCTGGGTATGGAGCTCTGGGACCTGGCACCCCTGCATTTTGGAGTGTTTTCCGCATGTGGGAGGAAGAATATGATGGGTCTGTAAACAAACCGTCTCCTGCTCTCTTTCTCTCTGCATCTCTCTTCCTCTTCACAGACAAACAGCAAAGTCATTTGAGGATTCTCTCTGATCTTTTACGTGACCCACAAAATGAGCCTTAAATCACCTAACAAAAGACCCGTTACAAAAAAAATATTCATCAAATGAAAATAAACAAAAAATAACCCCTTAAGACCGAACACTGAAATGTGATAGCAGTCTGACCTACACAGGCCAAAACAATCCGCTATTTTGAACACAAAAATGTACACTTTTTGTGAAACAAATGAACAACAACAAGTGTGATTTACCAGATTAGCTAGTCAACCTGTTCTTAAAAGCAGTATGGGTCCTGTTTTATTAACATGGCTAATGACAGACGCCTTTGATTGGCATTAATAATAAATTAAATGGTAAGCATATATGAAAAGTTGACAAGCCTAATCAACCTGGTCTCACAGAATTCCGTGAAATGTCCACGGGCCCTTAACTCAAAATCCGTGAAGCCATCACGGAATTGCCCCAAATTCCGTGACCCGGCCACGGATATTTCTCCAACGCAAGTCAATGACACTGACCTCCCGTGGTCCACACACGGATACCCGTTTCAATGACGGAGTACAGAACTCGCTGAACGGACGTGCTTTCTCATTTGGAAACGCAACATTTGAAGTATTTGTTTCTTTTCCAACATCAAATGCCATATGTAGTTGTTGTAAATGTAGTTATTGCATTGTCCTGTCATCATAAAAATTACGTTTGTTTCAGTTAGATAACCAAAGTCCCGTGATGGCATGGACCTCAACAACCTGACCTCACTCACTTGTTTAGGAACTTGTAAGCTTTTCGACGACTCTGTTGCAATGTCATGTAATTAACTTGGCATTTTTTCTCGTCCTGTCATCATAAAATCCATTTTGATGTCGTTTTACACACATTTTGGCTATAGTCAGAGCTAAAATCTGTGATAGGAGCACGGAGTGAGTCTGTGCTGAGATCACGGATAACTCTAACGCAAGTCAATGGCACTCATCTTCCGTGGTCCATACACGGAAACTCGTTTCAGTGATGGAGTACAGACCTCACTCAATGGACGTGCTATCTCATCTGGAAACGCAACAATTGAAGTATTTTTTTTTTCAACACCAAATACCATAACCAACCTGACTGTTATTGTAACTATTGCATTGTCCTGCCATCATACAAATTCACTTTGATTCTGTTAGCCTAACTAAAATCTGTGATAGGAGCACGGAGTGAGTCTGTGCTGAGATCACGGATAACTCTAACGCAAGTCAATGACACTCATCTTCCGTGGTCCACACACGGAAAGGCAGTTCGTGATTTTGTCACGTAATTTAATCTATTCATTCGTGGCAGGCACACGTTTATTTCGTTATTTTCGTGATTGCAGTACGCTTTTTAAACTAATGCATTTCAACTGGAGGCATATTTCGTGCATCAGCACGATATTTTCTGATTAATTATTATTATTATTATTTTTATTTTCCACAGGACAACAGAAGAAACTCACTGAAACTTGAAAAAAAAAAATCGGAGCTTAACTTACTGTAACAAAACTGAGCAACATACTGTATTGCTGGTGACAAAAACACATATTAAAACTTTTTTAGCTGTAAAATGCGCAACGGTTCTTTTTTTACTTTTTCATTGATTTTTTTTTTTCATAGGCCTAGATTTTTTTATTTTTTTATTACAGAATTCAATATCAAGTCCTTGACACATACCTGTAACACATTTTCACATTAAGAAACAATTTAGTTTAAATAAAAAGAACAACAATAAATAAATAAATAAATAAATAAATAAATAAATAAATAAATAAATTATTAGAGATAGGCCTACTGATTTTTTTTTTTTTTTTTACTTTAGACTTTAAAGTTAAAAGTTTTTATTAAGGTTATTGTAAAGGCTTCTTAAAAATGCTGTCGCTGATGAGCCTCTGATCGCTGTCAGATTCTGTGATATGAATGTCCGCTAATGGGCTTAGAATGAGCCCCGCTCGGCCAGTGTTCTGGCTTACTGTAATATTTCACCGGTAATAAGACCGAAATAATATAATTAAAATAAAGAAATGAATGAATACATGATAACATCTAAATAAATGTTGATAGATTTAGCGTTATAGTTTTAAAAATATTAATAAACAGCAAATCAACACAGCTTCGATATAATAACCGAGAAAGACCTAAATAATAATAATACATAATTAATAAACAGCGCCGCCCCTCCCACCACGCGCATCACGCGCTGTGCGTCAACCCCAAAGCGTCAAAAACTGAAGCGTGGTCAAGCGCCTCTAGCGTCACTGACATGAGATGTTTATCGCTTTGAAATCACGTTCAAGAAGTCTCATTCAGCACACATCGCGATACTTTCCATCAGTTTACAAGAGCCGCAGGTTGGGTGAGTTATACAGTCTATGGTGAGTAGAAGTAAATATGCTCTTTTAATGTCTGTCATAAAATGTATTCTGTCTTCTTTATTAATCAGATGAGCGCCTTATGTTTACTCTCTGTATTACATCGGTCATCCGAGGCTGTCTTTGAGTTTCATTGTGTTTAACTAAATGAACACAGCTGCTAACTGGTTAAACTCTATCGGTCACGTGACGTGACGTGCCACAGACCTGGGATCCGTTTTATATTCATTTCAGGTTCAAAGATGTAAGTTGTATTTGTAGTAAAATCATGGTAACCATGACACCTACAATAGTAGGTAAAACCAAGTAAACAAGACATTTACCATGTTTTTTTTTTTGTTGTTTTTTTTTTTTTTTACCACAGTAACTGTAGTTTTACTGTGGTATAGTAATAGCACAATAATCACCAAAATAACTATAGTTGTACCACTGTAATGGTAGTGTTTTAATGTGCTTTTATATGACATATTTCACAGTAATCACATTTACTGTACCATGCTTGTAATACCTTTTTAATGTAAATAAAAAAAAAAAAAAACATTTTTCCCATCTTGCAGTTCAATTCATATTGTTTTATATCTTAAATATTTTGCTCACAGATCACTATTAACATTCTGTATATAATTCTGTTTTATTTTCTTTCCCCTTGTATTAATTTCTTAGCTGAAAAGGCGTAAAGGAAGCAGTCACCCCAGTGGTGCTTGTGGAGAGGTATTCCTTCAGAAATTGAGAAGACAGAAAGCTGCAGAGGCAGGTTGGTCTGTGATAGTTTGTCGCTTTTATCAAACATTCCTGTTGTTATCATTTGCACAGCATTTGTTGTTTCTTAAACTGTTGTACGGTCCAAATACCCACACTTGCCATCATTGCACATTTCCTTTATTTGGCCCAAGTGAGCATGAAGATCACAATGTGTGTCGATCTTAACATGACAAAGTTCATTTCAACTTTGCATTTTAAAAGAAACTTCTAAATGTCTTTTCAATAGTCCCTATTAAAGATGACAATTTATTTTGTGGTGCTTCTAATTAAGTGATAAAAAGAAGTTACAAATGATGTACAAAATAAATATACTTTTTTGTGTACCAAGAAAACATGCAACACTTTGTTTTACTACTAAATTATTCTCAATTTCTAATTATTATTATTAATATTTCACAAACATTGGAAAGGTTTGCGTGACCTCCTGTGAGATCTCTGCAAAAAGTCTCACATTAATTCCAAAACATGATGCATGATGGGATACACTAAGCGTTGTATAGCGCTCCGGAGCAGTATTGGAGAGGTTTAGTGTGAGTTAAGGACACTGTGCTTTGGCATTATTAAGACCGGGGACAGTCTCATAGTCACGTACACACACTCTCAAGTGAATAAGACCTCAAGTGTGGGTATCTGGAAAGGGGAAAAGTCTTTAAAATGATCCCTAAATACAGTCACACATCAAAGTCTTAATAATTCACTAATTCAATTTAACACTTGTATGATATTGTACAAGCCCCTGGACAATCTCATCTGACACTATCACAATATTGGAAAATCAGTTGCCCCACACAGTCAGAAAGTTTATATTGTTAATTGGCTTCTCATTAAATTACTTCAAATAAGCCCCATCAGTTCATGTTCCCACTATACGTGATCTCCATGACTAGATATTGCTATTAATGACTTGCTTTTAATAATGGATGCATTTAACATTTAATTATACAGCATCTTTGCAGATTATGCTTTCATGGTCTAAAAAAAAACACAGTAATGTTGCATTTAATTACATAATATTTATATCCTTTCTGTCTTACAGGATTGTTTCCAGATAACACTGTAGTTCTCCGTCATGCACAAGGACTCACCCCCCCCCCCCCCCCCCACACACACACAGAAATGGTTCCTGGATCAGTGACTCAAGACTTTGCAGTGGTTTGATTTCTGCAGAAGATGTAACTTTGTTTTAATTAACCTTATAATGAATACATTGTGACCTTCCAGCAACCCATATACTGTACTGTATACAGAACCAGTGATGACAACAATAGTTAAAAAATAGCATTTATCATATTGATAAAGCATTGTGTTCTCTTTGTCAAGCTTCATACAGTAAACTTTACTTCTGGTGCTTTTATCATAAAAAAGCATCAGTTCTGATCAGGAGTTTTAGTAAAGCACATATTCATGCACAGCAATCCCCTAGTTCCAGTCATGAAGTGAATGATGTTATTGTTAAAGTTATATTTCTGCATTTTTATGTAGCAGGTGTTTGTTTTCCTGAACACTTTATCTTTCTTCCATTGTTCGGACAATCAGTGTTTATCTGATGCTGTGCTGATTGAGTTTTATAGATGATATTGCACACTTGACATGCATGTCTTCATGATGTTATTTTGTGAGTTTGAAACATTTACATTGTGTGTATCACTTTTTGGTCAATAGAATCTTTTAAGAAAATTTATCTTTTTCCGGTGTTCTCTGAAAGACATATACCATATTTATAATGTTTTGTTTTTTAATAAAAGAATTTGCACACTGAAAATTGTTAACGTTTACAACATAACTGCCTTTTTATTCTTCATAGTTTTATTCTTCAAAAACGAGCTTGGTGACAGTGCAGTAATATGCGCACTTTGTCTTTAAATGAGTTTGACATATCAATAAATACTGGAAAATTCTTACAAAATTCTGTATGTTCATTATGCTTTATTTCAGTTTTTATTCCTAGAGATTAATTGGTAAAGCAAGGCAAATCACAGAAACAAAATTGAATAATTTAATAACTTAATAATTTCTTTACTTTTTATTAGTAAATGCTCTTGTCTTTGGTCAGGAAAAAAATGTATCTTTTAAATTGAATGAAATTAATCTTTTGGTTAGATAAGATAAAACTGTGACTGTGCAGTTCACATCACGTGTTGTTGTACACACACATGTACACATCGATATTGCCAAATTGTTGTCTGAATAACAATAATAATTCTGTATTTTCATTATTGTTGGAAGAAGGTGTAGACGTTAATAAAACACTATCTAATAGGTGGCAAATTTAATTTATTGTTAACCAATCTATCCCTTTCGCCGAAAAACGGAAAACAGCGTTCATGAATGACAATAAATGGTTAAGGAAGTGTGATGACGCTGCTCAGCTTTGATGTCATTGGCTGTGAATGTCCCTTGTCACCGCAGGACTGTCTGTGGTTGGATTATCTTTTAACCCATATTAAACAGCGGATCATGTTACAAAAGTATGTTTTGCTGTTATTATCACATTAGTTAATATATTAAGTCAACATTGGGTGTTTCTATGTTGAGAAAAATAACCTTTTTAGCGAGATCCTAACACTAACCCTAAGAATAACTTCAATGAACTACAAAAAACAGCGCCTAGTATTCCCTTTCCATAGATAGAAAGATGGAGGCTTATGGGTAATGTAGTTTAAAAAGTTTTATTAACGAAATGAAATAAATAATATATTTAATGGTAAACTGGACATATAAATATATTCACTGTGTAAACCACTATGATATATTTGAGAGGCATGGTGAAATTTAGTATTTTAGAGTATGCAATATGTAAAATGCCTTTATGCCACCTATCCATTTATTTCTGAAAACTGTGCCCAACATTATTTTATCAGCATAGCATAAGTAGTAATCCTGCTGATTTTCGCTTTGATATGTTAATTGGACTCTGATTTACAGCCATTTCAATTGTACAGTTTTGGGCTCTTCCGGGGGGTGCTACTGGGCCCCTGGGGGTAGAAGGGCAGTAAAACCTACATATATGTATTCTCCTCATCATGGACAACAAACTGAGCTGAGTCACATTTATATCTGACAGTTTTCACTTTCCTCTGTTTTCTAATTCTTACATCATTGCTATTATACCTTTTGACAGGACATTGTGAGGCTATCTGATGAAACATGGAAAAATTATAAAGAAATGTTTTAATAATAAAAATAATAGATTATTTACTTGATTTTTGAAGTAAACATCAATAAATATAATGGATGAACCCAACATGCCATTATCTATTCCCCACTGTTAAGCAGTAATCAAGGACAATGTATACACATTGTGATACTTCACTATTACACAAGGACAAATTAATTCATATATATATATATATATATATATATATATATATATATATATATATATATATATATTACTAATAACTAATTAGCAGAAATCAGCGTAAAAATGTCCTCTCACCCCTGTATCTTGCTGCTCAGGTACTGGACATCAGTAATGTGTGTGCTCTTGGTTTGAATGGAGTACAAGATCCACATTGATCATTCCTGCTACATTCTCAGTTATCCCTCAAGTGTTTGTAACAATAAAGCCCATGGCACCATCTTGTAATGCAAAATAATTAATCTCGTAACTCCCTTTCTTTCACAAAACAATTGGCATTTGTTACTAAATATAAACAATAATAAATTTCTGGTGTATTGATGTCCCAGATGTCATTAATCTGATCAAATATTTTTATGTCTTAAGTAAAAAATAATCCCAATAATGATTATGTAGTTTTTCCAAGTCTAAAATAAACACATATGAGCCTACCTAGTAAAATGATGTATTTACCAAGAATCTTCAGAACACAATATTCGTCATATTCATTTTATTGAAGCATAGACTATAAAGATGATAAAGTAGCATCAAGACAAATAAGATTCAAGGAAAATAATTATTCATCATCAAAAATACATTAACCTCATATATTAATCAGTTCACACAGATGAGTGATGAAATGTCCTTAAAAGTCACAGTCCCACCCAGTCAACTGTGATACAGATCATGTGATACTTATAAGACATGTGATACTGTTTCAGAAAATAATGATTCCTTATCAACACATCTAAACTGGTTTCATCGTGATCTTCTGTCGTGTCTGGAAACAGTTTGTGGTTGATGTCCAGCACTGATGTGGTGTAGCTTGTTCTCAGCCAGAAGATTAGATTAGATTAGATTAGATTCAACTTTATTGTCATTATGCAGAGTACAAGTACAGAGCTAATGAAATGCAGTTAGCATCTAACCAGAAGTGCAAGAATATAGTGTTTTATATACATAAAAGTGCAGAGTAAGTAAAGCTTATGATATACAGAATGTACAGTGGAGTTGCTATATACAATATTGATCGGAGTATATACAGAATATAAATATGAATGTAATGTAGGGATTGTATGTACATTATGAACAGAGCAAAGAAGGATTATATATACATTATGAGTAGCAGGAACTTGAGAACAGTGGTTATAAATACAGTTGAATGAGTGTGCAAAAGTATAGTTTAACAATTTATTATATGCAAAATAACAGTAGTGCAATGATATTTTTTGTAGAAATAGTTTACTGTGCTAGTACAGTAACAGCTTTAGACAGTTTATAGTGTAATAGATTTAACCATGTGCAGTCTGTGCAAAATATGAGTAGTGCAATACATGTATGTAAAGTACTGTGACCAGTGCAGTAAAAGAGCAGGTGCAGGTTAGATTGGTGGTGCGGTGTTCAGGAGTGTCACAGCCTCGGGGTAGAAGCTCTTCCTGAGTCTACTAGTTCGAGAGCGTAGGCTCCTGTAACGCCTGCCGGATGGAAGGAGGGTGAAAAGTCCATGGTTAGGGTGAGAGGCATCCTTGATGATGTTTCTTGCCCTACCCAGACAGCGCTTCTGATAAATGTTCTCTATGGAGGTTAACTGGGTGACAGTGAGATCTCTCAGTCCTAAGATCCCAGACCTGGTCAAAGTGAAACAAACAATCCAGATGAAGTTGTTTAATGGACAGAGAGCTCAGCTTATGTTCTGTGTGATTTTAGCAGGGTGAGCAACTATGACCCTTGTAGAACTGTACACTTACCATTCTTCAAGCTGTTTTAAGATCTTTTGAGAAGCTTTTTCTCTGAAGACAATTTACCACATCCTCTTCTTTCACTCCTTTCAAGAGCATCACTTGGTCAAAACCCCTCATTTGGCTGATGAGACCATCTGTACAAAGTAAAATTGTTAAAATACTGCAATAAACAATTTCATTATGCAAGAATTTAGAAAAAGTTACAGAGGCTTGCTCATGAGACTCCATTAGCATGTGTACTTCTCAGAAACTCTAGAATTCATCTATTGTTGCAGTAAATGTGTTTTCTTCCTCTAGAATCTTTCTCCAGAGTTAATGACTTCTCTCACAAATGTGTTTTAGTCTGTCCAGTGTAAGGCCTGGCTTCAAACCAATCAACTATCAATTCATAATTTATAACACAACATTCACAAAACAGTGAGATAATGTCAATTGGTGTTTATATCAATTAAACCACTTTTATGACACTTGTATGCTTTTAAGAATAACAGGTGGTGTTTTTTTAAAACTTTAGATTAAAAATGTTCCAGTCAAACTTTGCTAACATGCTATAATTATTATAGCTGTATCAAATAAAATAAAATAAATATAAAAACATTGGAAAGAATAATAACGGCTGACATGACCATTCCTTTGAGAGATCATCATAAAGTCCTGTAACACATAACACACACATACCAGAGGACTTCTGTTTGCTTGAGCACAAGATGACCATCTTCATTCCTCATCCTGAGCAAATCATTTCCTTGGTCTTCCTTCTCTTCTGTGAAACAAGATAATCTTAATATGTGTGCAATGAGCAATATTTCTCATTAAACATATAATTAAGTTAATTTAAAGTAAGATTCAGACCAGAGCATTTGATGAGTAAACAAATTTACCTGGGAAGAGCTGATAGTGGCAAGATTCGCTGAGACTCAGTAATAGCTCTTTTAGTTTTTAGGAAGGTTGTGAGGGTTGGCCCACCAAAAACTTCTGAAAAAGAAGAACAGCATTGTCTGCAAACCCACACTTGAGGTCTTATTCACTTGAGAGTGTGTGTACGTGACTATGAGACTGTCCCCGGTCTTAATAATGCCAAAGCACAGTGTCCTTAACTCACACTAAACCTCTCCAATACTGCTCCGGAGCGCTATACAACGCTTAGTGTATCCCATCATGCATCATGTTTTGGAATTAATGTGAGACTTTTTGCAGAGATCTCACAGGAGGTCACGCAAACCTTTCCAATGTTTGTGAAATATTAATAATAATAATTAGAAATTGAGAATAATTTAGTAGTAAAACAAAGTGTTGCATGTTTTCTTGGTGCACAGAAAAGTATATTTATTTTTTACATCATTTGTAACTTCTTTTTATCACTTAATTAGAAGCACCACAAAATAAATTGTCATCTTTAATAGGGACTATTGAAAAGACATTTAGAAGTTTCTTTTAAAATGCAAAGTTGAAATGAACTTTGTCATGTTAAGATCGACACACATTGTGATCTTCATGCTCACTTGGGCCAAATAAAGGAAATGTGCAATGATGCCAAGTGTGGGTATTTGGACCGTACAACAGTTTAAGAAACAACAAATGCTGTGCAAATGATAACAACAGGAATGTTTGATAAAAGCGACAAACTATCACAGACCAACCTGCCTCTGCAGCTTTCTGTCTTCTCAATTTCTGAAGGAATACCTCTCCACAAGCACCACTGGGGTGACTGCTTCCTTTACGCCTTTTCAGCTAAGAAATTAATACAAGGGGAAAGAAAATAAAACAGAATTATATACAGAATGTTAATAGTGATCTGTGAGCAAAATATTTAAGATATAAAACAATATGAATTGAACTGCAAGATGGGAAAAATGTTTTTTTTTTTTTTTTATTTACATTAAAAAGGTATTACAAGCATGGTACAGTAAATGTGATTACTGTGAAATATGTCATATAAAAGCACATTAAAACACTACCATTACAGTGGTACAACTATAGTTATTTTGGTGATTATTGTGCTATTACTATACCACAGTAAAACTACAGTTACTGTGGTAAAAAAAAAAAAAAAAAAAAAAAAAAAACATGGTAAATGTCTTGTTTGCTTGGTTTTACCTACTATTGTAGGTGTCATGGTTACCATGATTTTACTACAAATACAACTTACATCTTTGAACCTGAAATGAATATAAAACGGATCCCAGGTCTGTGGCACGTCACGTCACGTGACCGATAGAGTTTAACCAGTTAGCAGCTGTGTTCATTTAGTTAAACACAATGAAACTCAAAGACTATGGAGTTAGAAATGTGTCTTTATTACATGCGAGAAAATAAAAGATCTGAGAGAAAAAAAAAAGTTTGAGAGAAAAAGTTATCACACTGATAGCAAAAAAACATTTCATGAGAGAAAAAAGAATATTTGAGAGAAAAAGTTTTCATGCCAATAGCAAAAAATAATAATATTTGAGACTAAAAAAAGTTTTGAGAGAAAGTATTTTCTCATAGAACATAAAAAATATACATTTGAAATTTTAAAAATTATTTCTGAGAAAAAAAATCTCTCTCAAAATACTTTGAAAAAAACTCTCAAATATATATTTTTTGCTATCAGTGTGAAAATATTTTCTCAAAAAAAAAAAAGTGTTTCTCTCGAAACGCTTTTCTTTGCTCTTGATGCAATTTCTTGCTCTCGTGTCAGGATTTTGCTTTCACTGTGAGAATTGTGTCATGGGCGGGGCCACGTTCCTATTGGCCAGTCGGGTGAGCATCGTCTTGTCTTGGGAGTCGAACTGATTCATAACACCATTGTTCGGTTCACCTGCATAGATGCCGCCTCTGCCTTATGGCTAGTTAAGTTGAGCACAGACACTCCAATGTTTGGGTAAGATGATGACACACAGCTGGCTGAGCAAGTTCAGTATCACTGAAGATTAAACATTAAAAAATAGCACTAATTTTCATGAATGAATGTGTATTATATTATGTGCTTGCTAATTGCTAGTAAAGCTAACCAGCCATCATGCTAGGTAAACTTGCAAACTCACCTGGTTTATACTATGTTTAAATCAAATGCCAAATTAATGTTTTGATTTAGATAGTTTCACGCCTTATTTAGTGAGTAGTGAGCAGTGATTGATATACCGTTTGAAAGTGTCCCACCTAGTTTTGTTTAAAATAGTCTTTGTATGGTTGTTGCTCATGTTTAGCTACACTGCATGTATAGCTCGCAAACTCAGCTACACGGGGCTTATTCTAAATATTTTTTACCATCTAGCCGAGGTCTAGAGCTGACAAGGTAAATTGCAGGTCTAGGACTAACTCTTACATTAGCAACCCACAAATATGTTTGTGCCTGTACTGTCATGGTAATTATTTTTTCTTTTAAATCTTTCAAACGGTATGTCAATCACTGTCTAACGTTAGCTAGTTGTAGGGTTGCCACCTTCCATGCATACTAACGTTAGTTGAAAGTTGTACGGGAGGTTGTAAGAACAAGCAGTTACTCTTCAGGTGCTTTGAGGCTAGCAAGTGCAAAGGTAGAAACTAGCTCACTACTCACTAAATAAGGCGTGAAACTATCTAAATCAAAACATTAATTTGGCATTTGATTTAAACATAGTATAAACCAGGTGAGTTTGCAAGTTTACCTAGCATGATGGCTGGTTAGCTTTACTAGCGATTAGCAAGCAAATAATATAATACACGTTCATTCATGAATATGAGTGCTATTTTTTAATGTTTAATCTTCAGTGATACTGAACTTGCTCAGCCAGCTGTGTGTCATCATCTTACCCAAACATTGGAGTGTCTGTGCTCAACTTAACTAGCCATAAGGCAGAGGCGGCATCTATGCAGGTGAACCGAACAATGGTGTTATGAATCAGTTCGACTCCCAAGACAAGACGATGCTCACCCGACTGGCCAATAGGAACGTGGCCCCGCCCATGACACAATTCTCACAGTGAAAGCAAAATCCTGACACGAGAGCAAGAAATTGCATCAAGAGCAAAGAAAAGCGTTTCGAGAGAAACACTTTTTTTTTTTAGAGAAAATATTTTCACACTGATAGCAAAACATATATCTGAGAGTTTTTTTCAAAGTATTTTGAGAGAGATTTTTTTTCTCAGAAATAATTTTAAAAATTTCAAATGTATATTTTTTTATGTTCTATGAGAAAATACTTTCTCTCAAAACTTTTTTTAGTCTCAAATATTATTATTTTTTGCTATTGGCATGAAAACTTTTTCTCTCAAATATTCTTTTTTCTCTCATGAAATGTTTTTTTGCTATCAGTGTGATAACTTTTTCTCTCAAACTTTTTTTTTTCTCTCAGATCTTTTATTTTCTCGCATGTAATAAAGAACCAAAACTCACTCCATAAAAGACAGCCTCGGATGACCGATGTAATACAGAGAGTAAACATAAGGCGCTCATCTGATTAATAAAGAAGACAGAATACATTTTATGACAGGCATTAAAAGAGCATATTTACTTCTACTCACCATAGACTGTATAACTCACCCAACCTGCGGCTCTTGTAAACTGATGGAAAGTATCGCGATGTGTGCTGAATGAGACTTCTTGAACGTGATTTCAAAGCGATAAACATCTCATGTCAGTGACGCTAGAGGCGCTTGACCACGCTTCAGTTTTTGACGCTTTGGGTTTGACGCACAGCGCGTGATGCGCGTGGTGGGAGGGGCGGCGCTGTTTATTAATTATGTATTATTATTATTTAGGTCTTTCTCGGTTATTATTTCGAAGCTGTGTTGATTTGCTGTTCATTAATATTTTTAAAACTATAACGCTAAATCTATCAACATTTATTTAGATGTTATCATGTATTCATTCATTTCTTTATTTTAATTATATTATTTCGGTCTTATTACCGGTGAAATATTACAGTAAGCCAGAACACTGGCCGAGCGGGGCTCATTCTAAGCCCATTAGCGGACATTCATATCACAGAATCTGACAGCGATCAGAGGCTCATCAGCGACAGCATTTTTAAGAAGCCTTTACAATAACCTTAATAAAAACTTTTAACTTTAGAGTCTAAAGTAAAAAAAAAAAAAAAATCAGTAGGTCTATCTCTAATAAATTATTTATTTATTTATTTATTTATTGTTGTTCTTTTTATTTAAACTAAATTGTTTCTTAATGTGAAAATGTGTTACAGTTATGTGTCAAGGACTTGATATTGAATTCTGTAATAAAAAAATAAAAAAATCTAGGCCTATGAAAAAAAAAAATCAATGAAAAAGTAAAAAAAGAACCGTTGCGCATTTTACAGCTAAAAAAGTTTTAATATGTGTTTTTGTCACCAGCAATACAGTATGTTGCTCAGTTTTGTTACAGTAAGTTAAGCTCCGATTTTTTTTTTTCAAGTTTCAGTGAGTTTCTTCTGTTGTCCTGTGGAAAATAAAAATAATAATAATTAATCAGAAAATATCGTGCTGATGCACGAAATATGCCTCCAGTTTAAATGCATTAGTTTAAAAAGCGTACTGCAATCACGAAAATAACGAAATAAACGTGTGCCTGCCACGAATGAATAGATTAAATTACGTGACAAAATCACGAACTGCCTTTCCGTGTGTGGACCACGGAAGATGAGTGTCATTGACTTGCGTTAGAGTTATCCGTGATCTCAGCACAGACTCACTCCGTGCTCCTATCACAGATTTTAGTTAGGCTAACAGAATCAAAGTGAATTTGTATGATGGCAGGACAATGCAATAGTTACAATAACAGTCAGGTTGGTTATGGTATTTGGTGTTGAAAAAAAAAATACTTCAATTGTTGCGTTTCCAGATGAGATAGCACGTCCATTGAGTGAGGTCTGTACTCCATCACTGAAACGAGTTTCCGTGTATGGACCACGGAAGATGAGTGCCATTGACTTGCGTTAGAGTTATCCGTGATCTCAGCACAGACTCACTCCGTGCTCCTATCACAGATTTTAGCTCTGACTATAGCCAAAATGTGTGTAAAACGACATCAAAATGGATTTTATGATGACAGGACGAGAAAAAATGCCAAGTTAATTACATGACATTGCAACAGAGTCGTCGAAAAGCTTACAAGTTCCTAAACAAGTGAGTGAGGTCAGGTTGTTGAGGTCCATGCCATCACGGGACTTTGGTTATCTAACTGAAACAAACGTAATTTTTATGATGACAGGACAATGCAATAACTACATTTACAACAACTACATATGGCATTTGATGTTGGAAAAGAAACAAATACTTCAAATGTTGCGTTTCCAAATGAGAAAGCACGTCCGTTCAGCGAGTTCTGTACTCCGTCATTGAAACGGGTATCCGTGTGTGGACCACGGGAGGTCAGTGTCATTGACTTGCGTTGGAGAAATATCCGTGGCCGGGTCACGGAATTTGGGGCAATTCCGTGATGGCTTCACGGATTTTGAGTTAAGGGCCCGTGGACATTTCACGGAATTCTGTGAGACCAGGTTGAGCCTAATTATTTTGCATTCCTAACTTTGCATGATTATATGTTAACTTACATTTAGTGATGTATCGTTATTAAAATTAATAACGCAGATACCTATAAGTCAATAATTATTTTTATATTATGGACAATAACCAATGTATGTCCGATACTCAATCCCTACAAAATTATTTTGCCTAAATAAAACAAAAGTATGAAAACTATAATCAAACATTTTGTGAATGAAAGCATCACAATGATGAGATTAAATTATAGATTACTTTGACTGTGACGCCAGCAAATATAATATAAATGCACAAACAGGGAAAATATGCATACACTTTTAAATACCCGATCAATACATGATATGGTGATGATATATCATGCAGCTCTAGTTGTATTTTATTTATTGCATTCCACTCTGTTCCAGCCGCTCTGCTGCAAAAGTAAAGACCTGCGATGCATTTTTAGGTCTTAACCTACCAGTTGAGAGACACGACCTTAAATAAGATACGAAATTTCTAAAAGAATCCAAAAAGTATCCAGCTGTATCACTGTGGCAAGCAGGGCAATAGTTTTTGAGAGGTCAGGACTGCAAAGTCGAGTTGAACAGAACAGACTGTTGACAGATTTGGTTATAAAATCTGAATCATGCTGGACTGGTCTCTGTACAGACAGCTGAGTAAGCTACTCTGGCATCAAAATCCATTTTTACCCTCAAGCCTAGGAGACTATTCGTTAAACTGACAGACAACTTCTTCACACCATAACAGCCAAAGCTGTCCTTCATCATGTATTCATCTGATTTAATAAGAAAATGCACATCTGACTGCTTAAAGACAGGGCGGGGGGGGGGGGTATGGAGTTAGAAATGTGTCTTTATTACATGCGAGAAAATAAAAGATCTGAGAGAAAAAAAAAAGTTTGAGAGAAAAAGTTATCACACTGATAGCAAAAAAACATTTCATGAGAGAAAAAAGAATATTTGAGAGAAAAAGTTTTCATGCCAATAGCAAAAAATAATAATATTTGAGACTAAAAAAAGTTTTGAGAGAAAGTATTTTCTCATAGAACATAAAAAATATACATTTGAAATTTTAAAAATTATTTCTGAGAAAAAAAATCTCTCTCAAAATACTTTGAAAAAAACTCTCAAATATATATTTTTTGCTATCAGTGTGAAAATATTTTCTCAAAAAAAAAAAAGTGTTTCTCTCGAAACGCTTTTCTTTGCTCTTGATGCAATTTCTTGCTCTCGTGTCAGGATTTTGCTTTCACTGTGAGAATTGTGTCATGGGCGGGGCCACGTTCCTATTGGCCAGTCGGGTGAGCATCGTCTTGTCTTGGGAGTCGAACTGATTCATAACACCATTGTTCGGTTCACCTGCATAGATGCCGCCTCTGCCTTATGGCTAGTTAAGTTGAGCACAGACACTCCAATGTTTGGGTAAGATGATGACACACAGCTGGCTGAGCAAGTTCAGTATCACTGAAGATTAAACATTAAAAAATAGCACTAATTTTCATGAATGAATGTGTATTATATTATGTGCTTGCTAATTGCTAGTAAAGCTAACCAGCCATCATGCTAGGTAAACTTGCAAACTCACCTGGTTTATACTATGTTTAAATCAAATGCCAAATTAATGTTTTGATTTAGATAGTTTCACGCCTTATTTAGTGAGTAGTGAGCAGTGATTGATATACCGTTTGAAAGTGTCCCACCTAGTTTTGTTTAAAATAGTCTTTGTATGGTTGTTGCTCATGTTTAGCTACACTGCATGTATAGCTCGCAAACTCAGCTACACGGGGCTTATTCTAAATATTTTTTACCATCTAGCCGAGGTCTAGAGCTGACAAGGTAAATTGCAGGTCTAGGACTAACTCTTACATTAGCAACCCACAAATATGTTTGTGCCTGTACTGTCATGGTAATTATTTTTTCTTTTAAATCTTTCAAACGGTATGTCAATCACTGTCTAACGTTAGCTAGTTGTAGGGTTGCCACCTTCCATGCATACTAACGTTAGTTGAAAGTTGTACGGGAGGTTGTAAGAACAAGCAGTTACTCTTCAGGTGCTTTGAGGCTAGCAAGTGCAAAGGTAGAAACTAGCTCACTACTCACTAAATAAGGCGTGAAACTATCTAAATCAAAACATTAATTTGGCATTTGATTTAAACATAGTATAAACCAGGTGAGTTTGCAAGTTTACCTAGCATGATGGCTGGTTAGCTTTACTAGCGATTAGCAAGCAAATAATATAATACACGTTCATTCATGAATATGAGTGCTATTTTTTAATGTTTAATCTTCAGTGATACTGAACTTGCTCAGCCAGCTGTGTGTCATCATCTTACCCAAACATTGGAGTGTCTGTGCTCAACTTAACTAGCCATAAGGCAGAGGCGGCATCTATGCAGGTGAACCGAACAATGGTGTTATGAATCAGTTCGACTCCCAAGACAAGACGATGCTCACCCGACTGGCCAATAGGAACGTGGCCCCGCCCATGACACAATTCTCACAGTGAAAGCAAAATCCTGACACGAGAGCAAGAAATTGCATCAAGAGCAAAGAAAAGCGTTTCGAGAGAAACACTTTTTTTTTTTAGAGAAAATATTTTCACACTGATAGCAAAACATATATCTGAGAGTTTTTTTCAAAGTATTTTGAGAGAGATTTTTTTTCTCAGAAATAATTTTAAAAATTTCAAATGTATATTTTTTTATGTTCTATGAGAAAATACTTTCTCTCAAAACTTTTTTTAGTCTCAAATATTATTATTTTTTGCTATTGGCATGAAAACTTTTTCTCTCAAATATTCTTTTTTCTCTCATGAAATGTTTTTTTGCTATCAGTGTGATAACTTTTTCTCTCAAACTTTTTTTTTTCTCTCAGATCTTTTATTTTCTCGCATGTAATAAAGAACCAAAACTCACTCCATAGGGGGGGGGGGGGGTGGACTTAGAGGTAGAGCTTTCTGAATGCAGAAATTAAGCTCAGAAATGTCACACGGCTATTTTCTATTATATTTGAGCTAGCTTTTCTTCCCTTATTCACGATATTGTTTGAAAAAAATTTGAATGAATGAATAAATATGTAAATAAATAAATACTATATATATATATATATATATATATATATATATATATATATATATATTTATATAGTACATATTGTTATTACAATTATATTAAAATAATTTCAATTATATTTATAATAAAACGTATTAAAAGAACTGTTGTTCCTCTCACTTTTCCTATATTGAAATCAATGACTTATGAAGAATGTTCAAAATCGCTCACTTGATTTGGTTCCATTTCAATTAAAAGGTTGCCTGCAGTGAGCCAACTCACTAGGGTTTGTACAAGAGCTCTTGTGATTCCAGGCCTTGTGTGCTATTGTCTCTAGGTTAAAAGATTGGGGTTAATATACAATATAATTGAACTGTAATGATCTGTAGCATCCGAAAGATCACAGTGACCATTTGCCAATTGATTAAGAAGAGCCGTGCTGAGTTGGAATCAGCCATGTCTGAAAAATCAGAACTCATTTGTATGAAGGGCATTATGAGATAGATAGAGAGAGAGAGAGAGAGAGAGCGAGAGAGAGAGATTTGTCACCTGCTCGCTCTCAGAGGCTGCTCCAGAAGTACTCTTTTTCATATTGGGCTAATTAGTTAATTCTGCAGATAATTGAATCCCATCCCTCCTTATGCCAGAAGCAGCCAAAGAGGTTCTTTCGAGACATTTCGAGGACTCTTTTATTAGAAGAGACTTTTCCTTCCGAAATACACTGAGGAGGAATTCACCAAGAATGAGTTGCTGATAGCGTTGTTTATTTGCATGTGCTTTAAGAAATATGCTTAAGGAATTATCAACAAAACATTCCCAGTCCAGGCACTGCAGTCCTGCATTTCATTTAGGATGCTTATATAATATTATAATGGCCTGGTTTCAGAGACAGGGCCTAGATCAGGGATAGGCAAATCCAGTCCTGGATGGCCACTATCCTGCACTGCTTCAATTAGGGTTGGAGCTAAACTCTGCAGGATAGTGGCCCTCCAGGACCGGAGTTGCTTATCCCTGGCCTAGATTAAGCCAGGATTAGGCCATAGTTCAATTAGGACATTTAAGTTACTTTTATAAACATTCATTAAAAAAAAAAAAAAAACACATTGCTGGCGTGATACTTTAGACAAAACAAGGGGACTGACATATTTAAGATCAATTAGTGTTCTTTTAGTTGAAACAGCTCTGACCAATCCGAATATGTACTAAATAATTTCACATCAGGCACCAAACAGAAAGACGTATGTTGTCAGACATAACAAAAAAAAAAAAAAAAAAAAAGATTAAATTCACTTATAATGAGTGCTGGACTGGGACAAAACATTGGCCCTGGCATTTTTTAGTCCAGGCGGCCCACCAACGTCGATATATATATACTGCATACACACACACAAACACACACACACACACACACACACACACACACACACACACACACACACACTATACCGTACCAGTTAAAATTGTTTGAATAATAAGAGTTTTAATGTTTTTTTTTTTTAAGAATTCTCTTCTGCTCACCAAGCCTGCATTTATTTGATCCCAAATACAGCAAAATCAGTAATATTGTGAAATATTTTTACTATTTAAAATAACTGTTTTCTATTTGAATATATTTTAAAATGTAATTTATTATTGCGATTTCCAAGCTGAGTTTTTAGCATCATTACTCCAGTAACACGATCCTTCAGAAATCATTCAAATATTATGATTTGCTGCTCAAAAAACATTAACTTTTGAATGGTATATAATATTACAAAAGCTTTTTATTTCAGACAAATGCTGATCTTTGGATCCTTGGATCATCTTCTAGATGAATATGGAGATTTTATTATTACAGTGTATTTTTTTTTTTTTAAATCTAGCTTTATTCGCATTGGCCCATGGAAATATCTACAGGTCCTTCTAAAAAAATTAGCATATTGTGATAAAAGTTCCTTTTTTTCCATAATGTAATGATAAAAATTAAACTTTCATATAATTTAGATTCATTGCACACCAACTGAAATATTTCAGGTCTTTCATTGTTTTAATGTTTGATTTTGGCATACAGCTCATGAAAACCCCAAAATTCCTATCTCAAAAAATTAGCATATCATGAAAATGTTCTCTAAACGAGCTATTAACCTAATCATCTGAATCAACTAATTAACTCTAAACACCTGCAAAAGATTCCTGAGGCTTTTAAAAACTCCCAGCCTGGTTCATTACTCATGTCAGCTGCTGGTGTTGGTCCACTGTGTTTTATCAAGGGCAGGGTCAATGCAGCTAGCTATCAGGAGATTTTGGAGCACTTCATACTTCCATCTGCTGAAAAGCTTTATGGAGATGAAGATTTCATTTTTCAGCACGACCTGGCACCTGCTCACAGTGCCAAAACCACTGGTAAATGGTTTACTGACCATGGTATTACTGTGCTCAATTGGCCTGCCAACTCTCCTGACCTGAACCCCATAGAGAATCTGTGGTATATTGTGAAGAGAAAGTTGAGAGATGCAAGACCCAACACTCTGGATGAGCTTAAGGCCGCTATCAAAGCATCCTGGGCCTCCATAACACCTCAGCAGTGCCACAGGCTGATTGCCTCCATGCCACGCCGCATTGAAGCAGTCATTTCTGCAAAAGTATTCCCGACCAAGTATTGAGTGCATAACTGAACATAATTATTTGAAGGTTGACTTTTTTTGTATTAAAAACACTTTTCTTTTATTGGTCGGATGAAATATGCTAATTTTTTGAGATAGGAATTTGGGATTTTCATGAGCTGTATGCCAAAATCATCAGTATTAAAACAATAAAAGACCTGAAATATTTCAGTTGGTGTGCAATGAATCTAAAATATATGAAAGTTTAATTTTTATCATTACATTATGGAAAATAATGAACTAATTTTTTGAGAAGGACCTGTATGAACACCCTTGATTTCACCAAAATATCACGGGGGACGAATATACGTAAAGTGTTTGTTTACGTATTCTACACTCATAGTGCACGCACACATTAGGGTAGGTTATATGCCTGTCTCCATTGCGAGTCCCTATCAAAAACTTTACCATTTCAACTACTCTCTTCTTTTCCTGCTGCCTGGCTCTTTGGACCGCATCACTCAACGCAAAGCAAGCCTGTTCTTGATAAAGCTGCTGTGAATACGAGGGAAAAGCTGACGGGGAAGAAGTTGGATCTTTATATAGGCGGAGCAAAATATTTAATCACTTTGTCTATAATGCATTGTGATTAGATGTTTACACAGTCAATACAGGAGACAAACCAATAGGCCACTGGCAGCTCGCTGTCCCTATGTGATGGTCCTCGGCAAAAAAAAACACAAACATTCTGTCAGTCCCTTAATTGAGTCGGCCCATCGGGAAAATGACCAGTATGCTTGATTACCAATCCAGTCCTTCATAATACAATTGTTAAATAAATTCACCCTTGAGTAATTTTGTAGCATTATGTGGAAATAATTGTGCTGTCTAAAAAAGTAGAGATAGCTAAAGTATCCAATCGTGAGTGACCTTTCTTTTTCATTTCTCACCATTCAAACCTAATTTATCATGCAACCGTGCAGCTACAAATAAGATCTCGAGCAGAAATCATGGTCTTGAGAAAATTATATGTGTAATCTTTTTAAACCATTCCTTAACAAAAACAAAACGACATTATCTTCCATGTTTGCTAAATATATTTTATGATCAAACTCACATCTCTATAAATGTCCACCCAAGGACCCCCACCCTCCCCAAAAGCGAAATCCCTTCCATCTCTTTTCCCTGTTTGTTTTTCTTCCGTCTGAATTGTTTAAGTAATTGAACTGGGTTTTGCTCACTGATGGTTTAAACAGTACACCAATTTTCATGTGTATAATTCACCCGCCTCGCATACATTGATTAATTGTCACCAGTGTACGTTTTGCTTTCATTTACTGAATCGCTTCTACCTCACCTCAATTACAAATCAGTCAAAATTAAATCAATAGAGATATATATGTGTGGCTGTGTTCAGTTTAATAGCTTTGTTAAATCAGACACTGTGCTCAGAAAGCTACCGAATGAAGTATTTCTTGCAACTATCTTTAGACCAGATGAGATCAGTGTTAATTCATTATTATTATTCTCTAATTACATCACAACAAACACATTGTTTTCTCATTCCTGAATCTCATCAGCAGCTCATAACTGATCGCTTAGAGGTTTTACAAGGTGCTTTCAACAACAAAGCACCTTTGCCAATGCAACAGCATTTGGTTGAGAAATGCATTGTGCCTTGTTTCAAATAAGTAATATAATCATGTACCATTGGGACTAGAGAGAATTATGTATTACTCCAATGTTATAACCCTATTTGGGAGTGTTTAAATAGTTTGTAGCATGACTGGGTTTCCAGCCACATACTTTTATGCAAATGCTAGAAGAACATGTGTTAAAACAAGTAATCACCCAACTCCACTCCATGGTTTCACTTATTGTAAAGTGGAAAGCTGTATGTTTGTAAGAAACAAATACAACACTAAGATGTTTTAATGTTAAAACATAGCTTCTGGCCAAAATACCAGTCCATAATCCATAATACTTTCTCCAGTAAAAAAAAGTCTATCCTTGTTGTCCTCTTACATCAAAGTTGCAAACTATGCAGATTTCTCTCCTGATTCAGATGAGATGACATTTTCATTAAAGAAAGCAGTATTATGGATAGTAGACTGTTTTTGTTTTTTAGCTGGAACCAGTGGTTTAAAGTAAAAAAAAATGATTTGGATTCTCATTCTGATGGCACCCATTCACTGCAGAGGACCCATTGTGAGCAAGTGATGTAATGTTAAATTTCTCCAAACCTGTTCTAATGAAGAAACACCAGTTCACTGTGGCTTGGAGCAATTGGCTTGGTCACTTGAGATATGTTTGTTAATGGAACATACTGTATAATTTAGGTGTTGTAGACCTTATACTGTATTTATGAATGTCTTTTATCACAGCCTGCTGTAACTGCAGTAAGGTCTCTGAGATTGCATACCTCTGAATCCTTTCTCTACCAGTCATGAACAACTGCAAGGTTTGTTATATAACTTAAATTAAGTTATCCTTCGCTCTTGTCAGTGCCAGACGTAATCACAGGCGACACAAGGGCAGCAATGTTCGGCACAGAGTGCTGACCCTGAAACACAGCTGTCACACACTTTTCTCTCATTCAAACATTCTGTGAAAACACAAAATAAGATGCAAAATATCAGGGACAGTAAGGACATTTATAACGTTACAAAAGATTTATATTTCAAAGACTGTTTTCTATTCATCAAAGAATCCTGAAATTTTTTTTTTATCATGGTATGATACATTCTTCTTCTTCTTCTTCTTCTTCTTCTTCTTCTGCTTTATGGAAGATTGCAGATTTATAAGTGCATTACTGCCACCTATCTCTCAAATGGACCATTAACAATGTATCTACAATCTCAATTGGGAGTCTCAATGGTCCACTTGAGCGATAGGTGGCGGTGATGCACTTATAAGTATGCAATACGCCATAATGCAAGAAGAAGAAGAACGCCTCACGCGCCTGCTGCACAAGAGTTCGGACATTGCATGAATCAGAGGTTAAAAAAAAATACTGTTCAGTTTCTTGCACAGACCGATTGTTTTGTGTCTTTACACATCAGTGTATTGTCATGAGCTGCAGGGTTTAATATGGATTTGTCTGCATGTTTTTTTTTTTACTCTCAGGGATTCTGTTACCATTTTCCATGAATTGTATGACTGAGAGACTGCAATGACTGATGCTAAAAATCATATTTTGTGTTCTTCTGAAGAAACAAAGTCAGATCTTGATTGCTCTCCAATTTTCATTTTTGGGTGAACTATCCCTTTAAAAAGAAATGTCTTTTGAGCACCAAATCAGCATATTAGAATGATTTGTTAAGGATCATGAGACACTGAAGAATAGCATAATGCTGGTGAAAAATCAGCTTTGCATCACAGGGATAAATTACATTTTTTTAATGCATTAAATATATTTACTGTATTTTTTGATAATTTTCAAATAAATGCAGGCTTGGTGAACATAAGAAAAATATTTAAAAACATTAAAAACTTCAAAATATATTTTGTTTATGCAGAAGAGAGATTTGGACTGACGTGGGTGAATACATGAATTTTCATTTAGGGGTAAAGTATTACTTTAAGAAAGCTCAAAACCACATAAAGGTGGATTTCTCATTTCATTTTTATTAAATTACTTTTAAATGAATTATAGCAGTATACATAGTACATAAAAAAGCATTCACAAAAATACCATTTCATTTGTCTTTGCTTGCTCTATGTACATCATGTACTAGATAATACAGTCAAGATGAGATCCAAATGATACACTACTCACTTGCTCATATATAATATTCCTGGACTCATATCTTCTAGAACTCTTACTATCAGTGATCTTGATGTAGTTAGTCAGCTCTGCTCTGATATGTTTATTGGTTATTACAGGAACCCACGTGTAAATTTAAACCATAACAATCATTTGCACACAAAAATTAACTTGCAATGTTTCAAACGCAGCCCAAAATTCTGCAGCACACCTTTAAGAAACAATAGCATATAACAAGTAATTGTACACTTTTCATTGTTTTCAAAGTCACGTCAGGAAAATAATCTGTACTTATTTCTTTTGGACAGACGAGATGTTTACACACATTTCCCACTTATTCTGGCTGATTTGTTTGTACAGCCGTTCACAAAGACTGCAGTACTTCTGTTTAAATGAGCTGCTACTGTGTTGCACACCAGTCCATTATTAACATTGATTTCAGATTTACCGCCCCTAAATGTCAAATAAAAAACTATTATAATTTTACATCCCAGTTACACAACCCCCTTCCTGTCTAAATGGGTGTTTTTTGGCAACAGTAAGCTTCAGGTTGCTTCAATCACAATTGCAGGTCCTGGATAAAGAGGCAATATCCACTGCATTCAAATTTTTGAAGTAGGGGATCCTAGCTGCCATTAACATCTGGCTCAGTGGGAAAGCATCCTTTCCCTTAACACAGCTCTGTAATGAACTTTTTAACTGTATTCCACATTGTAGTCAAGACTGCACTCTTATTCATAAGGTGGCAGAGCTTGGCAGAGAAACAATCAGTGTGGAAAATGACACAAGCATTCCTAAATGGTGTAGAAATTGGACATGGGATGAAATGAAAAATAAACTATGTGAATGCTTTTTGCCCCCAAATTACTGAATACTTGGGTGAAAAAATAAAAAATAAAAACACAATGGCCATGTTTTGAGCTACAAAGCGAATTGCTGTGTATTGTTCTAGATCCTTTACATACCCGTTGTTTTTCTATATATAAAGTTATTTGAGCTTTATTATATGCACATTCAATGAGTTTTTGAAACATTTACCAAACAACTCTCAAAACTCAGGAGAATCGCTGCGACTGAGTCAGTTCTTTTCAGTGAATCAGTTGATCCGGTTTATTAACTCACTGATCATCCATGTAAAACAACTTTAAATTTAGTTTATTTGACAAATAAAGTTATCATATGACTTTGTAACATTCTGAATATATGGAACAATTGTACAAACTATTTCTGCCATGCAGATTAATAATGAAATTAGTGAGTCAGTGATGACAGAACATTCATTATTATCATGAACTAACCCTTTAGCACGTCTGTTTTACATTTATACTACCAGTGATAATTAGGATTATGTATGTGCTTATCAACCCATCATTATCCAGCTGTGGTCTTGGACGCCATTAAATATGGCATCCTATCATCACACTTCATCTGTTTGCTTAGACCAAAATTCCACTTAATAATGATCTATTTTCACTGCTTTGACGCCAGTGGAGGTGAGAGCTTCTAGCAGGACGGTCCAGAAATATTCCAATCAACAACTCGAAAACATGTATTTAAATATCACACTGAATTTATTAAAAATTGTTTGTGTGAATGCGGCACTTTCAGCTATTAATAAATAAATAAAAATACAAGTATCTTATCAATGAACTCGGCATAGCACTTACATCCTGTAGGTCAAAGGTCAACTCCATTGAAAATTCCAATGAGCATTGCCTCATCTGGCAGTTCTGTGTCGGTACCAAAAGACTCTTGTAGCCTTGGCCAGTCTATGTTCTCTGCTTATGAATTCAGTGCATTTATAATTTAGCGAGGTCACTAGGGCAAGGATGGGCTATGCTTGCTAAGGACATCAAACATCCTTCAGTGTGTCTCTCTGTGTGTCTCTTTGAAAGGTCTATGCATTTATTAACCAGCCATCAGATTTGCTGTGCAATCAGGCATCAGTTTGTATTGAAGTGCCTGGGAATTTAAATGAAGAGGTGGGACATCTGTTGAACTGTTAAAGGGATAGTTCACCCAAAAATGAAATCCTGTCATCATTTACTCTCATGCCATACACTCATGCCATTCGAAACCTGTGTTACTTTTCTGTAGAAAACAGGGGAAGTTATTTATTGTAAAATCTAAGCTGCACTTTTCCATACAATGAAAATTAATGGTGACCTCAGCTGTAAAAATGCTTAAATTTAAAGGTGCCATGCTCATATATCTGCGTATTGAAAGTTTGAGAGACTGTACATCCACTCCCCCACCTACAATCTTAAATTGTACAATGCGGGTACAAGACTCGAATCCACAACATTTGGATTACAAGACTGACTCTCTAACCATTATGCCATGACTTCAACCCTATTTTGAAAAAAATAAATGTAATAATCAGGCTTAATTCTGTAATTAAATACTGCCAATGATAGTAATAAGATTTATCAACCCGAAATTGACAATACCATGTAAACAGAAATTGCCGCATGAGCTCAGTAGAAAGCAAGCATTCCCATTAAGCATTCTGAAGTATATTTGTATTTGAATATTCTAAAATAATTATCTATTGTTATACTTGTATATTCAATGGCAACTAAAATATATTTTTAAATAATTTATTTTCAATGTTTTATGGGATGAGTTGAGATATATTTATTGATTTAGAGTATATTTGCTATATATATATATATATATATATACATACATATACAGGTGCTGGTCATATAATTAGAATATAATCAAAAACTTGATTTATTTCACTCATTCCGTTCAAAAAGTGAAACTTGTATATTATATCCATTCATTACACACAGACTGATATATTCCAAATGTTTATTTCTTTTAATTTTGATGATTATAACTGACAACTAAGGGAAGTCCCAAATTCAGTATCTCAGAAAATTAGTTTATTTTATTTAACATTATTAGTTTCTTTTTTTTTTCTTTTTTTAAGTTTCACTTTTTGAATGGAATTAGTGAAATAAATCAAATTTTTGATGATATTTTAATTATATGACCAGCACCTGTATGTGTGTGTGTGTGTGTGCGTGTGTGTGTGTGTGTGTAAACAATAAGCATCAACAAATTAAATAACTAATATATATATTTGTCGATATAAAAAAAATAATGAACAGATTTAATATTAAAAGATTATTTTAGCAGTGACCTTTGGTAGATTCAGACTTTTAATTAACAACAACTTGTGAAAGGTATTTTTGGTCATCAAGCTACAACGCTGTATGCTTTTGTACTGCACCCCTCAGCAAATATTGATGTCAGCTGTGACTTTGGAAATCTTTGACTTTGACTTTTGAAATAAGTGAAAACTGACATTTTTAAGAAATGTTGCTTCTCTTCTCAGAAATGTAATATGACCCTCTGATAGTGTTCATGTAAGTTGGATTCAACTCAGGAGAAAGCCATTCTGTGTTGACTCAAAAGCGCCTGTCAGAGCTGACCGGATGTGTTGCTTTAACAGACAGCAAGAACGAGTGTGGAATAAAAAGTGAGTTCATCCTTGAAAGCCAGAGGCTACAATTACGCGCTGGGAGAGCCCCACTCAAAAAGCCCCAAAGGAAAGCAAGCGGATGTCATGTAGAACTCAGAGTCTGGCGGAGATGAAACAGGCCAAATACCTAGTCAGTAGAATTAAGAGGTCAGAGTTATCAAAGCAGTGGAGTATGTGGCTGGGAGCAGTTTGTGAAGACCCAGTGAAGGACTTGTTTGCATCAAAGCTTGTTTACCTTTATCAGCATGAGACATGTCCCCTGAATGCTCACTTGCACTTGTTCAAACAGCATGTCCCCTTAAGGCCAAGGAAAGGAACATATAGGATAAAGCTTTAAAGCAAAAGATGCACTTGTTGAAACAGCAATACCTACATGAACACACAGAAATAGTTTATGATAGCTACATTTTACATGAGCTTACCTGTGCAAACGTTATTGCCAGGGTATTGTTATGTGGTCACCATACTGATTTGAGTGTTTTAAGTCAGCTGCTATTCGCTTGCTAATGTGTTCTGAGTTGCTAGGTTGTTGCTATGCTATGGATCTGGGCCGACACTATGTTGCTGTTTGGGTGGTTTCCAGGGTGTCGCTATGCAAACACTTAAGTGGTCCAAGCATTTAGCATGTTGCTATTCAGTTGTCAGGTTGTTGCTATACAGTTCCTAAGCTGTTCAGAGTGATTTTTAGCCCGTTCCTATGCAGTTTTTTTAAGCGTGATCTGGATGATTGCTTACTGGCCCAAGTGTAAAGAGCCTAGCCTTCAAGAAAAACCCTCCTTCCATCTAAGTTTTTTTACTGTTTATCATCAAAAGTACCGTAAGCCTCTCATTAGAGTCACAGAGCTTGGTACTGGTACTGGGCTTGGCTGCATCAAACACCTTAAGCAAGAGCTACTAATTATTAACAAGAACAATGCAAGTTTAAGAATAACCAATTAAAACCATTGTGCTTAGCATTACTTAGCAGGAGTGCAACACTATGTCCTGAGCCAGACATTCCAATTCAAATACAGCCTCTAAAATGGATTACAGTCTGAACCCATTATTCATTCACTCTCATAACCACGGTATAATAGATGGTTAATTTCATGCTATCAAGCAACATTACACAGCTTTGTACCTAATATTCTTCTGTCTGTGATCTTTCCTTCTGCTTGTCCTATGAGTCAGGCAATGTAAACAGTGGCAGAGAGGAAGATAAAAAACAAGAAGCTGTCTGATGAACAATACAGAAATGATACCAGGTTTCAGCTTGTGTTTGGAGAAAGGATGCACTAAAGTGACAAGGTACAGTGTGTTGATTCAGGCAGGCATCTGAAAAAAAAAAATATATGTGTGTGTGTGTGTGTGTGTGTGTGTGTGTGTGTGTGTGTGTGTGTGTGTGTGCGCGTGTGTGTGTGTGTGTGTGTGTCAGAAAGAGCTTTTGATTGGTTTATTAAAGTAAAACCTTGACTCAGCTTTGAAATAGTTGAGGTTTGTTGAAGCTCCTTTGGGATTTGATTTATTTACCCCCTTGACATAAATGTATGTACTGCTAGGGTGTATTCAGATTTTTCTACTTATTCTGGACAAAATCCTGCACTTACACAGAATGGGTCACATTCAATGACCAACCACAACACACAAAAACATAATCATAATAATTTCACAGCAGTGTCATCTGCAAAACAAAAAATAAATCAGAATTGCCATCCGTCTAAAAGTAATAAGTAAAAATGATCTAACATACATAAAGAAAAAAAAAGCCGAATGTCATTCTGCTTGGGAATATATGACAAATGCTTCTATCCAAAGTGATTTACATTCAAAACGCATACATACACATAAGAAACTCTCTCTCCATCTATACTGTATATGCATCTTTCAATGTATCTATATTTATCTAAATCTATTGCATCAAAATTTATGCATCCGTCTCTATCGCTCTCTATAAAAAGAGAGAAATCCACATGCCTCTTTCAGTTTAAACAGACAGACAGACATAGATAGATAGATAGATAGATAGATAGATAGATAGATAGATAGATAGATAGATAGATAGATAGATAGTAGAGGCTGTTTATTCGTTCCTGAGATTTTGGAGCTGTGATTATCTGTTCTGCTCCTTTAATGAGTGAATGAAAGCTCAGATCGATACATTACCTCAAGCTACTCTGACACCATGTGCTGCACGGCTTCCAAAAGACCAGTCCTGAGCTAGTGTTGACAGACAGCTCGTAACTCCTGGATCTCTGAGGAAGAAATCTTCTTCAACACAGATACAGAGAAATATGGGAGACACATCTTGTTTTGTGTTTTCATTGGGTCCTCTCGATTGAGACCTCAACAGGGATAAAGTGTTCCCCCACAGGTCACAACAGAAATCAAACAACTTCTACATGATCGAACAGCTTTTAATGAGAAAAATAATCCTGATTAATTGTTTTATAAAGCTATTGAGCTCAAAAACTAAGACCCATTAAAACACCTCTCCCTCAACAGCAGTTCTCTCGTAACCAATCGTGAAAAAAAAGCAGTGCAATGTGAGAGATGCAATGTCACAGTTCTACTCTATTATCAGCAACAATAGCCCTGAAAACTACAATCAACTTTTCTCGATTATAAATCCCATCCTTAAACCGTTAACACACTCTCTCATAGGAGCTCCAGAGGAGAGTTGCAACAACTTTATCACTTTTTTCAGAAAAAAAGTAAACACCATTCATTCTCTTCTATCCAGTTCCTCACAGCCTGGGACATCCCAACTTCTCTGCTGTTTCTCTGACATCTCACAGTGAGAGGTTGAGAGCATAATAAGAAAATGAAATCATCCAACTGCGCCCTGGATCCCTTTCCTACAACCTTGGTAAAATCAAACCTCTGTGTCATAAGTCCCTTGATCATTAAGGTTATCAATCACTCCCTCCCGGCTGGCCATCTACACTGAAAACTGCTGCCATCAGACCACATCAGACCACATATCAAAAAAACCTACAGGCCCATCACAAACCTTCCATTTCTTTAAAGTGTGGAAAAAGTAGTTGCTGCACAGGTTCATGTCCATTTAAAACTAAACAACTTGTTTGAGAAATTCCAGTTTGGTTCTTGCCCTGGCCACAGCATGGAACCAGCTCTGGTCAGGGTCACAAATGATAGACAGGATAGGCCTGTGGGATGATTAAAGTCTATCATGAGAGAAAGTCGGGTGCCAAACATCCAAAGAGTGGTTTACCTTGCGTTTCAGAGTGTGAAATCTCTGCTGTCGGGGTGCTCACATCTGAATGGATGGATGAGGCAGACGAAGGGCCGTCAAGGTGTATAGTTCAGGGTAGGTTGAACAATTCAGAGATGCTCTTAACTTTGTCCAGTCAGCTACCGCATTTGTCTCCGGCTGAGAAAGCTGATGTTATGGAATTGGTGAGTACGTTTTCAGTGTTGTTCAGTGACATTCCCGGCCAGACGTCAGTTATCGAGCATGATATTGATGTGGGTTTTACGCCACCTATAAAACAGCATCCATATCGTGTTAACCCGTGTAAAAGAGCTAATTTGCAAAAAGAAGTCAAATACATGTTGGAAAATAACATCGCTGAGCCCAGCTCCAGTCCATGGAGTTCGCCATGTTTGCTGGTGAGTAAGTCAGATGGCACGTTTCGATTTTGCACTGACTATCGACGCGTAAACGCTGTTACAAAAACTGACTCTTATCCTTTACCAAGGGTAGATGATTGCGTCGATCGCGTAGGCTCTGCTGTTTATGTTTCGAAACTTGACCTGTTGAAGGGATACTGGCAGGTGCCTCTGATAGAACGTGCTAAGGAGATCTCAGCATTTGTCACTCCTGATGCTTTCCTTAATTATAAGGTTATGGCTTTCGGGATGAAAAATGCACCAAGTACCTTTCAGCGGCTTGTCAACACTGTTTTGGCTGGTGTAGGTGGTTGTGAAGCTTACTTGGATGACTTGGTTCTGTACAGCTCCTCATGGGCTGAACATGTTGCGTTACTTCGCCAAGTTTTTCAGCGGTTGGCTGACGCTAAGCTCACTGTTAATCTGAGTAAATGTGAATTTGGTAAGGCCACCATTGTGTACTTAGGAAAAGTTATTGGCAGGGGTCAAGTACGGCCAGTGGCTGTAAAGGTTGCGGCCATTTGTGACTTTCCATCTCCAACGGATCGTAAGCAATTGAGACGTTTTTTAGGAATGGTGGGTTACTATCGTTCGTTTTGCAGAAACTTTGCAACTGTGGTTTCTCCTCTTACCAACTTGCTGAGTCCTAAAGTTCGGTTTGAGTGGTCTGATGTGTGCCAGTGTGCGTTTGAAAATGTTAAATCTCTGTTGATTTCATCCCCAGTGTTGGCCGCACCTGACCATTCACAACAGTTCAGTATCGTGGTGGATGCTAGCGATGTTGGGGCAGGAGCTGTCCTCCAGCAGATGGGTGCTGATGATGTGGAACACCCAGTGTGTTACTTTTCTAAAAAGTTTAATACTGCACAGTTAAAGTATTCTACTATTGAAAAGGAGGCATTAGCATTAGTTCTTGCGATTCAACATTTCGAGGTGTATTTGTCCAGCTGTTATTCGATCCTTGTGTATTGTGATCATAATCCGCTTATCTTTTTGAACTCCATGCGCAATTTTAATCAGCGTCTTATGCGCTGGAGTTTATACTTGCAGCCATACGACCTTGACATTAAACATGTCAGAGGTCGGGACAACGTGGTCGTTGACGCCCTATCCCGGATTGGATAGGCCTGTGGGTAACGTATGTTTTTGAGAAAGGTGTCTTTTAGTAGATGCACTTTCTTGTGGTGACGGTTCACTTTTGGGGGATGAAGGTGTTACATGCATGTATATTTATGTATTTGCCTGCCCTCTAGGGGCAGGTAAAACGTGATTTACCATTGTTCTGATTTAGCAGATCCTCTACACGTGTGGACTATTTACGTGAGCTTAAAGGAAGTCAAGTTCCCACACTTCAGGGGCGGAACTTGAGCGGCCGTCCCGAGTCGGAGCTGAGCTCTCTTCTGTGTTTATCCTTCTTATTTTTCCTGTCTAATTTCTCCCACTTGTTGTTATATTCCGTTTTATTAATAAATTCCCCTTTTGATCGAGCCGTTGTGTCATCCCTCTTTTGTGTTATAGCAGTGGCTGTAACACTTGCTGATGGCAGCAGATGCTGGTTCCCCATCTCTTCTTGTCCTCCTGGACTTGACTTCAGCGTTCGACACTGTGGATCATAAAATTCTTCTTTATCATCTACATTACACCATTAGTCTCTCTGACTCTGTCTACAACAGCTTTTCATCCTACCTTACTGGGAGAACTAGGTATGTCACATTGTGAGAGGCTCAGTCATTAACACACCATGTCACTGTAAAGCTATAGAAACGTTTGTAAGTACGGGAAGAAGGAGGCGGGAACCGGCAAACATTCAAATCAAACTTTAATTACAAAATAAAAACAAAACAGCGCGACAGCCCCTCATGGACGACTGCTGCGCACAAACAAAACCAAAACCCAAAATAAAATCCAGGCCTGGTCCCCTTTTGTCCTTCACTGTCATAACTCCTTCTTTTTTTCCTTCCGGAGCTTCTCCGTGGGACTCGGAGTGGCGCAAGTGGCGCTCATTTCAAATTACTCCACTCGACCCCTGTTCTCACAGCTCTCTGCCCCGCCCCACTCATCACAGTCACCTCTAGGCTGTGTCCCTCAAGGCTCACCTCTCGGACACAACCTGTTTATTCTCTACATGCTCTCCCTTGGTCGTGTCATCAGCCGGCATGGAATATCATTTCATTGCTATGCTGATGATACTCAACTTTATCTCAGGACCAACTTATCCACTTCTGTTGCCCTGTCATATCCAACTTGAACACCTGCCTGGAGGAGATAGAAGGCAAAACTTTTTGCAGTTAAACAGCTCAAAGACTGAAGCCATTTTAGTAGGCATCCCACATCAGGTACAGACATCTGTCATTACTGCCATTACCTTTTCTGGCCAGAATATTACACTTTTAACATCAATTACCAACCTGGGTGTTAGAATGGACTCTCATCTCACCTTTGAGGCTCACATTAAACATCTGTACATGACTTCCTTCTTCCATTTTAGAAATATTGCCAGACTCATGCTTACTATTGCAGATGTGGAAAAGCTTATCCATGCTTTTGTTTCTTCTTGGCTGAGCTACTGTAATGCATCGGGATCCCTGGCAAAAGCCTCCAGAAGCTGTGGTACATTCACAACAGTGCTGCTAGGATCCTGATGAGGTTATGCAAATATGACCATATCACTCCTATTCTCAAATCACTTCGCTGGCTTTCTGTCTCATTCAGGACTGTATATAAGGTCTTCCTCCTTACCCGTCTGTGCATCCATGATGACGCCCCACCCTACCTCAAGGAACTCCTACAAACCTCTACTTGTATCCTCCATTCTGCTTCAGCATAGTTCAGTAAACAGGAATCCCCCAGAAACAAGCTCTGTACTGTTGGAGATCAGGCTTTCTGCTGAGCTGCTCCGGGCCTGTGGAATGCTCTCCCTGACCATCTGAGGACTCGGCAGACTGTGGATGCTTTTAAATGCAGCCTTAAAGCAAATCTTTTCAACAAAGCTTTAATTGATTTTTAACATTTCTTTGGTCTATTTGGTTTTAATTTGTAGCACTTTTGGATTCTGTTTGAACATAAAGTGTGTTATAAATTAAATTAAATTAAATTAAATTAAATTAAATTAAATTAAATTAAATTAAATTAAATTAATTATTATTATTATTATTATTATTATTATTATTATTATTATTATTATTATTAGAATGCAAAATCCTTTAAAGAATACTGTGTGTTCGATATTTCATATTTGCATTAAATTAACTGTTAATAATAGCCTATATTACTGGATTACTTTCAGTCATTCTGGATTTTAATTGCTTATAATTTTTTAGGTGACATCTAAAACTGAACTTAAACATGTGGCTAAGAAATATTTAGCATTTTCTTATTTTATATTGTTCCACGTAGGATGTAGGATATATTCAAGACAAGTTTTTCTGCAAAAAACTGAAGTATGAAATATTCAAGTGAATTTATTTTACATTTACACCATGCTGACCACTTTATTTGCTTTTAATAATGAGAATGCTATTTGTGTGTATATGCATATATACATATACACACCGGTGTTTCCTGGAGCTTGACAACAACCACGAACCATTTAGTTTATCAGATTATTCCAAGATAAGGCATGCAAAAACAGAATAAAGTAATGGGCACGGTTTGAAATCAAACCCACAGTCAGTATTCAAAATGCATGACAGAGCTTCAAGCAAGCAATCTGGTAGAGAGAGACAAATCCATTCACTGCTTAATTAATTAACATGTTAAATACAGTGATTTAAATTCCACTTACATTCATTCCTGCTGCTATGCGGTCTAGAAAAAAAAAAAAAACATTAAGTGGACCTTTAAATATAATTTTTAATTGCAGTAATATTGGCATGCCATAATGATAGTTACTCTATTGAAGTACTAGGCCTACTGGCGGTAGAGGAAGTGCTACACTTGTTTACTGACCTCAAAACATTCAAATTATCACACTAATGAGCAAAGCCTGCTTTCAATTTATGCATCTATTAGAATTATATTACTTGATCTCAGTATGCTTTTGTGAATAAAACACGCAGATACACCTAAAAGCCACAATGAAATGTAGCTTGCAACCAATTTTCAATTTAATAATATGATAACACTGATAAATTACAGAGACAACCGTTTTATTTCATTTAGAATAATGTGGTTGACAATAAGACCAATATGTAAGTAAGCAAATGGAATCAGTTTTGATTTGCGGATCAACTTTAAATTAAAACATGCGGGGTAGGTGGTCTGAATATTGCACACTGAAAGAGCTAATTAATTGTTTATATAGATTATTTGGTTTTAACCCTTTTGGTTTTGGCCAAAAGAATTATGCAAAGCATGTAACAACACAATCAACAACTTAATATATGCACATTAAAACACTGTTCTAGAATAACTGCTGCAATGGTCAACAGTTTTTTTTGTGTGTGTGTGTTTGTGTGTAAAGCAAATTTGCACTCTAATAATGCATGTAAATGTGGCACAATTGTTAAGTGAATACTACAATCTCTCTGTAGTCACTTGAGGTTCACTTTCAGAAAAGAGAGATGCTGTGGTTGACACACCGAGTTTGTGGAGTACAATTCTCTCAAATCTGGAAGGTTGATACGTCTTGCTGCACTGTATCATCCACTCTATTCTTGAAGCTTAACACTAGACATATGAAAACGTTAGATTTTTTAAATAAAATACAGCTATTTGACTGGGAGATGTCTGCCTATGTGCCTCGTGACATTGGCAGGCCTGTTATGTTGTATCTGTGCCAAGGTCTGGATAGACAATAAACTAAAAAAAAAAGATAAGTACATTTTCTGATGCCACGCTGACTGAAAAAGCCCAAACAAATCTCTGCTTGGCAGAAGCAGCCTCCATATGTTTGAATAAACCATCAGAGAAGTGTTTTGTATGACTGGGGTCAGACAGAAAGAATCGCGGTATACAAACTGTTCAAACGATGCCAACAAGTATTGTTGTTTTAAAGTACTCCAAGATGCATGATGCTACATCAAACACATCAGAAGTGAACAGAAAGATCTCTCTCAAAATCTGTGCCAAGGCCAATCTCCCCCAAAGAGACATGAAAATGGATGAGAAAAAGAGCAATACGGTTCTCACACAGTATACAATATTACATACATGCACACACATATACAGACATACTGTACATAGAGAGCATATTAAATGAAAAGGAAAAGTAAAGTATCTACTGTAATGTTCCAAATAAAATAAAATGTTAAATTATGGGAGAAATAATGTTCCATCATCGTCCATCATAACAGATAAGTAAATGAAAAAATGAGACAGCATACTTATTGTGAACTGTACTATTAAAATATTTAAAATAATTAAAAGCTTAGTATATTGGTAAATATTTAAACTTTATGTTTTTTAATTAAAATTTCATGGATGAAACCATGCCTTGATTGAACTTGTTTATTTAAAAAGTCATGTCAATTATAGTGACACTTTCTTTCTGTTGATACGGAAGTAACAATCATTGATTTATTTCAATTCATTTCAGAAAAGCTGCATTTAGTTGCAACCAGTACACAAATCTACAAGAATGGGTTAAAAAAATATATGATAGCTGACAGACTAATCACAAAGTAAACAAGTCACCCACTCAAGTATCACCAATTTCAAAATGAACTTGTAAGAAACAAGCTGTTTTTTAATAACCTCTCAGCAAAGGTGAATTAAAGCTGCGCCTCAAACCTGCGATGTCACGACATCCTCAGTGCTTTCTCAGGATCTGACGACTAATAGTCTTTAAAAGTGAATAATAATCTGTTAGTAGAAACAAATGAATCTACAAAAACTATATTGTTATAATTATTTATTCAATAATTAAAAAATGTTTAGTAATGCTCCATAGGCTGTTCACAAGAAACATCAAATGTAAATATCAGCATTTATTTATATTCATGTTAATCTGTAAAGGGAACTCAATAAACAAGCTGGCCACATGCAAATCTTTTCACACGTTATACTTGCTGATTTGCAGAGATTATCATATCAAGATGCCGGTCTTTCATGCCCTATTCAGTCACCTGAAGACGTCTTGGTAAACTATTTCTTTTTCAGGCAACAGATTGTATGACTAACTCGTTTTTGTAATTCTGGCAGCGCAAGTGAAGCATGTCTTTTTCAATTACATTTGCAGGCTGGGAAATTACAAGCGCCGGTTCTAATCAATCACAAATACTGTCCATTTAAAAACATCCTGTTCTTCTAATCGCCTACTACTTTGCCACCTTCAAAATTAATACGATTTTATTTCAAGTACAAAAGATGAGCGCCTGCGGTTTAAGACCAAGCACAAGCTACAAACACATTCTAGTATTAGTAATATTTATTTATTTTATTTTACATAATTGTGGCACGCATATACAGTATAACAGATACAGTGGTCCAAATGACTGAGACCACGACCGCAATGCTTCCATTTGAATTCAAAATAACATTAATTATAAATTAAATCATGTTATAATATATAATTATCAAACTCAAAATATATCCATATATTTTTATATATTTTAATATATATTTTACATTATCTTAGAGTTACTAATTACATTACATAATTAGCCTATCTTGACTATTATTCAGTAGACTATTCCTTTTCTCCAAAGTTCATCTCACAAAAGAGTAAGTGATGTTCTCCAGACATCTTTCTTGGAAGTAATTAAAAGTAGATTTAGACACGCATTTGTTTCTTGAACAGAAATTTCCAATAACAAAGCCTAGTGACTCACTTGCCAAACTAAATAGGTACGACAGCACATGCTTGTTATGCTCATGCATACATAATATACCTAATAAAAGACTGATTTAAAATGCAGATGAAGCCTGAAAAATCACAGTTTATTTCACAGTGTCTTGCTTGTCATTTTCTCAACGCTGCACTGCAGGCAAAATTTAACCATGGCTCTCGGTTAGAAAGATACGCTGAGTAATTGCCCTGCTCCTTTCCTAATTTATGTGACTTTTTAAATCAGTTATCAGGTAATTACAATACGTCCTTATCAGCTAAATGGATTTCTAGCCCATTAGTGCTCCAACAACTGCATGTATCTTAAGTGTGTCTTGGAAGAGACCATTTATAAAATCACAACAGCTGGTGAAATGAGTCTGGCTGCCTCATAAAGCCATTTTCCATTAAAAACATCTTTCCATTCATATTCCACAGAAGGAAGCCAAAGCAAATGAGCACACGCACATGTTTATCTAAGACGTAATCTAATTGAAGTTAATAAACTTCTCTTGTTTTTGTAGGATAATTCATTATTGCAGACTAACTCAAACTCAGCACCTAAGAGAAAGTTCATCATAATTACCAAAGTTCTTCCAACTGATTTTGCTCCAAGACACAGATGATGATCCAACATTCTTTCCAACTATTTAAAAAAAAAATAATAATAATAATAATAATAATAATAATAATAAATAAATAAATAAATAAATTATTTTAAATATAATTTTGCATTCCCATTTGTTCCCAAAGCAAAATAAAGAAAAACATATGATAGCGTTTTCAAGAAAAAAAGAGTGGAAAAAATATAGAGAGAATAATTTCATTGGTCAGCCGTCAGTTAGCAGAACTAACTAGGTTTTTGTAATTAAAAAGAAGGAATAAAAAAAAAAAAATTCCTGCATATACAGTTTTTTTTTTTAAATATATATATAGTTAGATTGATGATGTTAATAATTGTGGAGACACATCATCACAGTCTAGGGCCCGCTGTTATAAAATTATTGTAAAAATTAACTTGAATGCAAAAGATAATCCAAATGTAAAAACAGGGGTAAATGAACATGCACAATTAAACATGCAATATAAGCTAACAATAAAAAAAATAGCTGTTTATGAAGTAATATTTAAGGTGGAAAAAAACAAGCCAGGTTTTAGAAGGTTTTACTTTTGTTTGGATATTTGGTCTTTTCAATATAAAAATCAACAATCAACACAAAACTGTTCAGATATTTAGTTCAACCTCTTAAACTCGGTGACTGTAAAAATAAAAAATAAAAAAATAAATAAATGAATCACTTTACCTCAATACAGAAGGACAGACAGAGAACATACCACACATAGATGTATTTACCACATGCTTCATTTGTCATACTCTCCTTAAAGCTTTCCAAACAAATATTAACACTGAGCCAACAACAACTGAGAGATCACTGCTCTCTGTTCCAAAACCTAGTGAGCTCCCTACAGACGCAGCGTTTCAGTGTCTGTTCCCGAAGGTATAGGCATCTTAATTATGCCTCCTAAGATACCTCATTTTGGCAAATGTCCTTGGCAGAGAAGACAATCCTTCCCTCAACTTCAATACTTTTTAGTATTGAATAAAATGTTGAATGAAACAGAGTTGGAATGAACCCAGAACATCCCAAACTTAACCTTTTACTGCACTTAATGTAAATGAAGTTGCTCCTGTCTTAACAACAGTGGTGTGTTAATGAAGTTCTGACACCTCATTTTCTGAGATTCTCGCTTCTCGGTGTCCCACACCCATGCATTTTACAACTGACGAGCCACCATTTGCTCAGGATGTGATCATCCCAAATGCTGCAGAAACAACGTAACTGTTGACCTTCTTCTCCTCAATATTTAAGCCATTTTGGGAAATAAGAGTGGAATCAATCAAGAGACAAGTAGCATTTTTAGAGCTGCTGCTAATTCTAATGTTTGGTTGCTTAGGGAGCTGCCTACAGTTTGTAGGCAATGAGGCAGCTCACTAGATTTCTGAACAGAGCTTGTGTGTATGTTTATTTTATTGCTTTTTTAATGGTTTACTCATTCAGCAAATTCGTTCCTAATTTGTTAATATCCAGCAGTGGTTTTGTTTTAACACAGTCGAGCGCAACATCAACATTTAACTGGCAGGGGACGCCGGGGCCTGGGAGTTGAGTAAATTACCACCATATGAGATATATAAAAAAACTGCATTACAGAAGATCGAGGCATACCAAAGGGACCAATAAATGGTCTTGATCTCAGCTGCCGCATGCAATGAATTGTAAGGATTTCTTCAGAGATGCCGCCTGCGGCCCTCTGGAGGAGGGATTTTTTGGCAAAACACACGTAACAAGCTTCAATGTGGACCCACAAAGCAATCCCTAAAATATATACATATTTTTTAACCACTTCTTCTAGAATGCTGTCAAATGAAGTTTATATAATGACTTCTCCAAGGCCAACAGCATCTGTTCTAATTGTTTTTACATGTACTAAAAATGACTCAGTCAAGGCTTAACGCAAAAGTAAGTGTAAGTGTAGGCATCTAAACTTGCATTTATGTGTACCACCTATAAAAAGTGCTAAAAAAAGGACTAAATACAGAAGACAGCAACCAAGATCAAGTAGAATATAGTGATATTATAGATTACAAATTAATGGAAACACTTACAGTAATTGTTGAACATGTAATTGCAAATTTTCTGGTGTTTTCATTGCATTTACACAGCTTTAACCAGCAGATGTAGTCAGTCTGCAAAATAGAGACTCATTTTTCAAAGCAATTGGTCTGATTGATTCAAAGCTTCAAAAAGCCTTGATTCTATTGTCAGTATTATTTATATACATCAGTTTCGCAGTAATCAGTAACAAACACAATTTTCCCCCTCAGTTTAGTTCAATACTTTATACTGTTAAGTGACTGTAGATAAGTGGAAAGGTTTGGAATAATTAAGAATTTTAAATGTTTCTGTCTCTTATGCTCATCAAGTATGGATTTATTTAATCAAAAATCCAGTAAAAACAGTAATATTATTAAATAGTATTACAATTTAAAAGAATCGCTTTCTATTTGAAAATATTTTAAAGCGTAACTAATTCCTGTGATATTAAAGCTTAATTTTTAGCAGCTAATACAGTGTCATATGATTCTTAATAAATCATTCTAATAATGCTTGGATTTCTTTAAAAGCTTTAAAAAAAAGTTATTTTAAATATTTGACTGGTGCTGTAAGCAGAACACAAAGTCGCATCTTGACATGATTTGTTTCTTCATTTTAACATTTTGTGTCTGTATTATATTATTAGGTTTTACCAACTAACTAACCAGTGGATCAAAACTGCACTCTTTACCGTGCATGATGGTAATGCAACATAACACAAAAAAAAGGTTTAAATTCCACCATGATTGGACATTAAAAACAATTCCTGAAAAGCATGCTGGGAATTACAAACCCCCCTGGCCAGTTAATGCCAACAAAAATGACTCAAATATTTTGAACACAAATGGATTAAGTTAATCACATTTACAAATGTAACTATTGAAAACACTGAAAATAGGTTGTCTAAAAGTTAACAAATTGCATTGCACTGGCTCATTTTACTCAGATTGAACAAGGAACAGAAATATTTGTTTTTCAGTGCATACACTCACATTGGCTACTTTGTGCCATGAAAACAAAAATGAATTTTGGATTATTGTAAAGGCCACACATGGGGGGATAGAATAAATGTGGGAAAAGCTTGAGGCCAGGTTTATCCTTATTGTCTTTCTTCAAGCCCGACTCCTCAGATACCACTATACCCTTGTGCACTATTCTGTAAATGGCCACAATAACAGTAGGCAGCTTTGGTGTCCGTCATATAAGGTGCATGACTGGTCTGAAAAGGTGGGGCGGTGGTAACATTCAAGATCTGGCGGACACTAATGGAGCGAGCCAGCTGAGGCAGAGACAAGTGCACCGGCACCTGCGGCAATGACACTTCACATCACATCACCTTGGGTGACTGACACGTCACCTTCACCAAATCCAGAGGATCTAGATAGGAAAGAGACGAGTGCAAATTCTCTGAACAGCTCTGCAGGGCACAGACACGCAAACGCCCCTCTCGCCATTTCCCTCTTTTTGTATTTTTATCTCTCCATCTTGCTTCCTTTGACTCACTGTCTCTTTTGCAGCTTAAAGTGTCACAGCCTTTTGGTATTCACAGTGACCCAGTGTTGCACCAGCACGTGGAAACTATTTTTTCTGTCTCACAGCAGTTGCAGTTCTACTTTTTCATGTTTACCTTAATTAAAATTGCTTCACAATGTTGAGCATTAGCAGTGCTGAATGCACCTCTTCTGAATCTTGAAACAAACATTAAAAGCCCCCAATCTAAGCAGCCTTTTATATTTACCATGACGATTTCTATGTGCAAGTGTACTCAAAGTTATAAAAGTAATTTTTAGCATATATACACACACACACATTTAGCCTTAACAGGAAGGGTAACATGATCTTGTTCACAAATGCATTTATTCACATCCAATCAAATGCTTTCTAAATAACTTATAAATCCCATCTGCCTTTGACTACAACCAGTAGATCAATGAAGAAGACGAGGAGGAATTAATGCAAGAAAGTGTATAGAGTCTTTAATATTTTGATGCAACATTTAAACAATACAATGATTTCAGAGCAAGGAAAGGATTTTTACAAAATGTGTACACTGTCATTAAAATTACTGCTTTATCATTATAATGTGTAATACAGTATATGCTAACGTCATGAAACTTTGCTTAAATATATTCTAATATTTGAAATGTAGTTTCCATAAACTACTGATTTGTTAACCATTTCAATATCTGTAATGACTGCAAAGTTATTGCAGCACGTCCTGATTTTGCTGAGTTAGATGTGTTCCTAGGTCAACATATTTTGTTGACCCTGGAACAACATTTTACTCCAAAAATATATTCTTGGCTATATCCCTACACCTAAACCTAACCCTAACCATGAGTAATCCCTAAAACCAGAGGAAATGATAGGCGAATGACACTGATTTACAAGCACCAAACTGTGATTTTAAGCGTAAACTTAACCAAATCTATAAACTGGTTCTTCCAATCTGATTGGTTAATCACAATGTTGTTCCAGGGACAACAAAGATGTTGTCCTAGGGACATGTCTCACTTGGTAAAATCAGGTTCTGCGTTATTGCAATGTAGAGTGTCACCAAATAAATTAGATAAATCTGCATACAAAGTTAGCTAACTGTAAAAGTAAATATCCCATAAGCAACTTTGATTAAATATTAAATTAAATTAATGAATAACTAATGACAGCATCCAACACACAAAAGCATGGGGTTATACAGGCCAAAAACAAAAAACAAGGACTACAACTCTCCAAATGAATCATGACAGTGTGACGCACAGTACTAAACTAAATACTTTCTTCAATTTTTGACGATTTTCATTCTGTGAGAATATTGCCACTTATTGTGCTACTGTGTCATGGTTTGTTTTTGTTTGTAGCACTTCTACACAATATAAGTGTAATATACAGTACACAGGAGAACAGGAAATGAAAAAAAACACTAAAAATAATAAAGTTATACAAAAGTCCTGACACTGATCTGCTGTACTTCTTCACTGGACCGAAATCACACTTTGAAATCTTATATTTACAGTGAGCTGTCAAACCTCTGGCTCCCCTCTGATGAACCCCAACTTTGCGCGGCTACATGTTTCACGGTAAATGTCACATTCCATTATTCTTCAGCCTTTACTGATGTCCGTATGCCAAACGCTAACAGAGGTTTGACTGCAGACAGCTGTGCACTGCAGGCTAATCGATGCCTGCCAAACTCACTGACAGGGCTCTGGCAGGGGGCAAGCCACTCAAAGTTTAAATACAACTTTAAGCGGCAGTATGAATCGTTAAGAGACCACATAATGACCTCCAGTCATGCTCTGTGATCCATTCAGGAGACTTTCTCTTTATAATTCATATCGGTTATGCATATTTCATAAGGTTTGTAATGGGTATTGAATCCATACTTAATATTCTTTGACTAATCCCTGGGTGCAGAGGACCAGCATGCATTTTAGCATGACACAGATGCAGTCTGCATTCTGGATGAACTTTTGATTGAGTTTGGATGACAAGAGCTGGAAATATGTTACTGGCTGGACATCTAGGATGCTGAAAATACAAAAAAATATAAACAGGAAGAATGTCTTGGTTTATACCTTACCACTCTTGTACGATCATGTAGTTTGCAAAGATGGTTGGGAGTATCTTATGTGGCAAGCCTTCGAACTGCACCAGACATTCACACTACTGGAAGTGGCTGCTGTCCAGAAGAGCAGCAGAGGCGCATTAGTAACCTACACACCGAGTGTGACGGAGCTCAAGTGAGCGAGAGATTAATACAGACCTCTACTGTGACCGATTCCCCGGGAAATCTGTTCGACCCTGGTTTCTGTCATGTTTCCAAATCAAAGGTTATTTGTCTTGGTGAGTGGTCAAGGAGAGGAATAAGTGTGGGTGAAAACATATGTTCCTCACTGATGGATTTTTATTAAGCTGTGGATTAGAAAGAGAGTAAACAGACAGATAATGACTGTGGCCAATGTTTTTGGGCAAAAACCTACCAAGAATGTCAATATTTCACCACAAAAATTAAGAGATCGTTTTTTTCTCAAGAAGAATTAAGACTATTTTTTAGAATCATGAATAACTTTTGCAACTGTCACCCCCAATTGTTGATCAAATTGCTCAAATGAAAACCTTATTTGTCAATACTGCAACTAGGATGTATTATTTTAATTAGAAGTGTATATATGTCATGGTAGCATTTGTTGTTCTGCTAATTTGGGCTGATAAAAAAATCTTTGCATTAAAGTATCATTTATAAAAATAAAAATAAACTGTATAATTACAAAAGCAAATGAGAACAATATGAATTACCAATTAGTTTTTTTTTCACAGTTTTGAGAATGATATTATATTATGGCCAAAAAATGTGTGTGCGTGTGTGTGTGTGTGTGTGCTCGCGCGCGCGTGTGTGTGTTCAACAAATGTTTTCACTAACAAAAACAAGCACATAATTTATTAATTAAATAAGCACATAAATAAACAAATATCCACATAAATAAATACAGACATACAGTACATACACCTTTTCATGCTACCTTTTCATGGTGAAAAGTTTAATTTCTTTCATTCTTGTTTTTTTATTTTAGGATGAAAATTCACCTGGACATGGTTTCAGGAGATTCAATTCTTTGTACAAATTAGCCGCCAAAGTATAAAGTATAAAGATATCAATTGCAACATGCAACACCATCTGCACAGGATGATATAAATTAGTGCATCTGGGCCAAAGGAGTGCAACAAATGTGTTTTTTTTACATTCAGGTTATCCATATAAAATGCCATTTCAATCATTTTGAAATAGTTACTGATGCAGGCTAATGAGCTTAAATGACCCATTCAGTGACATTAATAACATTAAACACTTATTGCACAAAAAAGTCAATATCCTTTCTGTTGTGGTGCCTGAAACGAATGGCCCAAAGAGTACAAATGTTGGTTTCAAATAAACCGAGGTCTTGGTCATGCAGTGAGCTCTCTCGGTAACCAAGCAACCGGTGAAATACATCTTTGAATTATAATAAGCTAAATTAGCAGTCCTGCTTCCAGAGCTCTGTAGGGCAGCCATTCTGCTCACAGTGCGGTTTAATGTGATTCCTCAGAGGGAACGTCTACAGCCTGCCTACAGGAGGAGCCCGACTCTATTTAAAACCCACACAGGAGCGTTTCAACTGCTTTCAACCTGCGGCTAATAATCAGTACGGTTTAAGGGACCTCTGTAATACCACTACAATCAAGTTCTCATTCCCCCGCTGCTAATCTTAGCAGGCCTTGTTATTCTTCTGTAATGAGGTGATCAGTTAGGAACACTTTTTGTTGTTTGTCTGCCATATAATCTGTTAACTGTTGTTCAGTTTACAAAAAAGTGCCTCCCTTCTGCTGACACTGGGAAAACACACGGCAGCTGCATGAAATCCCATAACACACTGGGGCTTTCAAGAGCCAACAAAGCCTATTGATTGTTAAAGGCTAATCTGTGGCCATTGTTTTGGACACGGCCAGTGATTGTGGCTATTGGTTGTTCTGCATTCGCAACTATTTAAATATAAGCAGCTTGCTTGTTGGATTGCTTCTTATTGGAAAACTCTGTTTTGCACAGTTGTATACACATGAAGTAAATACATTCATGAAACATGAAGAGAATTAATTTAAATTTGTAAATGCATTCTTCATAGCGTCAAAGTGAAATAAATGCAACAATTTACCTAAGAACAGTTTTTGACTGATTTAAAGTGAATGTTGTGTAGAACTTTAAAAAAAAAATATATATATAAGGCTTAAAGAAGAATTTAAAATGTAAAGGTAAAGTTACATTTGCCTGTAGGTTTAACTAAACTAATTGATATTCTAGTAGTAAAATGTTATTATGACCGAACTTAAAAAGTGGAGTTGCCATCACAAAATATATTTGCTGAAAAAAAGAAAAAAAAGATTCTAAGAATATTTAAATATTTTAAACATCTCATCATCTTTATTTAATTTTTAAATTATTTTATTTTATTTTATTTTTTGGGTTGGGGGCTGCTGCATGCTAAGAACATATATTGTAGCTTTGAAAGAAGCAGCGTTACGTGAAATGTGCTCCTCGGTGAGAATGATCAGTCAATAAGCTTCAAAGGAAGTTTATTTGATGTGGAGCCAAAGAAAAAACGGGATCGGGCGCTGGCATAGAGATGAACAAGACTATCAACAAAGACATGACTCATATCACTTTTTTTATTTAGCTTGTACTTTAGAATGTGCTGGGATCTGCAATGCACGAGTCAGCTGTTAAAAACATCACAATAATTCATAAATAATCCACACAATTCCAGTCCATAAATTATCGTGTTGTTCATTTTTTCAAACTGTTGCCTTCAGCTATAATACAAGTCCTCTACAGTACTGCTTCCTCCAGTAAAAAAGTTATATTGTTTTAACAAGGAGTGAAATATGCACAGATCAAGCACAAGCAAAAACAGTCCAAAATGGTTCAAAAACAAATATGTCATTGGATTTTGATGTGAAAGGATTTTACACTGGAGGAAGAGTTATTATTAATTACAATATGAACCCATATTTTGATCAGAAGTGATGGTTTAAAGTTAAAACATCTTGATTGGTTTGGTTTCTTGCAAACATGCAGCTTTTCACTTCTAAGGCATTAACTGATGGACTCAAATAACGTAGATTATCCTGATGTTTTTATCAGCTGTTTCTTGGACTCTCATTCTGACGGCACCCATTCACTGCAGAAGATCTATTGGTGAGCAAGTGATTTAATGCTACATTTCTCCTAATCTGTTCTCCTAATCAAACTCATCTGCATCCTGGATGGCTTGAGGGTGAGAAAATTTTCAGCAATTTTTCATTTTTTTTAATGACCTAATAATCCATTTTGGAACAGATTATAGTTTTAAGAATCCTTGAAAGACTGTTACAGTGGCAGCGCACTCGGTTTTGGAAACAGAGCTTATTAATTATGAAATATGAAGTCAAACAATTAGGGGGAATAGTCTATTAAAAAAAACATTTCCCACTCTTAGTGTCGAAAGCTGTACTGACACAAGGTCAGCAAACAACTAATAGGCCGACTGTGCATTTCTAATTGAATTTCTTTTGCACCACTAACTGTAATTTTACAAGAAAATGACTGAATCAGATTAATGTGTCACTGGACATCCACAGTTGAAATAAAATGGTGTGCAAAAATTCATCCAACTGAAAGGACATAAATGGATGGGCAGAGTGCAAATCACCAGAGATCAATTAGAAGCTGCTCACTGTTATAAAAAATCCACCTTGTTGTGAGCAACCAATTTGTTTGCACATTGACATTTGATTTTTCCATTCATTTTGTCATGTCCATCCATTTTCCATTCATTTTGTCACGGTATCAAAGAACCAGGAAGGTTGCCATTTTAAAGAGCAATTCCCTGAAAAATGGCGGGCCAATTTTGAATCGTTTTCTTACCTCCTTAGTCAGAAAATGACCAGTGGAGGGACAGAAATAACATGCTGAAAAACTGCTTGGGACAAAGCGGAGATAGCATTGTGGATTGTGAGAATAAACAAAAATTCATTCACCGAATTCAAATGCGTGACACAAAAAATCTTTACACTCAATTAGAACAAACACAGCAACATGAGTTTTTTTCTTGTAAACACTGGTTGTTACAAACAAGACTGTGACCCTTTTTCTGTGAAACTGCCAAGAATGTACATACAGTATTAATGTTTTATGTTCTTGGACACTCATAAGTGCTGTGATATATTGAGTTAACTTGACAGGCAGCATTAAAAGAACAGCAATACCAACACAAATCTATTCATAACACTTTTTTATAATAATTTCGATTAGTGTTTGTTTATAATATATAAAATTGCATATTTAACAGATCAGTTTTATGAGTTCAATTATAAACCTGTGTGTGTGTGTGTAAAAATCAATCATACATTACATTCAATGTCTTAATGTATTTGTTTTATTGCCATTTAAAATATTTTGAAACAATAACCTAACAAGCATTTAATAATATTTCTTAATGTTGATAAATTATGAAATTGTTATCAGTTTAACCACATTGCCTCACATTTACAACTGAAGCCTTTGCTCATGAATATTAATTAAGTGACGCAGCCTCAACTAATTTACTGGCTGAAAGGAGGCGCTACTAAGGGCATGGTCCAGTAATTAATATTTATGAATAAATAAACGTTAACTTGTTCACTTTAGGGAAAGGTTACAAAACCGGGGCTGCAAATTTTCAGAACCGAGACCTTGATATCGCGCATGGAGAAAGTGTTTTTGATTCAATGATAGTTAAATGGGGCTCGACAGAATGTAACAAATGGTTTCGGGAGGAGTTTTGAAATATTTTCTCAACTTGACACTAAAGAAATGTATAATGGCGAAAGACACTGGAAAATTACATGACACATACATGATTTTCAGACTGCTTGAAATACTTGTTAAGCTATTAATTTCTTCTTGAAATTTTGTGAATACTTCTCATTTACGGTCATGAATGTGCATGCAAAGTTTCAACACATAGATGTGTTTTGGAAAAGCTGTATAAAAATTGTTACAGCCCATTGGTTCCCAATGCATTTTGCCAAAAATCTACATAAAATATGCCAGTGCAAGTGGCTTTCAGTTAAGACGGCTCCAACATACGTTTTAGTCAGGGACTAGGCTTAAGCCTTGTCTGTGAAACCTGGGCAAGAGTTTCTTTATCTATTTGAGTTTTACTGTAAAAAAAAAAAAAAAAAACTGTCAAAGGTTGCATTAGGTTGTTAGTTTTTTGGAATCTCAGTTACTAGACTGTTACAGCACTGAGGAAAAGTGTAAGAAACCCATTTTTTCCACAGAAGAGTTTGAGAGTTTCCCATTTGCTTCTGAGTAGTAAAAGAAACAAAGCTGTCTCTGACCATCATTGCTCCAAATGCATGGGTGAGATAAATATGATCCTCGGATCTATTAATCTACAATGGATGAATGAATAATACACAATGGTTTAATGGATAATGCCACCTAGAAGCACAGCTTCCTAACAACATGACCATTAAGGGCCTTTGTGCTATACTTAATACTTGCAAGTGTTCACAACTGTTGCAATTAAGTTAAGCTTTTTCCTGTGACCCAAGAAGCTATCTTGGAAAAACCAACCACATGAGGCCACAAATGAAGTTGGCAAAAAAAAAAAAAAAAAAAACATTTGAAGGAAGAACCTCTGGGGGTTAATGAGCAGTTCAGATCATTTTAAAGAGCCTTTCAACTGATTGTGATCCATGATCAAAGAATCAAACTGCTTAGAAAAAAGAACAAGAACACATCCACATCCACCATGGGAAGCTGGACAGAAAAAGTCAAGATTTATGGATTTAACTGGCATGTAACCAGTATTTTATGTTTTACAGCATTAAAATTGAGAGGACTGCATTTTACGTTTGTTTACAATGATTATTAAACCAAATTGACTAAAATGCTGAAAGGAAGGCCTGTGTAGAAAGACATTTAAAACAAGTGATTTAATTGATTTAATCAGTTTTCTGTTTTCATATATTTTAAAATAAAATGTATTCCTGTGTTAGCAAAGCTGAATTTCTTGTCATTGCTCTTTAACTCTTCAGTGTCACGTGATCCTTCAGAAATCACTTTTGGTTAATATAAAAATATTTGTCAGTTAGCTTAAAATGTGCTTCATGATTTTCAAAAATTATTTATATCTACAAAAATATATTTATATATATATTTTTAAAAAAACATAATATAACTGTATCAATCTGACTGCATAAAAAAACTGTCATATAAGATACAAATATTTTCAACTGAATGTACAGTATCCACTTTTTGTAGTTAGTTTTTGCAGTAAGGAGTAACTTCAAATACATTTGTTGGTAATCTAATATAGTCAAATCAAGTAAAAAGTGAAATAATATTTTAATTCAAATAAAACCAGTTAATTTATTTACTATCTGACATTTTATACTCATATTATCTAGAAACTGAATTAAAAGTTCTACATCTGTAGTAGCTAAACAGTATTTCGGGGAAGTCATGGCCTAGTGGTTAGAGAGTATGATTCCTAACCCTAGGATTGTGGATTCGAGTCTCAGGCCGGCAATACCATGACTTAGGTGTCCTTGAGCAAGGCACCGAACCCCCAACTGCTCCCCGGGCCCCGCAGCATAAATGGCTGCCCACTTCTCTGGGTGTGTTCACTTTTGATGGGTTAAATGCAGAGCATGAATTCTGAGTATGAGTCACCATACTTTGCTGTATGTCACATCACTTTTTGCCGTTTAAATTAAATTTATGCATTTAGCAGACGCTTTTATCCAAAGCGACTTACGCACTGTAAGTCTGAATGCACTATTCAGGCTATCAATTTTTACATATCATGTGTTCCCAGGTAATCGAACCCCCAACCTTGCGCTTGCTTGCTTGCTTGCTAGCGCAGTGCTCTACCAGTTGAGCTACAGGAACACTAATATTTGAATATATGTTTATATTAATATGTTTAATATTCACATACACTATCATAGTAAACTTCTGTTGTTTAGCACTTTGAATGTACAAAATTAAAAGGGTTGTTTAATTTTCATTGGAATGAAATATATATTTTTTTGCCTTTAAAAAATGTAAATACCCAACACAGAATTAAAATAAATAAATAATTAAATTCAAAATTAAATTTCATAGGTCCTTATTATTTTATACAATGTAATAAATTGAGTTGTTTTTTATGAATTCAATTAATTGGAGTTGTTTTTTATTAAACCATTAAAATGGAGTACAGAAACATTTAAATTGAAAACACCGATTTTGGGCCCTTTTGTTAAACTTTTAATAGGCCTAAATTGCTGTTAAATTAAACAAGTTTCATTATTTTAATTCATTAGACATGATTTTTAAATGTAATATAATCATCCAGGAAATCTAAAACGAAAAAAAAAAAAGATTTTGGGAAAAATAAAATGGATTTGTTAGGGCCCAACAAATATAATGTATCTGAAGATATAATTGAATACTAACAACAGTGCATATTGTATTGGGCCTAAATTAATATTTTTTAAATGGCACTCACTCGTTTTTCTGAAGGACCCAAGAAGGTCCATGTCACTTTCCAGACAGACACACTTCATGTTTGGATGAAATAATCCTTGTAAAAACGTATTAAATGTATAATTTCCTTCAGTTTAAATTAAATGTGTAATTAAAATAAATAAATAAAAAAATGTATATTTTAAAGTTTAGAATTAGACAGCCTTGCCTTGTGTAGAAGTGCATAGTGAAAATTACCCCAAAGCGCCACCTAGTGTCCAACCTACTCTAATAATATTATAACCTGTTTAAATGTGAATAAGGGATTTATATTAATGAAAGAAATTATTTATTCATAACACGGTTGTGCAGCAGTGAACACAACAGTGAAAGGAGCCTCAAGGTTGTAAATGTGTAAAATGTGGGTTGTATAGGGCCCCATTCATTTTGCATGGGGCCACCAAATTCCTAAATCCGCCCTTGGTTCCATTCAAACTGTTTCACTGTTTACTCCAGTCTAAAAAAAAATGCAGTATGGTATTTTATTGTAAAGGGAACATATTGTTTGTTATTTATCACACTTTCACACAAAACTATTATTTTCATTTCGCTTATTAACATTTACTTACAACACATCATGTAATTCCATGATTTTAAACACACAAAAGACCCACCTCTGTGGAAAAAGCCAAACTGGAACACAACCTAGCAATACTGAGTAGTAGTAAAGTCTCTTTAAGAGTATTGGTAGTAGTCCTGCCACAAGTTCGGCTGAAATGACTTACAATTACTTTCACCCTGTTGTTTTCATGGTTGGTTCACATTCCAGGTTGGGGGTTAAATCAATGTTTTAAGTGCAGCAAGGAACTGCATTTGTAGCCCGCTGGCTTCCAAAGCCCTCATATGTAACGTGCCCATACACAACCTAACTCTGAAACTCACTGGAGGGGTTCCTCAGTTCTCTTGAGTAACCCGGTGCTGATGGCGACTGTTCAAATGCAATCTGAATGAGTTCATGAAGCCAGGACGTAGCGTCATATAGTATGAAAGCAGAAAGAGGAACCTTCTCAAAGCTGTCAATGACACATAACATTGTTCTCTTTTGAACAGCAAATTTTTGTTAGAAAAATATGCTTACTGATAAAAAGCAAATGCAATTAATTGGGTAAGAAGGTTGGATAATTATTTAATTGTTTGAACAAAAAAAAAAGAACAAAAAAAAACAGAATCTATTATTACAGTTTTTGCCCATTGCTTGAACACTATAGACCCATGCTTAGACTAAGGTAACACAACTTGAAGCTTTTGTTACCATACCTCAAACACATGTACCCTTACCTTAAACAAAAGCGCTGCTTTGCACTCTAGTTGCAATTCTGCAACACCCTTACTCCTTTATGCAACACATTTGGTCCTGCATACTACACTCTATTTCATACATAAGACACTTCGTTCAAAAATGAAATCTCAGAGTGCCATTTGGAAAACACATGTATCCAAAATACAAAACACATTGGGTAATTGCTACCACTCAAATAAACAACTGAAGGCACTTACTTGCAAAACTGAACACCAATCAGCCAGCTACAAAAAGCCCTCAGTTTAGCCATTTTTAGAACTTTGCAAGCATGGATGGAGGGAGAGCAAGATAAAGAGCAAGAGGAAGAGCAGGAATAGGAAGAGGAGGAGGAGGAAGAGGAGGAAGAGGAGGAGGAAGAGGAAGAGGAAGATGAGGAGGAGGAGGTTGAAGAGGCCATGCACGGACCCCTATTTATGATGATATAAGAGCAACTTTGGTGGACCATGTCATCAACCATGGCCTGACTGTGAGGGAAGCTGGGCAGAGCGTCCACCCACATGCCCGCATTTCTCTTCTGCAGGCAATGGAACTGTTGGAGACATTCAAGTGACAGCAATCCATGGATGGTTTTGACGTGCAAGGGGATATTTTCCCCGGCACCTAGCGGGAGAAGACATTGCTTGCACCCACGAATGCACAATTGCCATGATTTTCTGTGTTTACAGTATAGTGTTATATATATATATATATATATTTATACTTTATTTATACTTTTGCCATCACCCTTTTATACTGCTCTCTGGCTCACAGAATTAAAGTCACACAGAATTAAAAAAAGACATTTAAAGTTACCAATAAAATCCACAACAATGTAGGAAATACCAGCAGTTGAACAAACATCTGTTGTACAAGCAGAATTCAAATTATTTTATAATGGTTTGTAGGTTATTTAACTTTGAACTGATGTTCTAAGTAACTGGTATATTATTGCATAAATGTGATAGTAACTTTCCAAATTAATGAGTTGTTTTTATTAAAGTGTTATGTTTAACACAAAATAATACATGTGTTGTTGTTTGCTTTATGTTAATTAAGTGCTCTTGCTGAGGCATGGGAAAAATAAAGGAGCTGGAAAAAACACCTGCTAGGGACATCAGCATCATCTACTCACTTGGTAGTGACATCATCATCATCTACACACCTGCTAGTGACATCAGCATCATCTACTCACTTGCTAGTGACATCATGCTCCTCACCTGCTAGTGACACCATGCTTCTCTTCAGCTGCTAGTAACTTGTCTGCTTTGTGATAAGCAAATTTTGCTATCTTCCAGTAAGTTTACGCTTTTGTTACCTTCTCAGCCAGGGTTTTAACCAACATTATACATATAATCTTTCACATACTTCTCAGTGTGCTTTTTTTCTGAATTTAATGCTTAGATTTTAGGGGGAAAATTTTTGTCAGGAATTTTTTATAAAAATCTAACTCTTTACTTTTACTTATGATCTGCAATATCGTTTCAGATTCCGAACACATCAGAAATCACCAACCCCTCCTGACATATCTTTCCAGTTTGGGGTAGGTATGTTGCAACAATATAACATAAATAACAATAAAATATAATTCATTGAAGCATGACTTATTGGGGTAACTGTTTTTTCTTGTAATAGAACACTATAGAACTACATTCACTATAGAACAGGAACATCATTTGTTGGTAAATTTTTCATGCCTATTTTCTTCCTAGCAAAAAATTAATGTATATGCCAAAGTAGAATTCAGCAACTTTAGCTGTGATCTCTATGATCAGCTCATCATCTCTCCATACCCTCTCCACATGGAAGTCACCTCTTGTACTTGTCACAAGATCACACCAGGTTAACTAAGCCAGTAACCATCAGCTGACCGTGGAATGCCAATTGTGTGTTTCTTTCTCAGTTTTGCATGGTGCCCAATAAACTCAACGTGGGATGCCTCTCTTTTGATTTAAATAATGCATTAGTAAATGTTGAAATGAACATCAACTAAGATGAATAAATGCTGTAGAATGATTGTTTAGATCATTTTAACTAAAGTGGTCAACTAATATTAACTAATGGACCATTATTCAAAAGTGTTACCAATTAAGTTTATCATCACTTGATTTTAAGGATTTCATTGCTTTTCATAAAACTGTGAACTTATTCTATGTATTATTTTTTATTCCCTTTTAGTCATTTTCAAACAGGACAAGGACGGCCTTAAGGAAAGCTGAGGAAACCTGTTCTCAGAGACAAGACTATACCTCCCTTGACTAGTGTTGTGTTTGTACTAAACCCAGAGCAGCCCTGAATGAATCGACAGAATGACCCAGCTCATATTCTAAAGCGATTAATCGTTTGAAAGCATTAATTTATACCAGAAAACAAGGCAGAAATACTAAGGAAGAAAATCTCTGCATTAATCATTAATCGTTTGATTCTGATTCATTCAGACATTTCTAATAATGTAAATGCTAATACTTCACTCATGTTTATAATAAAAGATGACATAATCATTCATAAAAAAAAAACTTTTAAACCCAGCAAAGAAATAATGGATGTTGCATTAAGTAATTTATTTTCTCATTACATACAGTCAAGTATATTACAGATCTCTCCATACTTGATATAAAATTAGATTCATTGGCGTATATATTCAGATTTGAGAGGTTAAAGGGCAGAGAGCATGATCACTATACAGCGGATTCCTCACTGCTTCCTCACATCAGCAATAATCTGGGGAAGAAAAAAATATTACACTGTATTCCAGTGCTAATATATGAACATCATGAAACCAAGACATTTGCAGGGGATGCATAATTACCTAAGATATGAATTTTTGTTATCTACACAGTATATTTATTTTTAGATTTTTATTGGTTAATTCTTAAAACAGGGGGAAAAAAATCTGCCAAAGGTAGACATTTTTTTTTCTTAGCCGCTGACAGATATTTGTTCTTGTTTTAAACATGAACTCATTTATATTTCAGTAAATGCTTCTCGATTTAAGGATGTTCAGATATTTGAGCTGGAAAACAAGAGGAAGAGCATCATTCTCTGTGGTAAAGAAGAACACCATGACCTTCATCAAATTAAAATCTCTCGTGTTTGTGTCCGAGTCGAACGGTGACAGGTAAAAGAAAAGAGTAAAAAATAAACCCTGGACAATCTTCCTAAAACATACGTCTGCAGGAGCCTCGATGATTATAAATATGGTTTATCACAGTATAATTTCATCAAGCCTCGTGTTTTCAACTCCATATTTATACTGAAAATACAAGTAGCTGTGATCTTATTCTAGTTAGCGGCTCTGAAATCGAGTGACAGCTGATTGGTTGATTCACAAATGTCTTCACACACAAACTGCTTCATATTCAAACACAGTTTAGATTAACACTCATAACTGTATTGTCTGTGTGAGAGGAATCAAACAATCAAATCCTGTGATCGTTTACTTTTCCTCAGCCTGAAAATGTTTTTTTTTTTTTTTCCTGCTGAACACTAAAGAAGATGTTTTTTTGAGAGTGAACAGTTGACGGCACCCATTGACTTCTATGCTACAGGAAGAAATACTATGGAAGTGAATGGGTACCATCAACCATTTGGTGTTTAAAGCATCATCTTTTTAGCATTCAGCAGAAGACAGAAACTCGTACAAAAAAATATGTAATTTTTACATTTTATTAAAAAAAAAAAGTAAAATAAGCACACACAGTTAAGCAACCAACTATGTGTCATTGTTGTTAACTAAGAATGAAACTACTAAAAACTGTTTTCTGTAATTGAAATAAAGCTAAAGTAAAATGATATAGATAAATCGTGTAAGTTACTTCTAAATATTGTAGAAACTTAATTTTCTAAAAAAGTTGTTTTGCAATGATTTGTAAAGTAAAAAGCACTATAAATTAAAGTAGCAACTTTTTCCAAAAAAAGTTGAAATGCTAAAATTATTAAAACTGACATAAACATAAAGGCTAAAAAAAAAAAAAAAAACTTATTTCCTAAACCTCAAACTGCAACGATGAGGCTAAAAGCTATGTGTCACTCTGAGTAAGTGCTGGAACAGTTTATAAAGACCTTGATGTTGTTTGGACGCCAGAACCGTGTGTGTGTGTCCGCCTGGATGTTCCTGTGTTTGGCTCCTGGGATGATCTGAATCCTCTCAAAGTCCCTCCCCCGGATGATGATGTCACAGCCAGAGTAGTACGCCTGTCCCACGAGCCCCGGAAAAAACAACACACACAGTCTGACACTGATAATCACAGAGAGTTCTACATATCATCTGAATGTAATGTTTTGCTACATTTTTATTTATTTTTTTAAATCGAGGAATCAGAGTTTTAAATGATTTCATTTACGGTTAATAATCTCTGCTGCTGCTGCTACACTCACAGTCACGAACAGCTTGAATCATCTGGACTTTTTGAGTCAAATATTTTGGCAAAATTATTTTTCATGCATCTTGTTTATTCTCGCTTATAAACTTTTTGTTGCTCTTTTTGTTGTGTTGTTTTTTATCCTCATTTGTAAGTCGCTTTGGATAAAAGCGTCTGCTAAGTTAATAAATGTAAATGTAAATTATGGCTTCGTTTCCTTACATGATATCGAAATATTCAACTCAAATAAACAATTGTATGATGCAGTATTAGAATTAGAATTTAATTTGTGGTCCTGAAATACCCTGAACACTGCACAGCGGGATGACCATTGCTACAAAAAAAAAAAAATAATAATAATTAAACTCATCCTATTTTGTTTTAATTTTCCTTACTAAATTATACAGTTACTGATGCTATGGACTGTGGGATTACTAACAGGCTATTAACAAAAATCTGTCTCTAAACCTCTTTTCTTTTTATTAGTAAAAGTTGATCTAGACAAGTACATGATAGAATCAAATGTTTTGCAAATCCGCTTTAAAGGCCTGATCTCAAATGATTTACGAAACGCGTTTCGGAGTCCAGATCTGAATCAAATGTTTTGCGAACTCGACGCCCCGATCAAATGATTCGCGAAACACGCTTCGGAGTCACGATCTGAATCAAATGTTTAGCGAACTCGACGCCCCGATCAAATGATTCGCGAAACACGCTTCGGAGTCACGATCTGAATCAAATGTTTAGCGAACTCCGAAGCCCCGATCAAATGATTCGCGAAACGCGATTCGGAGTCCCGATCTGAATCAAATGTTTAACGAACTGGCTCCAAATCCCTGATCAAATGATTCGCGAAACGCGCTTTGGAGTCCCGATCTGAATCAAATGTTTTGCAAACTCCGAAGCCCCGATCAAATGATTCACGAAACGCGATTCGGAGTCCCGATCTGAATCAAATGTTTAGCGAACTCGTATGAAGGTATTTTTGATTCAAATTAACTGAGCACCTGTGGCAGTGCGATTTGTAGTTGGAGAGAAAAGCCACACATGTGTATCAGTAAATTTGAAGTCACAGAGTGAAATGTTTTAAGAGTTGCAAACCTGTAGCCTTTTTTTCTCTCCTACAAACACAACACAACAGTTACACCTTCTCAAATTCTTCATTGCAGGTGCACAAATCCTATTCTACAAATCACACATTTAGAAACTCGTACGCTCACATTTTTGAAACAATTGCTGCAGTGAATGTGGTGCAAAACGCATTTACACACCCGCATCAAGAAATGTGCAGTCGTGGAGAAATGTTGAACATCCGCAAATCAGTACGTGAATTCATCAAATGAGAGTTGCACACTTGTAGAATATTTTCTCAGAATGTCTTGTATATTTTTCTAACACAAACACAAAGTACATAACTACAGCTTCTTGAATCTGCTGCGATGAAGCTCAAACACTGTTTTTTCGCTTTCAAGCGACAAGTTTCGCGCTCTCCCTTTTGCACCGAGATATTTGGTTCAAAAGTGATTTGTGCATCTGTAGAGGTAGTGGGCGGGACTGTTTAGAGATTACAGAATTTCAGCCAATCAGAAGAGCTTACTGAGCCAGTAGATATACGCCCCAAGCAGTTTTACGCCCCTGTTGTTCCTCATGCGTCCAGTAGGGGGAGGCAGTATATTAGTATATGAGCCCAGTCATTTATAAGAACAGCAGACCATATCTATATGTATGATAGCAGCAGACCTTCTTGAAGCGATACGGATGAGGTATGTTAAATAATCTGCTAAAGTACTTGTTGTTGATTGTATTGTGTAATGATGCAACATTTATTATTTATAAAAGATTGATCAATTAAATAAGAAAGAATAGCGATATCAATTCAAAAGATGGATCAGTTTATTTCGAGAGGCAAAAGTCCTTGATTGAGTCAGATGTTCTGTCTGACTCAAACTTAACTAACCACAGTCTATCATCAATGGACAAAAAAAAAAAAAAAAAAAAAAAATCAAAGTGACTTGACACTTTTTCCAAGTGTTCCATCAATATTGTTCATTGAAGATCAGGAGCGAATTGATGTTATCTACACTCAGATGACTTCAATTTTGGATGGCACACCTACACACACCCACAGTGACCAGATCAGATTCATTATGGATGTCCCTTTTCCAGAGGTATGGTCTTGTGTGTTAGTTGTGCTCTGCATGGTGTCATATTCACATTGTTTTTAATGTCAAATAGTTTATCCATAATGTTAGATAATTTCTATAAAATAATAGTTTTGTGCTTAATATAGAAAAGGAACTTTGGATTTTGTTGTAAAAAAAAAAAAAAAAGCAAAATGATGCTTGGCTTATTTGGGCTGTGATAAATCTTTCTCTGGTAGTCCATCATCTGTGCTCTTGCTGTTGTGAAAGATGTGTCCATCTTGGAGGCTGAGGAGAAATTCCTTCGAGGACCTGTCATTGACGCAAGGTACTGTAAGGATCCTATAAAGGAAAAAAAAAATTGAAACATGACATCCTGCAATTATTTATAAATAACCATTGTTTTCTACCACTATGCAACTTTTGCTTTTTTATTTATTTTTATCAGTGAGTGGTATCACTTTGACAGCAGGATAAAGAAACAATTAAAGAAGAGTGGCAAACCATTGGAGAGTCATCTACAGGAGTCATGCTGTTAAGAAATAACCAAGTCATGGTGTTAATAAATTTTTTTTGTGAACAACAATATTGTCTTTCTTTTAAATGACCCTTGGAACTTTAGAAAATTGTTAAATTTTGTTGGTCTTCATAAAATGCTATGTAGAACATGTTCTGTTGCTGTATAACGAGCAATTGTGAATTGTACAGCAAATATTTCATTTAGGATCCATATGATTACACAGTACTGTATGTCTAATGGCCTGAATATGGTTAATATCTAAATATAACTTAATATAAATTCACAACATCATATATCAGTCAATCTCTGTATATAAAAACAGTTTATAAATATATATAAATAATACATTTTACAGTAGGTCATAGGTCTGCAGCCTCCCCCTACTGGACGCATGAGGAACAACAGGGGCGTAAAACTGCTTGGGGCGTATATCTACTGGCTCAGTAAGCTCTTCTGATTGGCTGAAATTCTGTAATCTCTAAACAGTCCCGCCCACTACCTCTACAGATGCACAAATCACTTTTGAACCAAATATCTCGGTGCAAAAGGGAGAGCGCGAAACTTGTCGCTTGAAAGCGAAAAAACAGTGTTTGAGCTTCATCGCAGCAGATTCAAGAAGCTGTAGTTATGTACTTTGTGTTTGTGTTAGAAAAATATACAAGACATTCTGAGAAAATATTCTACAAGTGTGCAACTCTCATTTGATGAATTCACGTACTGATTTGCGGATGTTCAACATTTCTCCACGACTGCACATTTCTTGATGCGGGTGTGTAAATGCGTTTTGCACCACATTCACTGCAGCAATTGTTTCAAAAATGTGAGCGTACGAGTTTCTAAATGTGTGATTTGTAGAATAGGATTTGTGCACCTGCAATGAAGAATTTGAGAAGGTGTAACTGTTGTGTTGTGTTTGTGGGAGAGAAAAAAAGGCTACAGGTTTGCAACTCTTAAAACATTTCACTCTGTGACTTCAAATTTACTGATACACATGTGTGGCTTTTCTCTACAACTACAAATCGCACTGCCACAGGTGTTCAGTTAATTTGAATCAAAAATACCTTCATAAACTCGCTCCTAAGCCCCGATCAAATGATTCGCGGAACGCGTTTTGGAGTCCCGATCTGAATCAAATGTTTTGCAAACTCCGAAGCCCCGATCAAATGATTCGCGATTCGGAGTCTGAATCAAATGTTTTGCAAACTCCGAAAGCCCCGATTCGCGATTCGGAGTCGATTTGCAAACTCGCTCCGAATCCCAGATCTCAAGTTATTTTCCAGTGAAAGCGATAGTGTTCATTCGTTTGCCGAAAAATGGCGGAGACCAAAATAGTATTCAGATGTGTATAGTGTGCCTTTGTGTTCTAATAAAAAAAAAAAAAACGTATTTATCATTTCATATAGGTTTTCCCACCGACGAAAATAAAAAAAACGTTGAAATTTGGCTATACGCGAGAGGAGGAGGCGACAATTACGTGAGGAAAGGTAGCCTACTTCAGTGTGTGCTAAGCACTTCACAGAGGATGAGGTCCGTGTCCAACCGGAGACCTCGATCTCGCACCGTGGGCTGTGCCTTCCAGGTTTGCGTGGAAAAGTTGCGGAGAAGTTAAATCACGCGTCAAAACGGGATGTTTGTGGTGCAGAGCAGTAAATGTCGAGTTGTTGCAGGAGCACGATTACAACAGCCGTCCAGTCCCAGGTGAGTGTAATGTGTTAACTAAAACAATTACATTCCATTAAAAGCTTATCGGCAACTATAGACATTAATCAAATATAGTATAATATATATAGTGACACCATGCTTCTCTTCAGCTGCTAGTAACTTGTCTGCTTTGTGATAAGCAAATTTTGCTATCTTCCAGTAAGTTTAAGCTTTTGTTACCTTCTCAGCCAGGGTTTTAACCAACATTATACATATAATCTTTCACATACTTCTCAGTGTGCTTTTTTTCAGAATTTAATGCTTAGATTTTAGGGGGGAAATTTTAGTCAGGAATTTTTTATAAAAATCTAACTCTTTACTTTTACTTATGATCTGCAATATCGTTTCAGATTCCGAACACATCAGAAATCACCAACCCCTCCTGACATATCTTTCCAGTTTGGGGTAGGTATGTTGCAACAATATAACATAAATAACAATAAAATATAATTCATTGAAGCATGACTTATTGGGGTAACTGTTTTTTCTTGTAATAGAACGCTATAGAACTACATTCACTATAGAACAGGAACATCATTTGTTGGTAAATTTTTCATGCCTATTTTCTTCTTAGCAAAAAATTAATGTATATGGCAAAGTAGAATTCAACAAATTTAGCTGTGATCTCTGTGATCAGCTCATCATCTCTCCATACCCTCTCCACATGGAAGTCACCTCTTGTACTTGTCACAAGATCACACCAGGTTAATTAAGCCAGTAACCATCAGCTGACCGTGGAATGCCAATTGTGCGTTTCTTTCTCAGTTTTGCATGGTCCCCAATAAACTCAACGTGGGATGCCTCTCCAATTTCTTTCACTTCAGGGCACTTAACCTCTACCAGGCCACAGAGAGGTTCTTCATTTGGGTCCACCACTTTGCCATCTGCACCAAGGTGTGGAGCATCAGGGTGGATGATGAGACCAGATGGAAGAACGTTAACGTCAAAGGTCTCCTCATAGCGGTGAAGAACCTCTGGCTCAAGTTTTAATCCTCTACACATCGCTCTCTAGAGACCCCGACAGATGATTACACATACTGTTTAATGCAAGATATAAATGCATTTAATCTGCAATTACAAATGCATAATGTTTTGATGTTTTAATCCCAAAATGTTGAATACTGATATTTGCATTGATAAAAGAAAGTGCTTTAAGAGGTGAAATTAAAAACACTAATATCTAGACAATCATGAATTGTAACATCACTTCCTTTAATGTTTTTACTATACAGTTGATATGGAATTTGTTTAAATGTAAATTTTTTGAAAAAATAAAAATTTTACATGTTTATATGAAATGCTTATACAAAATAAATATGTAGTTAACTTTAAAGTATATCTACATTTCTTGCTTTCATACATGGTCATATAAAAATCTGCCGTACTTAAGTGGTAGATTTCTGCCATTTACTGGAAAACATTTAACATTACAACTTTAAACAAAAGCACTATATGAGCATTCTGATTTTATTACACTAATATACAATAAGACATCTCAATTTCTGTTTTTGTAAAGCCATTAAGTGTCATGTCATTTAGATGAATTAGAATTTAATTTAGGGTCCTGAAATACCTTGAACACTGCACAAAGGTTAAGATGACCATTGCTACAAAAATAAAATAACAAAAGCACTATATGAGCATTCTGATTTTATTACACTAATATACAATAAGACATCTCAATTTCTGTTTTTGGTAAAGCCATTAAGTGTCATGTCATTTAGATGAATTAGAATTTAATTTAGGGTCCTGAAATACTTTGAACACTGCACAAAGGTTAAGATGACCATTGCTACAAAAATAAAATAAAAATTGAAACTCATCCTATTTTGTTTTAATTTTCCCTTACTAAATTATACAGTTACTGATGCTATGGACTGTGGGATTACTAACAGGCTATTAACAGAAATTTGTCTCTAAACCTCTTTTCTCTTTATTAAAACTAGCCTACATCATAGGTCTTCAACCCTGCTCCTGGGGTCCCAGGAGCTGGGTTGAAGACCTATGGCCTACATGATAGAAAAAAACTTTGCCTCCAGTTGTTTAGTAAGGTTTGGAAAATTATTACTTGAAAGCTCACATTTTTCTCACTTGATGATTTCGTTGATTTTTTCGGTTTACTAATCTGTTAATTTAGTATAACTGTGACATATTCATGTAATGTAATTTGAATGTACTTAACATGATATGTAGTTGTTTTATTGCTTTCTTTGTGTTCAATCGCAACATTTTTCTTTCTTTTTTTTCTCTCTTGTGTCTCAGGTCAGAACACAGATAATTCCCTTTGAAGTACTGGGATAAAACCTAAATAATACATCTTTAAACACGAATAATTTACTATCGTTGAGAAAATTTAATAAAACAAGTAAATACAAATCACACTTGAAGTCTGCTTTTTCATTTTGATAGCACTTAAAAAAATTGAAATGTAATTTTAAAATACTAATTATTAATCAAATTAAGACACAACTAATGACACAACACAAAAATATTGTGGACATGAGTTCCAAATTGTGTTTAATTAATGAGCTCCTCAAGTATAATATATACATGTACACACACACACACACACACACACACACACACACACACACACACACACACACATATATATATATATATATATATATATATATATATATATATATATATATATATATATATATATATAATAGAAAATCCTCTGAATCAATCTCAGGTCAAGAAACACATTTTATTTAAGTTTTCAGTTCTGACTTTCTCTGGGAATAGAGTGGTTTATTTGTGAAGACAAAACCTGACTAGTAAACATTAATTGCCCGCCTCTTCCCTCAAGATTTTCTATTTTATTCAATTAATGAGTCAAATAATGTAAAATACTTGACGATGCTTGACATTTTGTTCTATAATGCACATTAAACACACTCATGCAGAAAAAACATTTATGTATGTTGTGTATGTTTGTTGGGCGGCACTTCGGAGCCTGTTTGCAACTCTGTTGATTCAGATCGGCACTTCGGAGCCTGTTCGCCACTCTGTTGATTCAGATCGGCACTTCGGAGCCTGTTCGCGACTCGGTTGATTCAGATCGGCACTTCGGAGCCTGATCGCGACTCGGTTGATTCAGATCGGCACTTCGGAGTCTGTTCGCGACTCGGTTGATTCAGATCGGCACTTCAGAGTCTGTTCGCCACTCGGTTGATTCAGATCGGCACTTCGGAGCCTGTTCGCGACTCGGTTGATTCAGATCGGGACTTCGGAGCCTGTTCGCGACTCTGTTGATTCAGATCGGCACTTCGGAGCCTGTTCGCGACTCGGTTGATTCAGATCGGGACTTCTTCGGAGCCTGTTCGCGACTCTGTTGATTCAGATCGGCACTTCGGAGCCTGTTCGTGACTCGGTTGATTCAGATCGGGACTTCGAAGCCTGTTCGCGACTCTTGATTCAGATCAGCACTTCGGAGTCTGTTTTTATTATCGTGTGACGGTTTGTAGGTGTCCAATCTGTCGATGAGTCGGGTATGTTTTCCTGTCCTGATGTGAGAGTTATGAGAGTTGCCCGCTCCAATATGGTGGCCACGTTGACGTGCGGTCGAGCGGCCAATGAGGCGTCTAGGTATTTATGATCAGACCGACCGCGGACCTCGAGGCTCGAGCTGCTTCTAGCCAATCCTGACGCAGGAGGCGGGATTTGTGTAGGGGAAAAAAACACGCAAGTCAAACGTCCCCCGCGCACGCGCCCTGAACTCTCCCCCTTCTATGAGCCGCTCTGTGGCCGCCTCCCGGTTTTGAGCAACACGGAACAACAAATGTGAAAAATTCAAACACAAACACTGTTTTTAGTTCCCACCCGCCTGTCTATTTGAGTATTTCCTCCGTCCCATAAATGAGCCATGGCGGTGAACTTCGGCAAGATTGTCGTGGGGATTTATGTGGAGATAAAGCGCAGCGATGGTGAGTTCATATTTGGGTCGCCTGTAACCGTCCGTTAAAGTCGTTGCCCCGGTTCGGCTAACGGATGCTAACGTTACCACACAAAAACTGACAGAAACGGAAGGTTTAGGAGGTTGGGCCTGGTATAAATCGATAGTGTTAAATTCGGTCTGTTGGTGCTGGTTGCCGGGGTTAACAGTGCAACTGTTGGCTTGGGTTAGCCACCTGCTAAACCCGGGTGGAGTTTGTTTAGATATTCTTAATGTGTGCGGTCATGTTTGATATGAGCCAACTGTCTCTGTATGAGCCCATTAACTGGCTAACTTGATGCAGATTAGCGTGGAATTATTCATGTCTTGTGTTGGTAGGGAATATGATCAGTGAGTCTTGTAGATTATTGATTTATGTGGGTTAGCCATCTTAAGTCACTTGCAAATGTATGTTTTGTTGTACAGATTGGTTGTGAACAGAGGGAGGTTGCTGGTTTGTTTAGCTTGGTATTTTTGAAACATAAATTTGGATGCCACTTGCTTCACATCAGTTACTCATTTAAGGTTAAAGAAATCTGAGAGTTTCCATATAGGCCTAGTCATAATAATCTGACTGTATTGTAAGTGTAATGATTTGAAGATGACAAGCAAGTTCCTTGAAGTTATGTGATGTGTCATTCTTTGGGTTCAAAGGGTAAACTCCATCCTAGTCTCCAAAGAAATGACTGACAGTTTGGGATTAGTTGCATTATTATAAACAGTTGTAAAAATAAATGACCAATATTCACACTTAATTCACTCGAAAATACAACCAAACAATGGCTTTCACATGTGAAGTAACCTGTTTGATGTACATTACTTTTTGGACAACTACTTAATTTATTCATTTATATTTAGGTTAGAAAGGTTGATCTAAGGCAAAGATGAAAACTTTTTTCCATTTAGGAAGCTAACAACCACCACAACTTTAAATAAGAACAGTAGTGATTCTACTACTATTACTACTAATATGTATAATATTGGAAATAAAAATAATATATGTAGGATGTTTAATGAAGATGAAGAATAGCTGTGCAATTACAAGTAATTATCAAGTATCAATTTCTATTAAAGCTGCAGTAGGGAACTTTTGACGCTCATACGGTTAATAAACAGAACTGCTTGCATCTTGCGGTAGAACATTGTAGCCGGAACTACTTCTCTCTGTTTATGTCTATGAAGAATCACAAAGGTACTGGGTTACTCTGCCGCGGTACCCCCGAAGCAATCTAAAATAGTCCGAATATAAACACTTATTATAGGTGTACCCTAGTGATTCAGGACAAGCTAAAAACACGGTTTGGAAAATGGATTCATGGTGTACTCGCTTATTATGTTCATTTTTCTACATTTTGAACACAAACAAAGTTACGGACCGCAGCTCTGATTGGTTGTTTTTTACCGGGAGCGCATGGCTTTCTGCAAATGGCAATAGGACCACTGGGAGGAGCCAGAGCTTGATTTTTTTCACAGATTATCTGTCTCATATTCTACTGTCAGGACATAATGACAGGTTTAACAAATATGTAAAAAATATTTTTTTTTACAAAAGTTCCCTACAGCACCTTTAATGATGTCACAGTAGTAATGGTGTCTTGTGAGCATTTAGTGGTGTATCATTGGTACTCGCATCAATAGAATTTGGAAGACTGTCAGAAAAGATGATGAATTTATCTCTTTCAGAAGTCTGGGTTATATTTAACTTCAGCTTGTAGCAAAGAAATAAGTGAGCCCGGGTCTGATGTGATGTGAGACAAACCACTCCTGTCTCTTTGGGAGGTTTCATGTTTTGCCTAATAGAGATGACTCTTGACATGCTCTCTGAAGATAAACAGTGCATGTAACATCTTTAAACAGGGGAGGTCTCTAGCATCATAAAGATGTGCCTTTACTTCAAGCAGGGTTTCAACTTTTCTTTTGGCCTGATATTGCATACAGGGGTTTTAAATAGCTTGTTTTATGGCGGGATAATATGTGCTTTTTATTTCTGATGCCACTGTTGAATAATTGCAGGGATGTTGACGTGTGAGTAGGAATAGCTCTGAATAATAGATACAGAACCATGACTATTTGTTTTCAGTAGGTAATATTAGCACAACTTCTGAAGTGCCCTGAGAAGCAGATTGATGTTGACATGCCATCGTGTACATAAACACTTTCAAGTTACCATTAGATGTGTAAAATTTCTAAATGGATACATGAATGTTTTTTTAATTTATCTTTCACACTTAGAGGTGTTGGGTTACTTACAGGGCGAATACACCAGGCCATGGTGACCTCTTTAAATGAAGATAATGAAAGTGTTACTGTGGAATGGATAGAAAATGGAGACACCAAAGGAAAAGAGGTAAGTCAATAGCAGCCTCTCAGCTGCCTGTGTTATTTAATAATGGATAGAACAACATTCTGGTGTTGTTAGGGTTCAGTATAAAACTCTCAGTCAGTGGAAACATGCTGTGTTTTCTTTCAAATATAAATTATGTATATTGAACCATTTTTCTCCTTAAGATTAGAGCTTTCTGCATTATTTGGCAAAAAAGTGCCTAGATTTCTTCTTGTAGTGTTCACAGCTTGTTCTTTTTTTCCATAACAGATTGATTTGGAGTGCATATTCTCACTTAATCCAGATGTTGCTCCAGAGGAGGAGATTTCCTTGAGCCCTGTTACACCGCCGCCTCCTACACCCAGTTCCGTGAAGGTCACCAAAATCCCTAAGGTTTGTATGAGGCCAGAGTTAAATGCTTAACTTTCATTCTAATTGTTCGCATATTTTTAACCTTTTTGTAAATTTGTATGTGTGCAGAATCGTAGAACTATTGCTCCGGGAAGGAGTGAAATCCCATCCAGAGACAACAGAGGTATATTTGTTGTTATATGACTTAGGAATAGGGCTGCACAATAAAGTGATATAGGTAGTAATAAAAAAAAAAAAAAAAAAATGTTTTCTCTTGGTTTATGTCAAATGAATTTTGATAAATAAGTCGCACCTGACTATGAGTCGCAGGACCAGCCAAACTATGAAAAAAAAGTGCGACTTATAGTCCGGAAAATATGGTACTGTAATAACACTAGGGGAAATAATTTGCTTTATTTGAGTCTTCCTTTACTATAAAGCATATTTGAATATTAGGCAAAGTTTTATTCAAACATTTAATTAATGGACATTAAAAAAAGCTCCTTGGAAAATATTAGTATTTTTAGCAAATATCAAATATTATATTAATTTTATATAACCTTTTTGTTATTGTTTGTTTGTTTTTTTGACTATTGTATATAATTTACTGAAGTATTACTCATTATTATTATTATTATTATTTTATATATATTATTATTAGCTTTTGATGCCATAATTGTGTTAAATGAAAAATATAAATAATAACAGCAGGGTTTTGTAGACAATGGTGCAGGTTCACCAGAACTGAAAGAGAGTGCATATAAAAAAATACATCAACTCAAAGGCTGTCAAAATTAAGACTTGAGTTTATTGCTGCATGAAAGATTACGACAGGTGTATATTGCTATTTTTAAACAAAATTCTATTTTTCAAAATACAATTTATTAATATAGGAATATTTAGTTCGGCTACAAATGATTAACATAATGAAATGGAAATTCACCCTACACCAATTCATCTTTTTTAAATGCATGTTATTGATCTTATTGTGAATGATATATTTATGCACACATTTTATTATTATTTTTTTTTTTGACATAGTAAAAATTACTACTACACGTGACTTATAGTTGTCTTATCATACTAAGCTGGCTGTTTCAAAACTTGTAAGTGGAATTTTTGTGCATCTTAATCCCCTTTCACACTGCTCGTCGGACCCGGAAAATTGCCGGAACATAGCCGTGTTGCCAACTGTGTGAAAGCAAACACGTCCCGGGATTGATCCCGGGTCAGGGACCTAGTAACATTGGTGGGTTCAGTCCCGGAAAGAGCGCTGTGTGAACAAAAGCTATAACTAATGCCGTAAAGGGTGCGTCGTAGTGATGACGCACGTTATTGCGGGACTTTTTACCAAGTGTTAAGAAGGCAGAGCAACGTTCGCGACGTTAGTTCCTCACTTTCCACGCTGAAGCTGAGATCGTTTGCCAGCTTAAGTGAGAGTTAACGTGCCTAGCGTTTTCGACTCGTACATTACACGTCACATCCTGATGTCACGTGTCTTTACAGGACCTTTACGGGTTGTGTGTGAACACACGCACATATTCCAGCTAATCACTGGCAGTGTGAAAGTGCAAAATCTAGTGACCCGGGAACAATTGCCGGGACACATTAGCTGTGTATTTTCCGGGATCGCAGTGTGAAAGGGGCTATAGGAATGTTTGAGTGCTCCTGTGATGCCTCAGTTTTTGGTGTGGGATTCACTGACACTTATGTGTTCTGTTTTAAAGTTATCTCGACTCGGGGACGGCCGGCCCAGCAGCAACAGCCAGAATCAGCACCCCCTCCACCAGTACAACAGCCCTCTCAGCCAACACAGAGCCAGACCCAAAGTCAGCTAACTCAGCAGCAACAAAACGGTGATATGGCACTCCTTAGTCTTTTCAGTCTGTTATTGTCAACCCCCTTTTCCCCACAGGAAAACAGTGAAAGCAGCACCGTGGCCTCCTGTGCAGGATACATATCATTCATAAAGATAAAGCATCCTTTTAGAGTCTGAATTGTACAGTGAACCCTTAACCTTGCTCATCTGTTGGTACCTTGGCTCAAATCTTGTAGGGTGTGGTTTGGCTACCCCAGCTACCCCTCTGAATGTCAGTGACTGGGCAGGCTTGACCTGACTCTGAACCACCCTGATTAATCCTCTTGCTTTGAATTTATGAAGATTACTAGAGTCTGTCTGCTGAATTAATCTGGAATCAAAATGCTCAGACTGTTTTCTATGTGCTGCATGATGCAGCACATCCTTTGGGCAGAACTACAATTGTACCAGACTGGTTTGATTTGTTTGTTTAGTGCAGGTATAGGACAAAATTGATTCACAGATATGCTGTGATTCTTTCTCAGAATTGCAATTAAAGGAATAGTTCTACATTTAGATCATCCAAGATGTTGGATGACTTTGTTTCTTCATCAGAACAGATTTAGGATAATATTAAAATTGCATCTCTTGCACACCAATGGATCCTCTGCAGTGAATGGGTGCCATCAATTCCAAACAACTGTTAAAAACATAATAATCCACAAGTGCACATTTCTCTCCTGATTCAGATGAGAGCACATTTTTCAATAGAAAACACATAGCTTTTTGCTTCACAAGACGTTAATTGATGGACTGGGGTCATGTGGGTTATTTGTGGATTATTGTGATATTTTTATCAGCTGTTTGGAACTGTTCCTTTAATATCGAATCCTGAGGTTTCTAGTTTGGTTTGACGAAGAGGAGTGAGTGTTTAGACTACACACTGTTTTTGGGTGGATTAAATTAATCAGTCAGATAAGTATTGATGCCTTCATTTTGTGGCCTAATCTTTTATTGCTTGTTCTGCTGATACTATTGTTTGCAAGTAATAGCAGTAATGTTGGGTAAGTTGAAGAGAGCAAGAGCGCATAGATAAATGACTTTGGAAAAGGTCTGCCCAGACAACAGAGGTCTTTAAGATGGAGAGGGCTGTTGGCGCTACCATTTGCCAGCTGCCAGAGGCTGTGGCTTGCCTCTAAAGCCACTCTGTCTACACACATACACTCTTGTATTAGCGAGAGATACAGAGTGGGAGGGGATGGGCTAAGAGAGAAGAAATGGTTGTTTGCCTTTGATAAAATGGAATCGTGTGTACCATTCTGCCCTCTAGCGGCGAGGAGGAAGTCAAACTGTGTAAAGGAAGTGGAAAAATTGCAGGAGAAGAGGGAGAGACGAAGGATACAGCAACAGGAACTGAGAGAAAAGCGAGCACAGGTAAGACTGCTCATCTTTCTGTCATTATATCTTTCTTCCTCGTTTCTCAGCTTGTAATTGTAATGGGTTGTCAAATAGATTATTTCACCTGGTGGTGTTCCTATTGTGAATGTGCTTGTTTTGTTTTAAAGGAAATTGATACGACAGTTCCAAACTATGAAATACTGCAGATGATCCGAGACTTCAGAGCAAGTTTGGACTATCGACCGCTAACCACGACAGATTTGGTAGGTATTGATGAATTAATGTCTGGGTCATAAAATGTTAATTTTATAATAATTTTTTTTTTAAATGAATTTAATTTAATTTCATAAACACAACCATCATGTATCATTATTTTGTCCACAGTGTTTTAATATTATTATTGTTAGTTAATTTTTTATTCATTATTTGTTACCCTGGAGCACGAAACCAGTCTTAAGACACTGGGGTATATTTTTAGCAATAGTGTGGGTCAAAATTATCGATTTTTCTTCTATGCCAAAAATCATTATGATATTAAGTATAGATCATGTTCCATGAAGATATTTTGTACATTTCCTACCATAAATAGTAAATAATAATAATTCCTTAAATTTATATAGCGCTTTTTCTAGGCACTCAAAGCGCTTTACATTGTCAGGGGCTATCTCCTCATCCACCAAATACATCAAATTCATTTTTGATCAGTAATATGCATTGCTAAGAATTCATTTGGACAACTTCAAAGGCGATTTTCTCAGTATTTAGATTTTTGGGCACCCTCAGATTCCAGATTTTCAAATCGTTAAATCTCGACCGAATGTTGTCCGATCCTAACAGACCATACATCAATGGAAGCTTATTTATTCCGCTTTCAGATGATGTTTTAATATCAATTTTGAATAATTGAAACTTAAGACTGGTCTTGTGGTCCAGGGTCACATTTTATTTTTATTATAATATATGTATCATAATTATTTATTCAGAATATATTCTCCATCTGAACTTTGAAGGGGAATATGACCTAGACATGTTCATGTATTTGAGATCCACCTTTTAATGATTATAATAATGGGTCAAATATCATTGTATTAATATCATATATTATTAGTATGGAAAAAAAGTATAACTAGCAACATTCTTGGATGTAAAAAAGTAAAACTTGATTATTATTATTTTTTTGTCAGATTGAGGAGCATAGAATATGTGTTTGTGTTAGGAAACGACCCCTCAATAAAAAAGGTAATCTCTCTGAAATTTAGTTTTTTTTTAAATGACCGTACATGTGTTCTAATTTATTTATCATTTTTGTTGTAGAGTTGACGGTAAGAGACTTAGATGTGATCACTATTCCAAGTAAAGATGTTGTCATGGTTCATGAACCAAAACAGAAGGTCGATCTGACTCGATTCCTGGAGAACCAAACATTCCGCTTCGATTATGCCTTTGATGACAGCACAACAAATGAAATGGTTTACAGGTAAGGATGATTTCGTTTGTTGTTCATTAAAAATTAATCTTCCTTTTAAAAGGATGTTGGGAATTAGTCACTGTTGGAGGATAAAATCTCATAACTGTTTTCTCCACAGGTTTACTGCAAGACCTCTTGTGGAAACAATCTTTGATAGAGGAATGGCCACATGCTTTGCTTATGGCCAAACAGGAAGTGGAAAAACACATGTAAGAAGTATTTATTTTACATAATTTTTTTTTTTTTTGTTATACTGTTTGTATGGTTTTCTAGGATTTGTACTGATAATGGCCACAACTTTATTTCTTATTTTTTGTTTATGAGTGTAATAAGACATAAAGCTCATTGATTGGTTTGTGTTTTAGACCATGGGTGGAGATTTTTCAGGAAAGAACCAGGATTGTTCAAAAGGAATCTATGCATTAGCTGGTAATCAATGTTTATTTGGTCCTATAATTTCTTTAATCTTGTTCTTTCAAGCAAACTCATTCAAATACATGTTGTACACACACACACACAGCTCGAGATGTTTTTCTCATGCTGAAGAAACCAAACTATAAGAAGCTGGATCTTCAGGTTTATGCAACTTTCTTTGAAATTTACAGTGGAAAGGTAAGTGGCTCTGAATTCTGTTCACTTTTTATTCATTCAAACATGTTGTGAATACCATTTGAAGATTTGTGCTCATTTGTTTAGTGACTGGATCATTTTAATTATTTTTGATTGATTTATTTTTTATTTGAAAATTGAAGACTAATTGATAGCTAAAGGCTATTGGGACAAGTCTTTCAGAGTCTTTTTCTTCTTTAGGTATTTGATCTGTTGAATCGTAAGGCTAAGCTACGTGTGCTAGAAGATGGGAAGCAGCAGGTGCAGGTGGTTGGGCTTCAGGAGCGGGAGGTCAAATGCACCGAGGATGTCCTTAAACTTATTGAAATGGGAAACAGCTGCAGGTAATACCCAATGAGTAAAACAAGTTCACTGAATATTGCTCTAGTTATTAGCATTTGTTTATTTCATAATCTTGTTCTTAACAATTCATGATCTTTGATCTAAAATTGGTCCACACAGTGTCTTAGTACATACAAATTTCGCCTTATTATCTTCTTTTTTAGGACCTCAGGTCAGACCTCAGCCAATGCCCACTCATCCCGTAGCCACGCCGTCTTCCAAATCATTCTTCGAAGGAAGGGCAAGATGCACGGCAAATTCTCACTCATTGATCTGGCGGGTAACGAACGTGGAGCAGACACATCCAGCGCTGATCGGCAGACTCGTTTGGAGGGAGCAGAAATCAACAAGAGTCTGTTGGCTCTGAAGGTCAGCATCTTAAAAATACCACCCAAGAGCAGGGGTCAGCAACCATTTGATACTGAAGTGCCATTTTGAATTTTCCTAGTTAATCACTATGATCCTGCATGTTCCATGCATTAGGAATGTATCAGGGCTCTGGGCCGTAATAAGCCTCACACTCCATTCAGAGCGAGCAAGCTCACACAGGTCCTCAGAGACTCATTCATCGGTGAGAACTCCAGGACATGCATGGTAAGTCTGATTAAGCTCTCTTTCTCCAATACTGGGATTTGCCTTAGTTTACCTTTGCCTGTTTGCACAGCTGTAATTGTGTCTGTTGTCTTCATAGATCGCCACCATTTCTCCTGGCATGGCCTCCTGTGAGAACACGCTGAACACTCTGAGATATGCCAACAGGTGAGGACATGGCACTGCGTTGTGCTTTCAAGGAAACAGAAGTGGAATAGAACTCATGCTTCTAGCTATTTTTTCCCTTTAAAGAGATTTTAAATACCTCTCTCAGATTTTTGCCTCCAGTGCTTTTTTTAAAGTAACCTCAGTAAAGTTGTTGTATTTACCAATGCAAGTGCCAATGGGGAAAGTGTTGTGACTGTACATCTCTCCTGACTGGCTGTGCTCTTCTTTCTCTGACTTGCTGTTTTTCTCTGTTCTGTCTTGACTGTCTTCAGAGTAAAGGAATTTGGGATTAGCCCCTCTGACATCCCCTTCTCTCAGGGGGGAGGAAGTCGCTCTGAACCCTCTCCTACCTATGAGTATGAGCACATGTCTATGCAGCTTCCCACCTTATTCTTAGACTGATACACTGCAGCAGTGTTGGGGACTAACTTAAACTAGTGATAGAAGTCACTAACATTTTTCAGTAGCGTAATAGTAGCAAAGCTATTTTCAAAATCTAGCTTTTTCATGAACAAGCATTTTTATCCTCTCAACAAGCTGTGAAAAAAGGACAAACCCCTAAATCACACTCTACACTGTCGAGTAGAGGTCTTCACAGTGCACCCGAGACCCATCGACCCGGGACCCGACCACTGCTTGTGTTTTTTGTAAATTGCAACTAGGGCTGTGTGATTAATCGAAATCTAAATAAAATTGCGATTTGAGTGTGCGCAATTTCTAAAGCGCTTTATAGCACGATTTTCCGTGGCCTCGGCCTCCCGCAGTATGTTAACTGAACCAATCAGGATGCAGCGTACCTAAGTAGAGCGTGAGAACAGAGCAGACTGGGCATATGCCTAACTCCAGGTTCACACACTCTGTCTGTGATGCGTAGCCTTTTTTTTTTCGAGCCCATGTTAACGGATCAGAACATTCACACTGCACGCAGTAAAAAGATAAGAACAGAAAAGGTTAGAAATAGAAAGGTGCGAAAAGATTTAATATGATCTGATATAAGATTCAGACTCGACGCAGAGCAGAGAGCACAGAGATGATAGCAAATAAATAACATTAGGGGAACTTTTGACGCTCTAGCGGTTAATAAACAGAACGGTTTTTTTACAAAAGTTCCCTACTGCACCTTTAAGGTGGAATAACTATCGGGTCCAGTCGGGTCCAGTCGGGTCTGTGTCTTCCCGGCGGGCTTACAATTATAGTTATATTAAAGATATTTAGGAGGCAGTGTGACTAATACAGTTCGGGTGGCCCGCCATCCTAAAATACACCTGAAGAAGAAAAAAACAACAACATGAAATATGAAGTGTCATGCAGGGAATTCTGGGAGTGTCAATTTACGTTTTTTAACAGTATTTCACTGTAAAATGTAACGGTATTTTCACATTTTAACAGTATTTCACTGTAAAAGTACATTAAATGTAATTTCAGTTATTCACTGTATATAGTATGGAAACTTGCTCATAACCAATTAACAGGTTTTTACTGAATCATTTTTACATTCTTTTACTGTTAAAATCACAATCATTTTTTACAGTGTAGAGTTGGGAACAGTGTTTTACATTATGACTGTAACTTGGCAATCAGTTTCAGTGTAGCTTCCCCAGCACTGCTCAGTAGATGACCAGCATCCCACGTTGGCTTGCAACCAATGCATGGGAATACTCATGCACGACAATGTATATAACAACAGTCTGTTTCTTTTTATTAGAAACATTGGCTGCACTCACGTCTCACACTAATGATTGTGCTTTTGGTGTAAACATTTTTCACTTCCCCTCTGTTCTGCTGGCATTTCATTTCTCTAACCCTGGGAGTGTATGGCATATCTGTGGTGCTGTTGTCCTTACCTCTCCTTTAGAAATATCTCATCATGTGAATATTAATGCACACAATCCCTGTACATAATTAATACAAATCAGATGACACCATAAACAGTTGCGTTAGCCATTCAAATTGCTGCAATTTATATTTCTAGCTGCACTGATTGAAATACTCATGTTTGCAATTTTAGTATTAAAAAACAAACAATCTGCTTGATTTGGTCTTAAAATCCTTAAGAGCATAAAACCTTTCAAATAATGAAAAATTCTGTTTTAAAATAAGGTAAAGAGTGTACAGCATAATCAAGCATCTCTCCAGTTGAGTCCTGTGACCTGTGCATGGTGTCATTTATGTCAGCACTATTGCTCTGATAAACATCATCACAAATGCTGTCAATCTGTGAATTCAGAGTGAAGGAGCTGACCGTGGATCCCAATGCTGTGACGGAAGGAGTCCGCCCCAATGTCAATGCCCTCAACCAGCTGGACATCATGGATGAGGAATGGGAATTGGGCAACTCCCCTCAGAGAGATGACCTCAAACTGCTCTGTGAACAGAATGTAAATCCACATCTGTTCCTAGTACTTCCTCTGCTTTAAACTGCATGCACAATGATACAATAATGACACCTACTTCAGTGATACTTTTTAGAAGTGTCATTTGTGACCAACTGTTACTGTCTACATATATAAGTTATATTATAAATGTCACTTGATAATTTTAATACATCTTTACTAAATATTGCTAATAAAAAAAAAAAGAACGATCGAAACCGCAATCGAGTTGTCTACTTTTAGATACTGTGGATCAAACTCCATTAAGACTTGTAGGTAGGATAAAAGCTTGTGTTTGAATATTGACAGGAAGAGGAAGTCTCCCCTCAGCTCTTCACGTTCCACGAGGCGGTGTCTCATCTGGTGGAGATGGAAGAGCAGGTTCTAGAGGACCATAGGGCTGTGTTTCAGGTATTCATTCCTCTAAGGTCACTTTCATACTAGAGCTTTTTAGTCCAGTTGACGTCAGCGTTTGGTTTGGTCTGCTTCTGTTCTATGGTCTGACAGGAGTCTATCAGGTGGCTTGAGGATGAGAAGGTTCTCCTGGAGATGACTGAGGAGGTGGACTATGACGTGGACTCCTACTCTTCTCAGCTCGAGCAGATTCTTGACCAGAAGATTGATATCCTTATTGAGCTCAGAGGTAATGCATCCTCTAGAATGTTCTTTTAGTTTTTCCTTTCAGTTTTCCCCTGATGGAATGATTATTAATGGATGTGTGTCTGCTCGTGTTATTAGATAAAGTGAGGTCATTCCGTTCTACTCTCCAAGAGGAGGAACAAGCCAGCAAGCAGATTAACCCCAAACGGCCCCGTGCACTGTAGCCTGGAACACACTCACGGAGAAATGACAAACACAAGAGTCCTGTAGGCTTCTTGATAGTATTCAGAAGTATTCTGAAGATACCTTTCCTACTTTCACATGTGAAATAAAGCGTTGGGTAATTCTCTTACAAATCAGAAGAGGATAAAATAAGGGGATTTTTTTTTCATCATTAAACCCCTTGATAAATGATTCTGAGGAAAGCTTTAGAATTTTTTTTTATTAGTGTCGATTTTATTTATTTACTTTTTTTTATTGTAGGTTAAGGGTACAGACTTGTATCAGTTGATACTCACAAGTTCTACCCTTTTGGGGTTGTTTTTTAGTTTTACCACTGAAATCCTTTTGAAGTTGTTCTAAATTGTATGCATGGACACTCTGCAACAGTTTATCATTTAGTTCCTAGCATGACTGACCGGTTCATCTGCACTTTAAATAACCTTATTCTTTAGGGGTCCGTTTACCATACTTGTGGGCACGGTGTATGTTTCTGTTGATTGGCTGTTACAGCATTTTACTCTGTATCACCTTGTCATTTCTTGAAGGTATAATAGTTGAAGTTTAAGACATTGTCAAAAAAGCATTAAATGCAATGGAAGAAAAATATTGATGGTATGTGAATGTATGTGAGAATTGTCAGCAGTTAGTTTTGTTGGTTTATTGATGACTGCTGTCCCTTTTCTACATGATCTTCTCTTTGCCATCTCTCATCTGTTTATCTGTACAATGCTTTTGTGCCATATCATGTTTCCTTGTGGAAAGGAAGTTAACAGTCCACCAACTTAGTGTTATGCGTTTAAAACTTCCCAACATTCTCACATCTCCTGTTAAAATTTGTTAAATGTAATAACTTACAGCAAGTTTCTCACAACAAATAGGGAATTCCACTCATCCACTGCTGACGATTTCAGCGTTGGCACCTCTCAATTCAGTGGTTGCTAAATAAAGAATGATTCAACAAAATTCTCAATTGTTATCCTGTTTGGTGACTTTCTGTTTTGGTTTCTGTTTAGTACTTAAACTGTGATTTCCCTATATTTCAGGTAGTTGACAAGGCAACATTTTTCATTCATTTTCGTTTAGTTTATCTGCATGTACGGGAAAAAAAACTATATAGACAAAAAATTAAACAAAAATATGACAATGGCAAGTTCAACAAAAACAAAATATACTTTTATGTATCTTTAAATGTATTTTAAAGATACTGTCACATTTTATTAGTAGTATTCATTTCATTTTAAGCTATAGGTTTTGTAAAAATTGCTGAAATTATAGAGGAACCAAACCAGTATTTATTGTGGTAACAACGACTTTTAATCAGTCCATATTTAAATAACGGGATTAAAACACATATGATTAATGGATCAATTAATGTGATTTATATTATTAAATGTATATTAATTAAAAAAAAATGTTTGTTGTATTTTATCAAATTTTGTAGTTGACTTTTATTGTGAAATGCTTACTTCCGGAAGGCGTCTTCGTTGCGTTGTTGAAGCGCATTTCACGCCTTTGCTTGTGATCCACGCCGTTTATCCTTCCGTCGGTTAACCATCCTTCAACGAAGCGTCTTCTCTGTTCTCGTGTACGTTTCTTCGCTCTGGCATTTCTTCTAATTTAATCATAGTTTAAGTATTCAACCTTTGGCATTACACGGGTATCTCCAGTGTAATGCTGCGGAGAAAATACATTTTCACCACGTAAACAAAGGTAACGTTAACGTTACTGTTGATCAAAAACCAACCATTAATCACGCTGCCTCTAAAATGTTTTTAATATAATTATCTACGTTGTATCACATTTATCATATGCCTGACACGTTTGACAGATCGCCATCAAGCTTACGACGTCACTCATCGTTTGGTTATCAAGTTGACGTCATTTTCCAGATTTTAATGGGCTGTTATAAATCTAATAAATACAGTCACTTGGTAAGTACGCCATAAAACAGTGCAGATCAATACCATAGTTGAAGGGTTTTGTTTTATTAGATCCCAGTGCATCATTCTCATGTTTCTGTCCTGTGACTGCCCTCTTCTGAAGGGTCAGGTGTATTTTAGGATGGCGGGCCACCCGAACTGTATGAGTCAAACTGCCTCCTAAATATCTTTAATATAACTATAATTGTAAACGTATATCACATTTATAATATGTTATATTATATGCCTGAAATAAAATTTAAATGGGTACTGAAAACCCTATGAAATTACAAAAATAGAATTGTGTTTGTTTTATAGCTGTTAGATGAACTATACTTCTGAGCTCTTTAATGTTGACAAAATTAACTTTTTAAGTTAAGGTTGTAAACCGCATAATATTTTAAGAGGCATCAAAGTATACATTTCTCGCACTTTGATCTTTAAAATTCTCTTGTTGTTGAACGATACATTTAACTTTGTTGATTGTTCCAGACTTGACTTAAGTGTGGAAATCATTTACGTTTACATTTAGTCATTTAGCAGATGCTTTTATTCAAAGCGACTTACAAATGAGGACAGTGGAAGCAATCAAAAACAACCAAAGACCAATGATATATAAGTGCTATAACAAGTCTCAGTTAGCTTAAATGCAGTATAAGTAGCGAAGGCTTTTAAATAATATAATAAATAAAAAGAAAACGGATGGAATACAAAAAGAATAGAGCAAGCTAGTGTTAAGAGTTTTTTTTTTTTTAATTTTTAGAATTGTATAAAAATTAAAAGAAAATATAATACAAAAAGATTTGGAAAGGTAGTTAGATTTATTATTATTTTTTTTTAGAATAGAATAGTGTAGAATAGTGAGTGCTATTTACTAAACAGCAGGAAACTAAATAACTATTATACCACCCCATAAAAACATTCTGTTAAATAAAAATTGCAGTTTTTCAGTAGTGTCAGAGTTCTTCCATGTGTTCGAAAATAATTGATGCATTCTACTGTCTTTGCTCCCATAGAATTAATCCCATATTCTCTTTGTGGATCCTTGTCACCACGCCCACATAGAGAAACATGAGCTCACACAAGAGACCTGTCCGTGTTCGGGCAGATTCTGACACCAATTTCTCCATGGCCTGTGACCCGAATACACCAGGTGTGGAAGAGGGCAACGGTCTCCTGACCAAACTGATGGAGCTCCCCGTAGCCCGTCTGTCCCGACAGCAGCTGAAAAAGCTGGAGGAGCATCAGTACAGCAGTGCGGGACGGTCCCTCCTGGATCCCTTCATGCAGGGATTCTGGTGCTGGCTGGTGAGCAAAGTGCCTCTCTGGATGGCGCCGAACCTCATCACCATAGTGGGACTCGCTACCAATATCATCAGTACTCTGATACTAGTATACTACTGCCCCACTGCCACCGAACAGGTGAGCTGCACTTTCACCGCTCCAGGAAATTCCATTGCTGGGTTAAACAGATCAAATCCTAATGAATTTTATTTTCGCCTGCTAACAGTGGTATAAAATACTTATGATTTGAATTTGCTTTTTAGTCTAGATATTGTGCTTTAGCAGCAGTTACAGATTTAATATCAGTTTTAATTTAATTATGAATATGAAGTAACTGTTGTAGTTGTCACCTTATTAATTCTCAATAATTAATTCCTATTTTTGTTGATTTTATTCTGTTAGAATTAGAAGTATTTAACCACTGTTACGGTGGTCACCATTAAGACATTTTGTTTTAGATTTTAATATCAGGTTTTTTTTTTATTGTTATTGCAGTGGTCATCATCATCATAACACTGTGTTGGTTTTAATATCAGTTCAGTCCACTTATAAATATATAATAGCTTTAATTACAGTAGTTACAATACTATTTGTTGTTGATTTTAATTAGTTTTAATTCAACTGATTTCAGATCAATTTTAATCTAACTATGATTGTTTAGTAGCTTTTGCAATGATCAACATTTAGGACATAACATTTCTGGTGACTTATAGTCAGTTTTAATTCGATTTTTAATATTTAACAGCTAATACAGCGGTCACCATTATAACACTGTCTTTTTTTGTTGATTTATATATCAGCAGGTTTCGTTTTAGTTCAGTTACATATTTAAGTCATTGTTGTAGCAGGAGGCATGGTCTTTTTGACAATTTTAATATCCCATTCAACTTATAAATATTCACTAGCTATGAAAATGGTGACCATTGGGATGTGGTATTTATTGCTGATTTTAATATCAGTCTAAGTGTAATTATGAATATTTAGTAGTAATTGCACTCAATTCTTGGTTATTCTATGAAGGCCATAATTAAGTATATTCTGAGCTCCCCTGAGGAGATGATTGCTGTGGTCTATTTAAACCGTGCAATAGACCCCTTAATTGCCTACGTCACTGTGATGTCCCTGCCCTAACTGGAGGCAAAACATAAGGCAGAACTCATAGCAGGTGCGCTAAAAGTTTGAGGTTTTGACTTTAAAATTTCTCCTTGTTGGATTTTTGGCTGCCAGAATAGAAGGAACAGCACTTTTGTTTCAAAACTAAAGTTTTACCGGATCCCAGCAGACATTCCTTCACAGAAATTGTGGTTGAATGCAATACGGTGTACAGGCTGGATGGAGATGATCATAAATAATGCTCGTGTTTGCAGTGCACACTTCATAACAGGTAAAATAATCTATGCATATGAACTGGTGTGTTGGTTTTATCTAGGAAATTAGCAAGTTTTTGGTTTATAGGGTGAAAAGTCGCAAACCTTCAGGGCACTAGCTAGTTTAAATGTTAAACAGACATACAGCGATTGATGTGTGTGCCATCCTTTGAATGGTCTCTTAAAATAATACACATTGCTAATCATAGTTAGCCCAGGGATAGGTTACATTAGAAAATAAGCCTTGACAAAATTCCCCAAACCACCCAAAAGTAATTCATATCCATCCGCGAGAGTTAATAAAAAAAATAAATAATAAAAGCTGTCACGGTCCCGCAGAGTCAGGGACTGTACATATTCGGACAGTTCCTAACCTTCTTCTGCCTCCATGTTTAATAAATCCCTTCAAAACGTGCTAGCTTACGCTTGTCAACATTGCGTCCGCGCCTCTTTTTGCCTCCAGCTAAGCCCCGCCCACCCGGAGACGTTGCAATGTTTACAAACTTTTAAGGGGTCTATAAGATCTGTGTATTGTCAGACACAGCTTGGTCTGTCAGCTGTAACAGAGTCTGTTTATCAGCTATAACAGTCTTATGGGTCCTGCAGTTATGGGCAACATCCACATTGCTCAAGTCTGCAATAAGACTCCCACTCTCTCTCCACGTACAATTAGTATCTACAGTTATGCTTCTAGAGATAAAAAAAAACACACTCATATCCACCTTTGTGCAGTAAGTATGATCTTGCATGTTGGTTATTGGTTCACAAATGTTAGATCGGGTCTCCACGCCAGATAATATTTAGGATCCAGCTCCGGGCGCCAGATCCTGTCAGGAAATATCAGTTTGTCCAGTAACAGAATAACTAGTAAGCAGAGCTGTGGATACTCAAAATGAGTGTTTAACAGTCTACTGTAAGTCAAGAAGTTGACAGAGAAGAGCAGAAGCAGGAGAGGAAGTGATGATAAAAAGTAAAAGAGTTTATTGAACAAACTTAGCTGTGTATATCTCAGTGTTCAAACTTCGTCTGACCAGCACAACTTCAACATGCACTGTTATACCAAAACTGCTTCACAACAACATCCCATAAACCTTGGGTTTCCATAAACATTCCCTCTTATCTATCTCCATTCATACAGACAAAACAGTTCACGAAACCCCACAGACATGAGATTGAACAACAATGAAAAGGCATTAGCTATGAGGAAAAATGTATAAGAAATATAAAATATCGAAACATGACGAATGAATAAACAATAAATGATAAAAATAATCAAATAACTCATATGAATGACTTATGATCATAAAATGATTATGTGAATAAATGATTATAAATCATAAAAACAACACACACAATTTGGACTTGAGGATCTAAGGATCCTTCACAGAGTCAGTGAAAAGCATCCAAGTGGACAGAAATTGAAGCCTATTTGATCTTTTTCAGGCACCAACGTGGGCATACTTAGCCTGTGCTTTGGGTCTGTTCATCTACCAATCCCTGGATGCTATAGATGGAAAGCAGGCTCGACGGACCAATAGCAGCACACCTCTCGGCGAGCTCTTTGATCATGGCTGTGACTCCCTCTCTACAGGTCTGCTAACGTTTATGCATACAAATCTAGTCGGCTACTATAATAATAATTACACTTAGATCGCATGATGTTTTATAATGACCTTATTTCTAAATTCATTTAAGAGATTGAGCAGTATATATATTTTTCATATACAGTCTTGTTCAAAATAATAGCAGTACAATGTGACTAACCAGAATAATCAAGGTTTTTCGTATATTTTTTTATTGCTACGTGGCAAACAAGTTACCAGTAGGTTCAGTAGATTCTCAGAAAACAAATGAGACCCAGCATTCATGATATGCACGCTCTTAAGGCTGTGCAATTGGGCAATTAGTTGAATTAGTTGAAAGGGGTGTGTTCAAAAAAATAGCAGTGTGGCATTCAATCACTGAGGTCATCAATTTTGTGAAGAAACAGGTGTGAATCAGGTGGCCCCTATTTAAGGATGAAGCCAACACTTGTTGAACATGCATTTGAAAGCTGAGGAAAATGGGTCGTTCAAGACATTGTTCAGAAGAACAGCGTACTTTGATTAAAAAGTTGATTAGAGAGGGGAAAACCTATAAAGAGGTGCAAAAAATGATAGGCTGTTCAGCTAAAATGATCTCCAATGCCTTAAAATGGAGAGCAAAACCAGAGAGACGTGGAAGAAAACGGAAGACAACCATCAAAATGGATAGAAGAATAACCAGAATGGCAAAGGCTCAGCCAATGATCACCTCCAGGATGATCAAAGACAGTCTGGAGTTACCTGTAAGTACTGTGACAGTTAGAAGACGTCTGTGTGAAGCTAATCTATTTTCAAGAATCCCCCGCAAAGTCCCTCTGTTAAAAAAAAGGCATGTGCAGAAGAGGTTACAATTTGCCAAAGAACACATCAACTGGCCTAAAGAGAAATGGAGGAACATTTTGTGGACTGATGAGAGTAAAATTGTTCTTTTTGGGTCCAAGGGCCACAGGCAGTTTGTGAGACGACCCCCAAACTCTGAATTCAAGCCACAGTACACAGTGAAGACAGTGAAGCATGGAGGTGCAAGCATCATGATATGGGCATGTTTCTCCTACTATGGTGTTGGGCCTATTTATCGCATACCAGGGATCATGGATCAGTTTGCATATGTTAAAATACTTGAAGAGGTCATGTTGCCCTATGCTGAAGAGGACATGCCCTTGAAATGGTTGTTTCACCAAGACAATGACCCAAAACACACTAGTAAACGGGCAAAGTCTTGGTTCCAAACCAACAAAATTAATGTTATGGAGTGGCCAGCCCAATCTCCAGACCTTAATCCAATTGAGAACTTGTGGGGTGATATCAAAAATGCTGTTTCTGAAGCAAAACCAAGAAATGTGAATGAATTGTGGAATGTTGTTAAAGAATCATGAGAGGTGCCACAAGTTGGTTGACTCCATGCCACACAGATGTCAAGCAGTTTTAAAAAACTGTGGTCATACAACTAAATATTAGTTTAGTGATTCACAGGATTGCTAAATCCCAGAAAAAAAAAAAGTTTGTACAAAATAGTTTTGAGTTTGTACAGTCAAAGGTAGACACTGCTATTTTTTTGAACACACCCCTTTCAACTAATTGCCCAATTGCACAGCCTTAAGAGCGTGCATATCATGAATGCTGGGTCTTGTTTGTTTTCTGACAATCTACTGAACCTACTGGTAACTTGTTTGCCACGTAGCAATAAAAAATATACTAAAAACCTTGATTATTCTGGTTAGTCACATTGTACTGCTATTATTTTGAACAAGACTGTATGTATCATCCATCTTAATTTACATTTTTATTAAATCCAATTTCACGTTTCTCATCTGAAAGTTTCTGTTAATGGAATTTTTTTTTTTTTACATTTTGGTCTCATTTTGGGCACATTTTCTGTGCATCTCTAAATAGATGAGAAATATATACCTTAAGTGTGTGTAAGCAACATATATATATATATATATATATATCCCATTTTTCCCTCGATTTACATTCTGGAGAAGTTGATGCTAAGTTGCTGAAAGTCAGAGCCAGTTTGCAGATTTGAGCTGACAGCTTTAATAGAAAATCACGTAGTGTATTTTGGTCACAGACTCTGATTTTTTTAGCTTCAGTTTAATTCCATCCAGTCGGAGCATATCAAACATGTTACCTATCAAACAGTGTGTTACAGGGGTCTAAACATACTTCCTCTTGTTGTTTTGTGTCTTTCTCTGATGCAGTGTTTGTTGTCCTGGGCACATGTATAGCAGTGCAGCTGGGTACTCACCCGGACTGGATGTTTTTCTGTTGTTTTGTGGGCATCTTCATGTTTTATTGTGCCCACTGGCAGACGTATGTTTCAGGAACGCTGCGCTTTGGCATGTGAGTGAAAACTGTCCTCTTAATCACAATCAATGGCTCCTGTACACAAATAATATATTTGATCATTCTGTTCTGCTCATGAGAAGCTTTCAGACAGCTGTTGTACTGTTGATAAAGGACTACAGAAAGAAAAGTTGTAGATTTGAGTGCGATTAATCTGTAAATCACTTCTTTGCTTGTGCAGAATTGATGTGACTGAGGTACAAATCTACATTATAATCATGTACTTACTGGCTGCCATTGGAGGAACTGCTTTTTGGAAATCTGTGGTAATTCTAATCAGTCTTAATTTTTTTCATATTTTGGTCAGTTGATTATACCATATTCTCAAGGACAAATTTTCTAGCGTGTTGATTTTCTAGCATGTTGATTTTCTAGCATGTTGCTGTGTGTTCAGTGAAATCCTAAATCCTTCGTATATAATGATGTGATGATTAGAAACCGGATATGAGTGATTTGTTTTTAATCTTTCAGATCCCTGTGATTAATATCCAGATGAAAATAATACCGGCCATTTGCACTCTTCTGGGGGCCATTTACTCCTGCACAAACTACTTCCGGGTTATATTCACGGGCGGAATGGGCAAAAATGGATCTACTGTTGCAGTAAGGAACAGCTGAAGTGTTTTTATTTTAATTATATTTAATAAGTTGCTTGCTTTTTTAAATTGAACTAAAATAGTTTAAAAAGAGTTGTTTAGTCTAGGACCAACTGGACCAACCTGAAAATGATTTTTTATATAATAATTTGAGCTAAAGTAGTTTAAATAGAATATACAGTACCTTAAAAACATAATTGGCTTCTGTTTGTGAAATTCTTAGAAATAAAGATTAAGCACGCTTTTTTTCTCATGCAATATGTATCAGACGTTTGCTTTAAATGCACAAGACGTGACCTTAATTTAAAACAAAAGATTTGGTTACTTTGTCAGAATGAGTTTTACAGTAAGTCTAAATCATTTGCACATCTGTTTTTCCTCGTTTGTTAGGGCACAAGCGTTTTGTCTCCATCCTTCCATATAGGAGTGGTAATAACACTTGCTCTAATGATCTATAAGAAGTCTTCAATGCAGCTGTTCGAGAGACATCCATGTCTCTACATCTTAGCATTTGGATGTATCTCGGCCAAACTCACCAATAGACTGGTGGTAAGATCATGAATGACGTCAATATACTGTGTTTATTTCAGCTTCACTAAATAATTGCTATGATTGCTTGTAACACGTATGAATACTATTGGCAGATTATTGATGTACCTCTTCCTGAACTGTTTTTATAGTTGGCAGGAAGAATTATGGCTTGTATGTAAGCATAAAACCGCTGTTAGTATGATTTTCTGCACATTTGAACATAAATACTTGCCATTGTTGTCTCTGTCAGACTCAAAGCGCATTAGCATCAGTTAATCTTAATGTCACTACAGTCACGTCTGATTGTTTTCCAGGTGGCTCATATGACAAAGAGTGAAATGAGTCTTTACGACTTGGCCTTCACCGGACCAGTGCTGCTGTTTCTGAACCAGTACTTCAACAGTTTCATTAATGAGTACTGTCTTCTGTGGGTCGCTCTGGTACGTGTAAGATCGTTTGAAAGAAAGAGCTCACTGTAGTATGTACCGTCACAATTACAATTAAGTCAACGTGATTTAAGAATTGTCACAATTACGCACAATTAGGCACGTTATTTCAAATTTAAAAAGAAACCTGTAATATAACAACTTGCTGTTCCTCAGAAACAACTTTGATCTCTTTACACTATTTTAACGAACATTGAGCGATGCTTATAAACTCGTAATCCTGTGAAAAAAGTCTGAATTGCGAAAACGTCATAAGGTTATATCTCAGAATTGCAAATGCGACTTAATATCCCACAGTTCTGTTTTTATAACTCTCAACTGAGAGTTTAAATCACGCAATTCTAAGAAAATTACCGATTTTATTTTTTATTCAGTGGCAGAAGCAGGCCTCAATAGTTATGAATGTCCAATTTATATATATATTTTACCTGTAAATATGTCTGATTACAGAAGTACAATGGCTTGTGAACGGGGTTTCGCAGTGACTTCACCTGTGTAGTATTGATCAACTAATTACTTATTTCACATGTGAAGATACTTGCTAATCATATCCGAAGTATAGAAGTCTTAAAGTTGCGGTAACATAAAGAACTAAGGGTCAGAGAGAGGGTGAAAATCATCTTGTGTTTTTGGTTCAAGACTCCTTAACTAAGATTATAATCCGTGCAAAAATATAAATCTTAGCTCTATAGCTTATCTTTCCATATCAAAAAATGCATTTGCTATGCTTTAGCTTCTTCCCTTTTATTTTTGTAGGTGCTGTCAGCGTTTGATCTGGTTCGGTACTGCGTGAGTGTCTGTAACCAGATCGCCACACACTTAAACATCCGTGTCTTCAGCATCCAGCCTCCGTCTCCATCCAGAGTTCAGGCAGACAGCAGAAATTGCCACTAACCTCTCATCCCCTCTCCCTCAAACACCTCCAGAAGGTCACGCACCTACTGAAGTAGTGAATGTAAAAGACAACTCATAGAGCCCGAGCCCAAATGGCTGCAGTTATGAACTTTGTTCCCATAATGAAGACTATAGGGAATATTTAAAAGAATATACATACTATGGTTAGAACACCATTTAGTTGACAGTATTTTGTTGTTAGATGACCAGTTTTGTTTGCCATAGTTAGAAGATCTGCCGCAGAAGCCACAACTTTGAATGTTTTGGACCAAGTATTTTACCCAGCAGTGTAGAGTTCATTCCATTAACAGTCAACGCTCCATCTGAATGCAGTTTCATAATTACAGAATACTATAGGCATTAACTGGAAGCTTTGCAGCCGTTCACTAAAACAAAATATCTAAATTTACTCTTAAACGCCAGTACGTGCCACTGTTGCCAGTAAATAGTGGTGCTCTGTTGTCTTAGAAGAGCAGAGAGCTTCCGTCAATATTTCAGAAATTACAATTTCACATTTACAAATCCTGCTAATTCAGCCTCTCATCTAATGTCATTCGGTAAACGAATCTTTTTTCTTTTTATGCATATGGTACTTTGTGTTTGTAGTGTTTGGAGGGGATTATTATTATTGTTGTTTAGGTATACCAATGTCACTAAAGGATAAAAACTGTATTAGAAACAGTATTTTGATAGTGCCCTATTTTCCTAATAATAACTGGGGCCAAGATAGACGTCTAGAATGGTTATAAGTTACACTGTACAAATGAACCCTTAATAATGGATGACATTGAAAAATTAAAAATGAGTGTTTTTGCTCTAAATACATTTGTTAATGTGATAACTTGTGCTAATTTATTTTTGTGCCTTTTATTTATCACTGTCGTTATACTCCTCTATGCACAGTAAAAGTTGGACTCAGCGATTTTGATATTTTTTAACCTCTTGTGTTAATCGCATTTTGTTTGTAAGCATCATACTCAACAAAGATGCAATATCATATTCCTGCATGTCGCATTATTGAATTAGCAATCTGCAATGAGTCATTATAGATATTTTTTACCTTCATGTCAATTTGTTTTAGAAAAAATTGCTTTTTTTTAATTGCTTTTTTTTTTTGACAATTACTGTATATTGCAAAACAATAGACATTAACTCTGCAGTTCTTTATCGGGTGCTTCCAAAAGTAGAATATGAACAGTGGCCAAACTCCATATATATTACTCAAAAGGCGTTATTGTTTTGCATCTACCTCTGAGCAGTTGCTTGTATGTTATTTTAGTCTCTTGAGTTGAGACTTTTATTGAAGATGTTTTAATCCAGCTGTGAATGTTATTTAAGTGGATTTCTGGGTATTTGTGTTTCTCCCTTTTTCTTTTTTTTTCGAAACACGTCATCCGTTCACCTGAGGTCAGCGAAAGCTGCAAAACACGCATAGTTGAAGAAAACGCTGTCTGTCGCTGTAACTATATTTGCATACCTGTAGAATTTGTACCTCGACCAGTATTTTGGTTGTTCTGTTGATTTACAGCAAATATTTTACTTTGTAATAGACTAATGGTCATGAAATAAAGATTGTTATATTTATGTTAACAGATTTCTTGATCACTGCCTCAGTTTGTTTTGTTATTATGTTACCAACAATGTACCATGGTTTTCAAACATGCCCCATAAAAACAGAGTTATTGTAATCAACTGAAAAGAAAAGCAAAAATAAAACCATTAAAAAAAACTGAAAGTGAAATACAAATTTATTAATATTTTTTTCAGTACTCAGTTTTAATGTGTCTGTGTAGCTATAAATTTGTATTTCACTTTTATTTAATTTTTTATGGTTTTAATTTTGCTTTTCTTTTTAGTTAATTAGTTAATTATAATAACTCCATGGAAATACCCCCCCCCAAAAAAAAAATTTCTAAATATTTTAAAAACCATAATTGTATATTAATGATACTAAAATAATACTGCATAGTAGTACTGTGATTTCCTGTGAAGTACATTTTGGAGCAACATGGTGTGACCTTTCTGAATACAGTGGCCTTGAAATCCAAATAACATTCATGCACTTACTCAACTTCTTACAAAACCTTTTCAACCTGAACAAAACTTTAACTTGTTTATAAAAAATGCATTTAAAATATAATGTGACATAATTTTCATTTACTCACAAAATTGTGTCTGTTGGGTTAATTTGACCTTTTAAGCTCATGTTGTGTTACTGAATTTTTTTAATGTTTGGTGATCTCTGTGAGTAAATATCTGGATGTGGTGGCTTCAGAGAGGGTTTGTGCTCCTCCAGTGGCTCGATTATCTGATCATCTGCTACATTCCTCGTCTCTTATGCCACAGCGGTCGTGTTGGGCCATGACATTCTCATTCCATACATAAGGTACGTTTTTCAGTTTTATTTGTACTAGATGTCCATACAGAGTCGTGCATCATTTTATGCTTTGAGAAACATTTTATGAAGAGAAACCTGCATGAATACTTGGAATGTATAAGACGAAAATAAATCATGCATTTGTGTGTGTGTGTGTGTGTGTGTGTAGTATCACTTTTAAGAGTTTGACGGATGTAGATTTTAATATCCTTTTACATTTTGTTCCTCAAACTTTTCTTTAAGGGTCCTATATGGGGATTTCATTGTACACTGTCAGACATTTCTGTAATTTCTACAGTCATTTACTGTATGTCACCAATGCATTGAATTTATTTAATACACAAGTTTAACAATCTGAGTTGAATTACTGAAATTAACTTTTCCATGACCTTCTCATTTATTGAGATGGACCTGTATGTAGCTAACGTTTGTCTGTGTGTTTGTGTCAACATTTTTGTAACCTAGTAACATTTACCTGTCAACAGTGCCAAACATTACTATGGTGAACTGTGCTGTCATTTCAAACTACTTTTGACAGCTTAGTGTGGCTAGCTGCCTTTCTAGTTTTAGAATTTGTTTGTTATACTTTTTTAATGGAATTTAAGATTTACTGCATTTTTTGTACTTGTGTTTTAAAGGCAACCGCAATGAAGCATCAAGAAACACATGAGCAGGCCAACCCCCCGAGACTGATAATTCATGGGAAGAGAATAACTATGGGTTTGAGATGTGTAGGTATTCTGTATGGGGATTGCTTTTTAAAAGTGTGCCATTTCTAATTGTTTTTCGGAGAACACATTTCTGTCGCTAACAAGGTGGATGGTGAGTAAAGGTAGTGGCCACGCTTTGGAGCAGCACCTGGGTTTTGCAGATGGCTGTGTATTCTTTGGATGCTTATATTTTTTCCCCATTATGTTTCCGTTGTGTAAAGATTCTTTGTTAGGATGAATCCAGATGATGAGACAGGTGAGATGAAGATGTACTGTTCCAGCATTGGAAGACTGTATTTGTGTTATACATGCAATGTTTTAAATTAAAGCATTTGATATTTAGTAATTAGTGTGTCTGTTTTAATTGAATGCCAGTAGTACCTATGTAGGGTAAAATAAAATTAATTTTATATAAAAATTATAAAATCGAATTACTGTATATATTTATATATTACAATTAATTACAGTAGTATACTGATGAATTTGATTACAGTAATTTAAAGTAAAAGGTAAACTTTTTTTACAGTAATGTAAAGTACAGTTTGCAACTGTAAACTCAAATACAGTTTGCTACTGTAAATCTTAATTACAGTAAACAAAATGTCTATTGCAGCCATACCCCCAGGGGCTAAATATCACATTATTGATGTTATTTAAGCCCGTGGGCAACCTACAGAAGCTGGGTGACAATATATTACTTGAGTAGCCTATGGTAATGAAAAAGAGGAAGTAGTTAAGCAGTCAGTTTTCTTAGTAATTGTTAGCAAATATGTGTGTCTAAAGATGTAACTGATTATTTTTTGCTTTTAAAATTTTTAAAACATGTTTAGCATTGAAAAAATATATGCTTTAGCTACTTGTCCTAGAGACAACTTCTGTTAGCACAATTAAACTACTGGGTGAAAAAAAACTGTTAGCACTGATAATGAATAATTTTTACCCATAATTCTAAATTAAAATAAGTGAATTTAATGTTTAATAAACATTACAAATATGATCAATATAAACTTCTAGATTATATTTTATTTATAAAAAAAACTTTGTACATCATGCACTTTCCTTTGTTGTCAAATGATAACTGCATAACAGTGAAAAAATAACTATAAAATAATTATAAAATGACAATCATGTAATATGATAAGTAAAATAAAATGTTTTTGTTGTACTCACAAATGCAACCTTTCATTTATCTGTATTGATTTTTTTATTTTTTTCAACATCTGCGTAGAAACCACATGCCGCTATTAGTGAAATATTACAAGCCATTTCTAAGATGCTAACAATGAAAAAAAAAATAATAATAAAGCATAGTATTCGATCATGCTGATGTTAAATATTGCCAACAGATCATCAGAATATTTAAAAAACAGGAATCATGAATACAAGTTAGATGACTTGCTGAGTTTGACTTGATGACTTTTGAAAATAAATTCTGAAATAGTTTTCAATTCGATCAGAAAACTGAATGAGTTCTACAGTGAGTTGGTTTGCTGTGACTGGGTGGTTTGTGTCATTTTTGTTCTCTCCTCAGAGAAAACGCTTTCAAAAACACGTCTTAGAGAAAGTTTAACATTGCTCTTATGCCCCATGAAAACATACAGAATGGGGTTCAGGCAACTGTTGAAATAGGCCAAAGAGACGGCCAGTGGATCCACTGCGTAACCTACTGAGGAAATTGGTTCCCCTCCGTATATTATTATCAAATCCACTATGTGATACGGCAGCCAGCACAGAAAAAAACCCACAATTACAGCCAACATGATGTGAAACGCTTGTCCAGAGTGAAAATGTCTCCTGCCTAGCTTGCGTGCGATGAATCCATAGCATGTTGTTATGCATATGAGAGGAATCAAAAAGCCAAACACAAATCTGGTGACACTTAACCTTCTATACATTTCAGAATGGGCTGGATCAAATTGATAATGCACGCAGTATGTTTTATTATTTTCTGTGTGAATCCCTCTAGACATCACAAAAGGCAGACTGAGAATTAAAGCCAGAATCCAGGCCGCTGCACAGGACAATCGTGCAATGAACAAGCTACGATGATTCTGAGCCCAAACCGGTGTGATCACCTGAGTAAACCGATCCACACTAATCAAGTTCAAGGTGAAAACACTTGCAAACATGGTGATGAGCAATACGAAGTGGAAAAGCTTGCACGTTGTGGATCCGTATGGCCAGTAATCATCAAAATCACTCTCAATCACATAGTAAAGAGTGAGAAGGCAGCACAAGAGGTCGGCAACCGCTAGATTTATAAACCCTACTGTATTAACAGTCCTCTTCATCTTCAATCCAGCAACATACAGGACAAAGGCATTTCCAGGAACACTGAGGATCAAGGTCAGGTAGAAGAAGACCAGAGAAATCCCTCTCATCGGATATTTCAAAATTTCATAATAATCCCCCATTGCAGTGATGGAGCTGGTTTATCCTGCTAATATATCATTTTGTCAATGTAAAATCATAAATCATATTTAAAGTGTTGTCAGATAAGAGACTTTTATAGCTAAATGATTATATGATCAATGAATTTCTATTATCGGAGAAGCTTAATTATGATAACAAACATGCAGCATGCTATTTCAGCATTAAAAGTACAAAAATATCATATAAATAACTCTAGGTAAGTAATAATAACTCACCTTGTGATGATTCGATTCACAATTATTCCCGTAAATGTTTTCTACTCTGATGTTCTAGACTTTTTTGCCACTTCTTCAATTTTGTTACTTAATCATGCTTCAGCAACATTTCAAACATGGTTGAGTTGTGAAACATCACGACCAACTCTGTAAACTGGTTAAACCGGTATTCATAAATTGAAAAAAATACTGATGTTAGACTAAAATGGCAGTTTAACTTGTAAATAAATGCAGAAATGAAGTCAACATACTGTACACTCACCTAAAGGATTATTAGGAACACCATACTAATACTGTGTTTGACCCCCTTTCGCCTTCAGAACTGCCTTAATTCTCAGTGGCATTGATTCAACAAGGTGCTGAAAGCATTCTTTAGAAATGTTGGCCCATATTTATAGGATAGCATCTTGCAGTATATGTTTAATATTCACGTTGATAATACTAATTATGCATTAGGACTTGCATTTTGGAGTCAAGCAAAATATCACTGGGCCCACTCATCGTTTCAATCATACACTAGTGTTATGTCCCCAGCTTTTCTAGGGGTGGGGGACTAAAAAATATATACCCAGGATGGAAAAACCAAGGATAACTCAAAACATGTGTCAAGTTCATGTATTTATTTGTATTTAAATGTATTTAAAACTAGATCCTAGTGAACTGGCAAATTATAGGCCTATTTCAAATCTTCCATTTATGTCTAAAATTTTTGAAGAAGTTGTGTCTGCTCAACTGAGCACCTTCCTGCACAAAAATGATCTGTATGAAGAATTCTGTATGAAGGCCATAGCACAGAAACTGCACTTGTTAAAATTACGAATGACCTGCTTCTTGCGTCAGATCAAGGCTGCATCTCATTTCTAGTCTTACTTGATCTTAGTGCTGCATTCGACACTATAGATCATGACATACTCATAGATCGATTACAAAACTATACAGATATTCAAAGGCAGACTCTAAGATGGTTTAGATCCTACCTGTCCCATCACTACCATTTTGTTTACTTAAATGGGGAGTCATCTCATTTATCATCAGTAAAATATGGAGTGCCACAAGGATCCGTCCTAGGTCCCCTTCTATTTTCAATGTACATGTTGCCCCTTGGTAATATTATTAGAAAATACGGAATTAGCTTCCACTGTTATGCTGATGATACTCAGCTATATATCTCAACGAGACCAGATGAAACTTCTAAATTATCTAAGCTAACAGAGGGTGTTAAAAATGTAAAAGATTGGATGACAAATAATTTTCTCCAATTAAAATTGGATAAGACAGAGATTAATTATTGGACCAAAAAACACTACACAGAATCTTGTAGATTACAATCTACAACTAGACGGATGTACTGTTGCTTCCTCTACAGTCAGAAATCTGGGTGTTATATTAGACAGCAACTTGTCTTTTGAAAATCATATTTCCTGTGTTACAAAAACTGAATTCTTCCATCTTAGAAACATTGCCAAGCTACGAAACATGTTATCTGTTTCTGATGCAGAAAAGCTAGTTCATGCATTTATGATCTCTAGACTGGACTATTGTAACACACTTCTAGGTGGTTGTCCTGTATCTTCAATAAACAGGCTACAGGTAGTCCAAAATGCAGCAGTTAGAGTCCTTACCAAGTCAAGAAAATATGATTATATTACCCCAATTTTACGGTCTCTGCCCTGGCTACCTATTAAGTTCCATATCAGTTAAAAAATATCATTACTTACCTATAAGGCCCTAAATGGTTTAGCTCCTGCATACCTAACTAGCCTTCTACCACGTTACAATCCATTACGCTCCCTAAGGTCTCAAAATGCTGGACTTTTGGGAGTTCCTAGGATAGCAAAGTCCACTAAAGGAGGTAGAGCTTTTTCACATTTGGCTCCCAAACTCTGGAATAGCCTTCCTGATAATGTTCGGGGTTCAGACACACTCTCTCTGTTTAAATCTAGATTAAACAGATTTAAATCTGATCAAATGTGCATTTTATTCTTTAGCTTGAGCTAAACTAATTAATTTTACTTTGTTGGATCAGCAGCTATGCTAATGATCTCTCTATATGTTTCTATGTTTTGCCACGGGATTTACACAAGCTCCAGTCTGGATCCAGAACACCTGAGAAGGGATGATGCTGACCCCTCAGAGGACTCCAGATGATGCTAACCCTGAATCAACGAACAGAACTAATGAATATTGCTACAACTGTGACTGCATCATATAATTATTATTAATTATTAATAATATTAATAATGTTCATCGTCTGGCTGACTACGTCTTGTATTAATTTTTCTGAAAAATCCTGTTATACGTGCACAAACTGACAGTCACCACTACTACTAAATATAAGCTACTACTAAATATTGTAGAAACATAATTTTCTGTAAAGTTACTTTGTAACGATTTGTATTATAAAAAGCACTATACAAATAAACTTGAATTGAATTGATGGAGATTTGTGGGATGCACATCCAGGGCCTAAAGTGTGCCAAGAAAACATCCCCCACACCATTTCACCACCACCAGCAGCCTGCACAGTGGTAACAAGGCATGATGGATCCATGTTCTCCTTCTGTTTACGCCAATTTCTGACTCTACCATCTGAATGTCTCGACAGAAATCGAGACTTATCAAACCAGGCAACATTTTTCCAGTCTTCAACTGTCCAATTTTGGTGAGCTCATGCAAATTGAAGCCTCTTTTTCCTATTTGTAGTGGAGATGAGTGGTACCCGGTGGGGTCTTCTGCTGTTGTAGCCCATCCGCCTCAAGGTTGTGCGTGTTGTGGCTTCACAAATGCTTTGCTGCATACTTCGGTTGTAACGAGTGATTATTTCAGTCAAAGTTGCTCTTCTATCAGCTTGAATTAGTCGGCCCATTCTCCTCTGACCTCTAGCATCAACAAGGAATTTTCGCACACAGGACTGCCGCATACTAGCAGTTTTTCACACCATTCTTTGTAAACCCTAGAAATAGTTGTGCGTGAAAATCCAAGTAACTGAGCAGATTGTGAAATACTCAGACCGGCCCGTCTGGCACCAACAACCATGCCACGCTCAAAATTGCTTAAATCACCTTTATTTCCCATTCTGACATTCAGTTTGGAGTTCAGGAGATTGTCTTGACCAGGACCACACCCCTAAATGCGTTGAAGCAACTGCCATGTGCAGTGGTGGACAGTAACGGAGTAGCTTTACTTCGTTACTCTACTTAAGTACATTTTTCAAGTATCTGTACTTTACTGAAGTAGTTTTATTTTGAGTAACTTTTAAACATAAGATCGTACTTTTAACTTCACTACATTTCATAAAACATATCGTTACTCCCTATAATATATCACGTGCTCCGACACGCAGAAGCGGTGTCTAATTCATCATGAACGAACTGAGTCTTTTCAAAATAAACCTTTAAATCGGATCGCGAATCGCACCAAACGATTCGTTTACGAATTAGAATGATCCGATTGCAGCTGTTCTGTAGTCGACCACTCACTGATTCAAATGAACCGTTTAGTGTGAGTCTACAGAAGTAAGAACCGTGAAATATTGTGAGCGCGTGCGTCTGATGTTGCTAAAAGTAAGTTATTAATGTCGGAATTTAGGATTAATTATTGTAACTGAAAATCATATTTTTTATTATTTATGTTATATATTTTATTTTGATAATTTAGAATTATTACTGAAATACAACCTTTTTTTTTTGTTTCAAACAGTTCATTGAACAATAATAAATGAAGTACCTGAAGCTGACAATGAAGTAAATGTATAATAATTAGCAAAGATGATTCATTTAGCGCTGTAAACGCGCGTGTGAGGGGCGGAGACGCGCCGCGGAGCGTCAGACGCGCTTGAGGAACAAACAGCAGAGCGGTAGGAAACTTCACTCCTCTCTCTTTTACTATATCGATTTATTTTTAGATACGTGATCTGAGTCTTTCATAGAGTTGTAGAGTTAGAGTTATTAGAGAAATATAATTATTTTTTACATTCTTTGGTCGAAGTTTTCAGATCGGCAATTCGGAGCCTGTTCGCGACTCTGTTGTTTCAGATCGGCACTTCGGAGCATGTTCGCGACTCGGTTGATTCAGATCGGGACTTCGGAGCCTGTTCGCGACTCGGTTGATTCAGATCGGGACTTCACAGCCTGTTCGCGACTCGGTTGATTCAGATCGGGACTTCTGGACTTCGGAGCATTTTCGCGACTCCGTTGATTCAGATCGGCACTTCGGAGCATGTTCGCGACTCGGTTGGTTCAGATCGGGACTTCTGGACTTCGGAGCATTTTCGCGACTCCGTTGATTCAGATCGGCACTTCGGAGCCTGTTCGCGACTCGGTTGATTCAGATCAGGACTTCGGAGCCTGTTCGCGACTCGGTTGATTCAGATCGGCACTTCGGAGCATGTTCCCGACTCGGTTGATTCAGATCGGCACTTCGGAGCATGTTCGCGACTCGGTTGATACCGATCGGCACTTCGGAGCCTGTTCGCGACTCGGTTGATTCAGATCAGGACTTCGGAGCCTGTTCGCGACTCGGTTGATTCAGATCGGCACTTCGGAGCATGTTCGCGACTCCGTTGATTCAGATCGGCCTATATAAAATTGCAAACATCTATCTTTCAGTACTTTTTTACTTAAGTACATACAAAATTGAGTACTTTTGTACTTTCACTTGAGTAAAATTGAAAAAGGAGTACTTTTACTGGAGTAATATTTTATTATTCGTATCTGTAGTTTTACTCAAGTACTTGATTTGTGTACTTCGTCCACCACTGGCCATGTGATTGGTTGATTAGATAATTGCATTAATGAGAACTTGAACAGGTGTTCCTAATAATCCTTTAGGTGAGTGTATTTCATAAGTCAATTTTATTTACATAGCATTTATATGTATAATTGTTTACAGAAATTCATAAAGTTTGTTTGTAATTTAATAATGTACTTACCGTAATATGTATTTATAAAAAAAGTGACGTGACATGCAGCCAAGTATGGTGAGCCATACTGAGAATTCGTGCTCTGCATTTAACCCATCCGAAGTGCAAACACACCCGGAGCAATGGGCAGCCATTTATGCTGTGGCGACCGGGGAGCAGTTGGGGGTTCAATGCCTTGCTCAAGGCCACCTAAGTTGTGGTATTGAGGGTGGAGAGAGTACTGTACATGACCTCCCCCTACCCACAATTCCTGCCGGCCGGAACTTATAGTATACCTTATACCTTATAGTATAGATAGTTGGAAAAAGATATAGCCCTGTGAGGAAATGATACATTTTAAACACATTTTCAAATGAGAGCCACTTTGCATACAGCTGATACTTTTTTCTTTTAAAGAAGAATGTTTGAAGAACAAATAATGTTGAAGATAGAGATGTATCTTGTTTTGTTCTATCAAAACAATTGCCTAAACCTTTCTGAGTGCCAGAAATATTATCTTCCCAAATTCAACATGCCCTCAAGATTTGCTTAAGATATTTCAATATCCTTTTATATCTAATTTACAAATTTTTATTTTGGTATATTCAGTTTTAAGGCTCTGCAGGGTTCGGTTCCTCATTTATGGAGATCTCAAAAGTGACTCCATGAGCAAATTGACCTGGTTGAATTTGACCTGTTTTAAAATGGTCAAAGACCAAATTTGGTTTTGTGTTTATCTAATCATCAATGTTGACACTGCAAAAATGTAAATAAGAATAGCAACCCAGGGTTTAGGAATGTACAGTACACTGTGACATGTCAGGTCATGAATATCCAGGATTTATACTTACTATTTATGTTTGCCTTTTGCCAGAAAAATACATCTACAAAATCAAACATTTTAGCCAGGTAAGTTTCTGAAATTTGTTCCTGTAGCTAGAGCATGGTGCTAGCAACAAAAGGTTGTGGATTCAATTCCTATCAAACATACTGAAAAATGTATGCTCTAAATTCTTTGATGCTAAATGTTTAAATGTAATAATTCAAAAAAATATATAGCCTATGTTTAATAATGTATTTTAAACTGTAGCTAATTTTACAACACTACAGTCTACTTATGATGAAGTGTGTGTGGTAGGGGGGAGTGAGGATATAATACTTATTATATATACTTATATAGTTATAAAACATTACTTTCAGAAAATCTTAAGCTTGAACGTTTGAAATGTTGCCTCAAACATATTTGACATTTATATCATGATTGGGTTAGATATACAGTAAATTAACTAGAATAAATTAACTATAAATTTCTTAGAATGTATAAAAGCAGATGTTACAGTCATCACGTCCAAGCTTTACAACAGTGGGGAATGATAAATGTTTAAGTAAATAAAAAAAATAAGATTTTGGCTGCCTGATGAGACCAAAAGCAGCATTCACAGACACACACACACACACACACACACACACACACACACACACACACACACACACATATATATATATATATCCTGTAACTCAATTGGTAGAGCATTGCGTTATCAAGCGCATTGTTGGGGGTTTGATTCCCCGGGAACACATGATAGGTAAAAATTGATAGCCTGAATAAGTAAGTCCCTTTGGATAAAAGCGTCCGCTAAATTAGAATTAGAATGATCCGATTGCAGCTGTTCTGGAGTCGACCACTCACTGATTCAAATGAACCGTTTAGTGTGAGTCTACAGAAGTAAGAACCGTGAAATATTGTGAGCGCGTGCGTCTGATGTTGCTAAAAGTAAGTTATTAATGTCGGAATTTAGGATTAATTATTGTAACTGAAAATCATATTTTTTATTATTTATGTTATATATTTTATTTTGATAATTTAGAATTATTACTGAAATACAACCTTTTTTTTTTGTTTCAAACAGTTCATTGAACAATAATAAATGAAGTACCTGAAGCTGACAATGAAGTAAATGTATAATAATTAGCAAAGATGATTCATTTAGCGCTGTAAACGCGCGTGTGAGGGGCGGAGACGCGCCGCGGAGCGTCAGACGCGCTTGAGGAACAAACACAGCAGAGCGGTAGGAAACTTCACTCCTCTCTCTTTTACTATATCGATTTATTTTTAGATACGTGATCTGAGTCTTTCATAGAGTTGTAGAGTTAGAGTTATTAGAGAAATATAATTATTTTTTACATTCTTTGGTCGAAGTTTTCAGATCGGCAATTCGGAGCCTGTTCGCGACTCTGTTGTTTCAGATCGGCACTTCGGAGCATGTTCGCGACTCGGTTGATTCAGATCGGGACTTCGGAGCCTGTTCGCGACTCGGTTGATTCAGATCGGGACTTCACAGCCTGTTCGCGACTCGGTTGATTCAGATCGGGACTTCTGGACTTCGGAGCATTTTCGCGACTCCGTTGATTCAGATCGGCACTTCGGAGCATGTTCGCGACTCGGTTGGTTCAGATCGGGACTTCTGGACTTCGGAGCATTTTCGCGACTCCGTTGATTCAGATCGGCACTTCGGAGCCTGTTCGCGACTCGGTTGATTCAGATCAGGACTTCGGAGCCTGTTCGCGACTCGGTTGATTCAGATCGGCACTTCGGAGCATGTTCCCGACTCGGTTGATTCAGATCGGCACTTCGGAGCATGTTCGCGACTCGGTTGATACCGATCGGCACTTCGGAGCCTGTTCGCGACTCGGTTGATTCAGATCAGGACTTCGGAGCCTGTTCGCGACTCGGTTGATTCAGATCGGCACTTCGGAGCATGTTCGCGACTCCGTTGATTCAGATCGGCACTTCGGAGCCTGTTCGCGATATATTTAGAATAAATTAACTATAAATTTCTTAGAATGTATAAAAGCAGATGTTACAGTCATCACGTCCAAGCTTTACAACAGTGGGGAATGATAAATGTTTAAGTAAATAAAAAAAATAAGATTTTGGCTGCCTGATGAGACCAAAAGCAGCATTCACAGACACACACACACACACACACACACACACACATATATATATATATATCCTGTAACTCAATTGGTAGAGCATTGCGTTATCAAGCGCATTGTTGGGGGTTTGATTCCCCGGGAACACATGATAGGTAAAAATTGATAGCCTGAATAAGTAAGTCCCTTTGGATAAAAGCGTCCGCTAAATGCATACATTTAATTTAATTATATATATATATATATATATATATATATATATATATACATACACACCTTTATGTATGTATATATAACAAACAGGGTTAGGCATCATGTGTGTGTGATATAAACAAGCTCAGGCTTTGATTTCAGCCTCTGAGTCGAGTTTACAGCTGCTGATCACAGGTCTCCTGATAGGCATCGTCAGCACTGTAGGGATGTGCGTTGTGGCTAACTTCCAGGTGACACCCACGGTTTCATTCTCTGATCTGAGTGTCAGTTCTCTCAAACTGTCAGTGTAATGCTTTTTTATATTCTTCCAGAAAACTGACATGATATCCATCCACCTTTTGGGATCGGGGCTGATCTTTGCTCCTGGGACGTTGTATATCCTGGTCCAGACTGGCATGTTGTATCATATGCAGCCACGTTTCCCGTCAGGGATATATATATATATATTTTTATATATATACTGTAGTTTCACTGCATTTGTGAATGTGAATGTATGAAAAAAAGTCAGTGTAATATAATGAAATATTTCATGGAAATACACTGGTTTAATATAGCAAAATTTGATTCGAAGGAAAAATACATACAGTAGGTTAATTAATGTAGGCAAGTTTGGTTTAATATATTTGTGAAATGTGGAGATGAAGTGTTTTTTTTTTATATTTTTTATTTTTTATTCACTATTTTGTTTTCATTGAAAAAAATATGTTTTTCAATTCTGCACGTATTCACTGGCTCAGTTTCTGTCACATTGAACCTTCAGGTCAAGCTCAAACAAGCTTTTCATGCATTAAATACAGCAGCTTATCACAGCAGTTATCCACAACACCCAACACAACACAAATGACAAACAGCTTTTAAAGTATGACTAACACATGACAACATAAATAAAAAATGATCTGACATTTAATTCTATCTACATTCCTTATAATTATTTACTACTGACTGACTGATTTATTTCACACAACTTCATTTACAACCAGCTACCTTGGTGAATACTTCCACTAGTTTTTCTTGGCTTTCTCCTTCATCCTTTTCTGGTATTCAACAATCTTTCTGTCAAAGAGCCCTGAAAAAATGGAAAAAACTTTATTTTCATTTCTATTCAAGATCATTTTTATATTGGTAGCATCCTCTTCTTAAGCAAAATACAAGTCATTAAGATGACACTATTAAAGGTACCTCAAAATGTGAAGATTTTATGTGAAGATTTTAAGTTCACTTAAATTAAACACAATAAAATAAAATAAAAATCACTATTAGTCATGCTTGCCTTCATTCATAGTACTCAGTACAAATATGGCATAATAATATTTATAATATATATCTTGATGTTGTTTCAACATTAACTTAGAGATTCAGTGTGAAAATATTTTAAAAATAATACATTTTAATGTTAGGTCAAAGTGTTTGTGTCTCACCTGTGCCGTCCTGAGAGGCGGGTCTCTGTTCCATTTCCTGAATGAAGAGGTCGAACATCTGTGTCTGTACAAATGTTTTCACAAACCGTCGTGTGCTCTTGGATTCTATTGCTTTACAGAAATTTGTTCGCTTGAACTCGCCCTGCTGGTCTTTGCCATTCCGCACGATATACTTAGCGAAGTGGCCGACAGTATTGATAAAAAATGGTAAGAAAGCTTCTGGGACCACCCGGTTCAACTCCTCCAGACCTGAAGTGATGACAAATGATATAAATATAGGTTATTAGTTTTAAATTCTTGGTCAAAATAATTGTGTAAGTGAATGTAGGAATGATTGAGATTTTTACGTTTACGCGATTGTTTTGAGAGAAGTTTATATCGTTTCTAGGGTGCGATTGTGATTGTTTACATAGCAACGTCATGGCATCTTGCAGTTGTGAATATAAAAACATAAACGAAAACAGTTTAAAATGTATTTAACACAAGTAATATTAGCTGTTAAATACACATTATATGTCCGGAAATGTCTCGAATGACAGATGTGCTGTGTTTCATTAACAGTCGCAACGCAGCATTTGCTGTGTTGCCATGTCCACTTAGAATACTTTTTTGGGCTTACTTTTCATAATATCTCTTGTTAATATTACCAGTTGTGGACTGCACTTTTGAGCTTATTTACAAAAACACAGCAGCATATTTAGGCTAATTTAGTCTTATTTGCTGTGGCTAGTGCCAAGTAGCTTATTATTGTGCTATTTTGTTAGAATCAGGTGATGGGTTCTCTAGCAAAATATGGCAACCATCAATGATGATTGGTTCGTTGCAAGGAAGGGTGGGGGTATACCTTATTACGGGTTTGTTCAAATACTTAAAGATGCTGTAAGTAGGATTGACGCCCAGTTTTTGAACTAGGTATTGCAGTCCAAATTAAAAATATTGGAGATAGTTTTTTTTTACCTGGCCCCACCTCCTCAGACTCTACGCACACACTGGTTGCCAGATTTACGACACAAACAGAAACGAGGGCACTTGATTCTGAATTAAATGAAATACAATGTGTTTTCTACCAACTAGCAACCCGGGGTTCCAAAATACAATTGGGTAAACTGGCAAAGGGCAGGCTTTACAAACCAAAACAGAGGCCGACATTCCGACCCAAAACGCAAATTTTCAAAGGAGAATAGCTTTCAGATAAACAACTTAACTTAGCATGTTTCTTAAATATCTACAAACATATAATGGTATTTTTATTCATTAGTAGTGTCAAAAACTTACATACAGCACCTTTTACCTTTAACACTACTTATGAGCAATGAGGAAACTGATAAATCAAAAACCAACTACTCTAAATATGAAAAAAAAAATTTTTACTTGATTTCTCATTTTTGGCACTGAGGGCCTGCTTGATTTCTTCTTTGAGTTTGTGAGGTAATATTGTGTCCTCATCTCCCATCTGTTTGGAGAAACATTTCAACCACAGTCACCCACACTATTTCCATCAGTCACTTTTCAAGGCAACAAATTAAAGGATGCTCTCTATGATGTAAATGAGAACTTACACACTTGATAAATGTCTCCTTCCTGCCTTCTGACAAGTCAACAACAAGCAGCTGGGGGAGTAGATGAATTTAGATGTCAGCTTGTAGCGTTTGAAATGTAAACTGCTTGCAATATTTTAACAGTGTCACGAGTCTGGTCTCTCACCTCGCTCTGGTCAGTGGCCTGATCCGCGAGACTTTTCTGAACACCCAGCAGGTACGGTGTGGGGGCCATGACGACGTCGATGAGGATCTCAGGAACGATGGAGATTAGTGTGTGCTGCCAGATGAATGGATACAGGAGAACAGCCACTGCGTGGATCACCTGAGACAACGTCCTGCAGAGATAGCATGGGTTTGATCAGGATTGGTTATACATAAATAAATCAAAGCAAAACCTAAAACTTGTGGATGTGTGTTTGGTCACCCAAGCTCGTCAGCGATGAAGATGATCCTCCGCTCGAGTACAGTAGCAGCAAACACCTGGAGCACCTCCTCATCTGTCAGGCATTTGAACAATGTGCGGAAATCTACGTGCTCCAGCCAGGAGTCTGTTGGACGAGTCAAACTGATGATCTACAGAGAGATAAACGAATGCTCTATTATAGGTACAGGGGATAACTATGAGGGGGGGGGGGTGTCACTTATTTGTCCATAAATTATTTTCCTTTTTGACACTGTAAAGCTGCTTTGACACAACCAGTGAAAGGTCCATGCACTTGGCCCAGGGTTCTGTCTTTTCAGCGTGAAAAGTTATTAAATTTAGGTTAAATTCAAATCTAACTCAATTTTATTATCTTATTTTGACTTCATTTCAATATGACCTTGAATTTAGATAGTCATACAAATTGGTTGCATGACCATTTCTAATGATTATTCTGACATTTGATTATTCTGTTTATTCTTTCATATTATTGTTCTCGTTCATTTGGGTGCTCATGTTGCTCAAAAATATGGCTACGTCAGTCTTGGTTATTAGACAGAGGAAACTGGCTAATACTTTAGCCAATTCAAAGTTATCAGATCAACCCAAGACATCAAATTCTCAAAGATGAATCTAAAAGTAAGATGCATACCTGTCTTTTAGAAAAATAAATAATATAGAGAGTGTGGACACACTCCATACTATGGGCTCATCTGGCTACAGAAGCCCCTACACTTTTGCTGCAATCCTTTAACTACAACACCAAACATCCCCCAAATGGAGGCATGTGCATACAGTTATCAGTTCCTTCTCATCAGTTATCAGTTCCTTACCCATCCTCCCTCCACTCGGTTCACTCAGAATGGTGCTGTTATGATGCAAGTAATATTTACAGTCATGTTTGGTATCATTTGAATAGTCCCATGGTGAGTGGTACAATGGTCTCAATCTTACAAAAGTAGACTAAAAGATGGTACAGTTCCTAAGAGTTAAGGTATTTTTGCTTACTGTAATGGGAGTGCCCTTTTCCAGGGTCTTCAATGTAAATTACCTTCTGTTCCCATTGAGGTGTAAAACCTGGCTTAATGCGAATTCTATGTGAGCGAGGCGTTTCCTGCATCTCCACTCCGTGGGGTGTCTCGAAGATGCTTGTGTATGTTTGTATTGTCTGTTTCTAAGGAGATTAAAGTATCTGAGGTTCTTTCATCCTTACACCCGTATTGTATAAAGCGCTATACAAATAAAGGCAACTTGACTTGACTCAGGGAGGAAATTTCTTTCTCATTGAATCATTGCTAAAAAAAAAAAAATTTAGTCGCTATATTTTCCATACAGTTATATAAATTGGTTTGTTCTTTAGTTTTATTAGTTGTATTTAGTTTTCATGTTTGATGTTTTCAGCCTAATTGTAATTCTCTTTTTTTGTCATATAGTTATAAAGCCATATAGTCAGTTCTGATAAATTAAGTATTAAGAATTGTTTCTTTAGTAATTTGTTGCTAACTTCCGTTTCGCAACTTGAAATTGAGTACCCTCAATTATAGAGAAAGATAGACAGATAGACAGACAGATAGATATATATATGGTTTTATAATAATGTGAGATATGTGCAGATCACTTGATTTGAATGTTACTTAGAAAATGTGCAGAAGGAGAATTTCAGGCAGAACTCAGTCAAGTTGGTACAAAGCCTGAGGACATACCTGCAAGAAACAGCTCATCTCTGACCCTTTTCCCCTGAGCTATTACTTCACTCACTTTAATTTCCTGCTGTTCTGCCAAAGCTGAGGAGGTGTGTGTTTGTGAATAGCGTGCCTCTGCCTGTCTGTCCGCTTGTTTGGAATTAGAGATGTATTACTTTACACCTCCTTTAATGTAATTGTAATTGACTCTAGTTTAACATTTCTGTGGAAAATACATGTAAAACCAGCTTTTATTCTCTTCCACAATTCCACAGCCTCTTCCTCTTTTTTGTGTTTAATAGAAAATGACAGACTAACACCAGTTTTTTGTTTTTTGGTGTTGGTTAGAAATGGAAAGTGTAGCAGCTGCTGACTTGAGCAACACTTATGTCATTAGGATAACCACAATTGTTAGTGTGTGTCATTGCTTCACTAGTTCTTACCTCAGTGCCTCTTTCTGGAATAAAACTTTTGATATTAACAGTGTGTCCAGGAGCAGGAAACGGAGACTCCCTCAGGCTCTGCATAAATGGGTAAATCATCGCCATAGAGTATTTTCTGCGCTGTTCCACCTCATCAAAGATCTAAAACAGCGATGCAGGAAACGGGCAGAATTAAAAAAAAAAAAAAAAAAAAAGGTTGGTGTGCAAACACCCACATTTTTTTAATGTCAATTTCTTTAAGATCACATAAGCTTTAGTCATACAACATTCGTCATTGATGTTTTCCTGAACGAACAAACTAATTTCCAGTCATTCACCTAAAAAAGTACCTGAACAAAGTTCAGCTCAAACAAACAAAAAATTCTCCAGTAACTGTAGCGCTATGTTCAGACAGTAAACAGACAGCTCAACAAGGGAGCATACATTACACATCCCATTTCAGACTAGTAAATGACTTTAGATTATCAAAGCCAATAAACTCCTAATTTAAGCTGCGGTAGGTAACTTTTGATGCTCTAGCGGTTAATAAACAGAACTGCTTGCGTCTTGCGGAAGAACATTGTAGCCGGAACTACTTCTCTCTGTTTATGTCTATGAAGAATCACAAAGGTACTGGGTTACTCCGCCGCGGTACCCCCGAAGCAATCTAAAATAGTCCGAATATAAACACTTATTATAGGTGCACCCTAGTGATTCAGGACAAGCTAAAAACACGGTTTGGAAAATGGATTCATGGTGTACTCGCTTATTATATACATTTTTCTACATTTTGAACACAAACAAAGTTACGGACCGCAGCTCTGATTGGTTGTTTCTTAACGGGAGCGCTGCATTTCTGCAAATGGCAATAGGACCACTGGGAGGAGCCAGAGGAGCTTGATTTTTTCACAGATTATCTGTCTCATATTCTACTGTCAGGACATAATGACAGGTTTAACAAATATGTAAAAAAGATATTTTTACAAAAGTTACCCACTGCAGCTTTAATACAAAGTCTCTCAAATACAGATAAAAACAATAAAGCACAAAACAGGAAGTTACAGATGACCATGCAGTAGATTAGGATATTTACCTTGGAAAAGAGTCCAAAACAGGCTAAATTACTGATGATACAGTAGGCTTCAGGTAGACGAGCTCCATTCCCATCAGGCTAATTAAAAAAAGAGCAACGACAAGAGAAGCTATTTTTAGAAACACTTTCAAAAAGTGATGCTTACCCTGTTGCTATGTTGCCAGCGTGTTTTTGTTAGCGGGTAGCTTTGTAAGTTTCACACTTAAGGTAAAGTCTAAATAACAGGAAGCATCACTGATGATATCAGTCAACATTTACCAATAGCCTCCTACAGTATCCATTCTTCCTCGTTCCATCAACATCTGTAAGCACGAAAGAGAATGTTTCACTGTGAAATAGAGAAAAAGAGAGGGACGATGAAAAATTCAGTTTCTGCCTCCATGCAGCATGCTGGGAGAAATGATGCATGTGGTGACAGTACCTGGAATATTCTGTTAAGGGCGCCCAGTTTACACCCTCTGGGAAGCAAAAGAGTGTGAGCGCCTTTAACGTCTTCTCTTCCTCCTCCTTCTGAATTCGCACCATTCCATCCTTCTGTACTCAACAGACACAGAAAAAGACAATTGAAGAGCAAGACTACATTAATAAGCATCAGGAACAGAACATGCAAATGGAATTTATCATTCATGGAGATCTCATTCATATCAGAATGACAACGAATGAGCTATATATACATTTTTATTTTCACACATTTCCTTGATCGTGTCATTTAAGTAAAAATAAATAAATATGTGTGTGTGTGTGTGTGTGTGTGTGTGTGTTTGTGTGAGACCCTGGAGCACAAAACCAGTCTTAAGTTGCTGGGGTATATTTTTAGCAATAAAATTATTGATTTTTCTTTTATGCCAAAAATCATTAGGATATTAAGTAAAGATCCTTTATGTTCCATGAAGATATTTTGTATATTTCCTACCATAAATATATCAAAACTAAATTTTTGATTAGTAATATGAATTGCTAAGAATGAATTTGGACAACTTTAAAGGAGAACTTTCTCAGTATTTAGATTTTTGTTGCACCCTCAGATTCCAGATTTTCAAATATTGTCGGATCCTAATAAATCATACATCAATGTAAAGCTTATTTAAACCTATTTTAGATTATGTATAAATCTCGATTTAAGACACACACACACACACAAACATATATAATATGTATGTACATAAATAAATAATACTATTACAAATAATAATACTATTACTAATAATTATTATTATTAATCAATTATTCACTATAATTCACTTCAAAGGCCTATATTAAACAAAAAAATACTACATATAATTAATAAAATAAATATTTCTAGATTAATTAACCCATCAGTTAAGTCATATTAAAAAGTATACACTTATCCTTAAAAAAAAAAAGTGAACAAAGACAATAAATCCTTCTGAAAGAATTATGTAATAAAACGATTGGTCTAATAAAAAGTTCTTCAACAACTGAAAACACAAAAGCACTTTTAATGAAACCATAATAATGTGAATTTTGATGTAGAAAACTGTAACATTCCTCATTTGCTTGTTACTCTTGATTTCCTAATTCAATAAATGTAAAATGTATAGAATTGTTATTGAATGGCAATAACGCCACAAGTGCTGCGAAAGTACTAAATATTTCCTGAATGCTACATGTGCCTCCATGCAGAGCACATGGTTTGTCTGCATCACCTTGGGGAACTGATAGATGATCTGTGGCTCGTATATCCCATCTTTGGTCTTCTTAGGTCGAACCACCACCAGATATTCAAAGAAAAACCCACTAGCATATCGCTGCTCCTTTTCCTTTTCTTCTATAGGGGAAAGCTCTGTGCTTGCAGGTAGATCTAGTTCCATACCAGTTCCTACAAAACACAAACACACACACGTTAGCTTCCATGATGTTTACCTCTTTTTAAAAACAAATTCTCTGGAACCAAACTGTTTTCATGTCATTTCATGGACAGACTACCAAACCAACTGTTTATAAATGTTTGATTTCAAAACCGTCCAAAAATGTTGCTCTTCCGAAAAAAGCACTTGAGATGATGATCCAACAGTGAATGCTGCTCCACAAACAAGTACAAACAAATTGGAATTGAGAAAGACGGTGCACTTCTGTAAATTTCCGTAACATCTCCTTTTGAGCATGCTTTTTGGCTGCCTCCCCCAAAACACAGCAAACAAAGCCGACAGGAATACCAAAGGAGTCCATTAAGTCACAAAGTCTTGTTCTAGCTTGATTTGCCTTACCATGGAAACCCTCAGGGTGCATTTCTCTAAAGGACAGAACAATAACTGTTGCTTGTAACTGAAAAGACGAGAAGTGCACTAAAGAACAGATGCAAATTGTGTGCTTTGACTGACTTTGTGAACCTCCTTGTGACTTCATTAATGAATTTTAAATGAACAACATATTACAAGCAATTGAAAAGCACATAATCAAAACTCCAGTTCGAAAGATAAATTAGCCTATTTTAGGCATTAGCCCTAATTACACTATGAGACCAGAGAATCATGCAGAAATGTTTTGACAAGGTTAACTAACCTACTTTTATATGCAATATATAGCCAATGGCCACAGCAAAAGATAACAATGTTTTACAGTCAAGTCTTCTGTGCATTCAACAGAGATGCTTTTTTGTTACTTAAAACATTCAAACAAACACAGTGTATGATTCAGCTGAATTTTTAAGTAGCTGAAGTAGCTAGATATGTTTGTAAAAATTTATAAAGCAATACTTAAACATTTCTCACTTTCTTTGGTGATTTTCCCCCGGAAGGATGAAAATAAGGTACTGAACCTCTTCATGGCTCCCATGTCTTGTTGATCTTCACCTGGAAGAAAGACACCTGAGCAATAAAATGCACAAAACAGTACAATTAATCAACTGCGAACACAGAGAATTGCTCTAGAAAGCTCAGAAATGTCACCAGAAATGCCTTGATCACCAACTCATGGCTGGATATTCACTTCCTCAGCCAAAGAGGTTAGCTTTGACCATTGACATGTTCATATTAATTCCAACAAATGTGATTTATTCTTTTCCCACGTGATTATGTTCCTCACCAGAAACCACAAAGACTCTTGCTAAACCTGCTTTGTCATTTAAATAGCTTACCATGTGCCAGACAGTTAACTGGAAAGAATCATTATATTTCTAATATTGTGAAAGAAACTATTCAACAAGTCAAACGGCATGATAAATTTAACTAACAAAACAAAAAGTTCTAAATAGACAGACAGACAGGCAGATAGAAGTCTTGCACAACACTGTAAAGTAAAATAAATTATAACATTCTATTCTGTCAGATCAATTAAATAAGAAAATAAATATTTAAACAATTATTATTTTTATTTACACTGTACATAAACAGCGTGGTTGAACTTACTCAGATGTTTACGCGAGTTTGCCTTCGTTCCTCTTTTTTTGACGTTAGAGAGAGTAATTGTGCTCATGTTCGAATCTCTTTGCGTAAAGTTGGTCAGTTAAAGTAATTTGTTTGTCGTGATCTAACGGCAGTCTTTCCCATATGCGTGCAAGATCACTGTATTAACGAGAATGCGCGCTGCCAACATGTGTGCGCCCTGCAGATGTCAGACTCGCGAAAGACTCGCGAATCAATGATTCAATGAGTCGAACCAAACTGTTCGTGAATCATTTCACTGTTAGAGAGAGTCAAACAGCATGAAATACAGTGATAAATAGCATTATATACACATATCCTGTTTTACTTCAAAGGGAAATCAGCGAAAACAGGATGTGGGCGTCTTTGTAAATCATTTGAGAACTCAAAACAATCCGTGAAGCATTTTAACTGATTTATTGAAATGAACTGTCCAAACGAATCGAATCGGTGAAAGGCAGATCGGAAGACACTTCCTACTTATGTTCAAACGATGTGAACTGTTAAACCACAAAACTACCTTATGAAAACTACTAGTGAATTCAGCTAGTCCAGAATTCATTTGAACTGCAGGTACTTTACATGACACTGGTGTGACATATAATGACACAATTAGACACTGTGTACTTTGCATTGCATGTCCGCGTTCCTGTTTGTTTTTGGATGCCTTTTTGACCAGGTGACTCCTGTAAAAGAGATTTTAATCAAAGTCGCTTTTGACTGGTTAAATAAAAGTTGCTAACTTAACACTTGTCAACAGTACCCTTACCAAAAAGTAGTATACTTCAAATTTATTTTATTAAGTATACTTAAGTAAAGTTGAAGTATATTTTTAAGTATGCTTTATGTAGCAAGTATACAAATATCAGTGTTCTAGTAGTATAATTGTAAGTGTACTGTTTCTATACTCTTTGCGGCTAAATTGGCCCACTTTCTAGTATATAAAAGTAGGCTATACTTTTTAAGTATAACAGTAGTAAACTTTTAGTACACAACTAGTTTACCTCTATGTTTGTAGTTTGTACTGCAATTACTAAAAGTGAACTTATAGGTATACTGATAGTTTACTAATTAAATATGTTGTATACTTTGAAGTATAGTCTCAGTAAACTACTTGTTTATTAGATTTATACTGCAAGTATACTCATAAGTTTTCTGTAAGTGAACTTTACATCATACTTTAAGTATACTATATGTCCCTATTTTGGTTTTAATTTTTATATATTTTGTTTTATGTATATCTGAACATACAAAACATCCAAAGAAAGAATAGGGTATCTGCTTGTAAACAAAAACATTTTATTCTAGCTCCATGCATTCTTTTTTAAACACTTTAATGTGGGTAAGTTTCATAAAAAAATTAAAGAAATAACATTTTGAACAAAAAGCTGAAAATAGACTATAAATTGGATTCAGAATGATAATCAAAACATAGATTTAGCTTGGCTGTAATTGATTGAGTCTTACCTTTGTTGGTCTCAATTTCTCCATCTGAGAAAGCTCTTCTCTTATCTATGTCCTCTTCATGTTCTTGAAATCTTTCTGTAGGCCAAGATAGAGACAACTGAACCTTATGCTAGTGACTAGAAGTGTTAATACGTCTGTAGGCTTCTCTCTTGCAGTTTATTTACAAAGCAGAGCAAATTTGGATGGCTAGGTGTGTAAAATGATTAACTCACGTTCACGTCGATCACTTCTAAATGAAGAAAATAATCTTCTTCTGAAATAATTTTCCCCGTCATCCGGTGGCGATCTAGCTGTGGTAGTCATAGAGACAAATCAAGACCAAAAGATCAGGAAATATTTCAAGAATGCAAATATGTTGAGATTTGAAACACCCTTTACTGCTTTAAATATATATATATATATTCAAATTACAATTCAATTTAATTAATAAACGACTTACTCTTTGAACGCATAGAGGAGAACGTCCAGGTTCTCCTGGGTGATGTCATTGTGTCACCTACCAAAATACATGCATACACTTAGTCACAAGTCACAAGTTTCTTCCATATCTTTTATGTCAGTCACAATCTAAGAGATATTAATTGCGATGTAACTAATAATGTATCAGAGAGAACCCTGACTTCAGTAAAAGTTCCGTCATTGTGAGAAACTTCCATGATTTTTTCCCAAAGACCAAGGTCGTAGTCCTTTGGGTCCTTAAGTAAATATTAACTTACAGACTCTTTGTCATTAATGGCAAGTCTTGACAATACCTTTACTGAAGGTGTGCAGAGATCACAGACATGAGACATGAGTTTTTATGAAAAAGCCTAGCTTCAAGTCCATATGAATCAGTTGTAGAGAAGCAAGCTTAACTAAATGAAATTATGTGAACATTTTAACTGTTTTTGCTTATATAGCTACTGCAACTCTTAAGGCCACACCACCACAGGAAGTGTCAGAATTGTGATGGTTTTATGGGTTGGATTCAAATATAGCATCATATCAGGTTAGCAATCATATCTGAGCCTTACTATCTTTAACATTCTACATACAATGCCATAAAGCCACATGCAGAAAAACAGTCTGCATAAAACCATAGTTTTATAAAAATTCTAGTAATTTTAATAAAAAAATAAAAAACTTAAAATATAAAAATATAGAATATAGAATATAAAATATAGAAAACTTGTTAAATAGTTAACTGTCAGTGAAATCCTTACATTTAAACAGAAAACTAAGTTTACTGTTATACTGTAAAAATAATTGCATTATTTACATTAAAATATGAATACTTGAAAATAACTACTGTTTAAATGTTTGAGGTTAGTATGCAACAAAGACAGATTAAATTGATCAAAATTGACGTTAAAGACATCTATAATGTTACAAAATATTTTAATTTAATATAAATGCAGTTCTTTTGAACTTTAAAATTAAATGATTATGGAAATTTCTATTCAAATAAATAGTTTCCACAGATAATATTAAGCAGCAAATTCTGAGCAGCAAAAAAATCTGAGCACCAAATCAGAAGGTTTTCTGAAGATCATGTGACACTGAAGACTGGAGTAATGATGCTGAAAATTCAGCTCTGACATTACAGGAATAAATGATATTTAAAAATATACTAGAATAGAAAACAGTTAAATGTTAAATAGTAATATTTCACAATATTACTGTATTTTTTAATTAAATAAATGCAGCTTTGATTAGCATAAGAGCCTTCTTTCAAAAACATCAAAGAATCTTTCCAACCCCAAATACTCTAATGGATTATGATATTTAATAATTTACCATAAAATATTGTTCATATTTTTGACTACATTCACAAAGATACCTGAAAGGTTGTCATTGTATTATTATTATTTATTTTTATAATTTAATAGAAATTAAATGTTGTGGTCAATATTAATAAATAGTTCATTTTGCTGTGTATCAAGTTGTACTGTCCTGGCAAAGCTCATGTTTATTCCCAGTCTCTTAAAGAAGAATCTCCATCCTCTCCCATACATTTATTGTCATGTTTTTGTGAAAGACGTGGTCGTTAATATTCTCGGGGTCTTTTTATAGCTGGCTGTATTCCCCACAGGATGACCTCAGGTCAGCTGTAGATCTTCCTGTTGCCCCATTGACTCCGTCTCAGCAGTTATGTGGGAATATTTTGAGGATGCACTGTTGTTGTTTCAAATGAATGTAGATCTGGGCCTTAAAGAGCTCATTTATGTTATTTCAGATCCAGACAGTGGCATAGCTTCTGTTTGGTGCCTTACTTTCAGTGTAGATTAGAAATTGGATGAACTGTGGCTCAGATATGAATAGATAGACAGAGGCTGTGTCAGCTGCTGGGAAAAGGAGAACACCCTCTTCCTAGGCTCCTCCTTCAAACATCAATCAATCGTTAACATCCATTCATTCACCCACTCATTTTCTCACTCTCTCTTTCATTATTCCAAATTAAAGGCCATTCCTCATGTGATGAATGTGGTGGGACAGTAGCTGACAACTTTTTGCACTAAACAGCTGTTTTAAATAGCTCCTCAACATTGATCTCATACTAGCCTACTTGTATTCCTTCTTGTACAGTTGTTTGTTTCTTATCAAAATAAAATTCAGATTGCACGGCATCAGCGAGGGAGAATACAGTGACAAGATCTGACCTCTGAATATTCACTCTAATCTCTTGTGTCAAAATTTGGACTCAAAACAGCTCAGAGGAGTGCAATTATTTATTTATTTATTTAAAGAAGGCTTAGCAAAAAGATGAGCATGTCTCATACAACAAAAACACAGTCTGACCCTAATAAGACATTTATTGGAATGACATATTCACCTTATGCTACTGCTCTTTCAGGATTAGTTTGAACTTTTATCAGTTAAAGGAAATTTGTTCACCCCAAATTTCATGGTAATTTTGACTTACATTTTTTGGTGTAAATCGTGCATAAGTAAAAAAAAAAAAAAAAAAAACGGTACTGGAACGATTTAGGTCCCACAAAATTATTGCTGACTGACACTGAGCTTTTAAACTACAGGTAAATGCATACAGATCTGTATTCAGCACAGAACTATGAAACGAGAACAACTGAATTTGAAGATGAGACCTGTTCTAGAGTGAGTGTGGAGTATAGTGGTTGACGTCAGTCAGCATTAAAGCATCAACGTGTGTGTGTGTGTGTGTGTGTGTGTGTGTGGTGCACAACCATACTGGGTCATTATGTCATGACAGTTTCTCCTTTCTATACTGCAGGACTGTTGTTCAACGCGGCAGGGACTAAAGCAGGTCAAATGCGCTGTGTTTTATGAAGTTGTGTGTAAAGATCCTGCTTGTAACAGGACATAAATCTTGTATTACACTTTTTTTTTTTTTGGCATGAGGCATAAAATGGTAAATACTTTTACAGTAAGCTGTCTTATCTTTCATGTCTAGAAGAATGATTGAAATGAGCTTAGTTATGTTTAGATCACTTCCCTGAACACTAAAGACACAGAGGAGCAGTTTGCCCTGAACTCTAGAGGGCAATATTGCACCTTATGACTCAAGCGAATATGTATTTCTCATTTTCCATAATTTTTTAAACTACAGGTAAATAAAATTATTTTGACTATTGTCAGGCAACAAGTTTTGATATATGAACGAGCTAGTAGGGATATTGATAGAAAATGTCTTCTGAGATCATGCGTGTTATATAAATCATTTTCTCTGTCCACAGTGAACTACAGTGAAACCAAGTTTTATTTCATAAGGAAGTCATTGAATTTGCGCTGTTCTCAGAACAGGAAATTCAAAAAAGCCAAATGAGAGACATCAATATGTTAAATATAATTTTTAATTTTGAAAAAAAAAACATTGCATTTTTATTTTTGTTATATTTATTTTTTTATCGAATATATATATATATATATAGAGAGAGAGAGAGAGAGAGAGAGAGAGAGAGACCTCTTTTTAATGAAACTCAATACACTAAAGTCTTTCAACAGAATGTCTCTCCATGAATGCAGAAACTTGTACAATAAGCAATTAATTTTGCATATGAGATTTTTGTGCAAATTAAAACTTACTCAGATAATAATAATATAATAATATAATTATATATATATATATATATATATATATATATATTCCTGTAGAAAAATGCTCAATGACATGTTACCATGAAAGTGTTTATGTAAATGTAAACGTTTCCTGCTTCTACATTTGTTGCCATTTCAAATGTTTTGAATTTACTGTGCACCTGTTCTTACAATTGTGCATGTTTCCTGTTCATCAGTTTTAAACACAACTTGTTAATTTACTGTAGTTTTCATGCTGTGTACTGACAGCTAACAGGTGTTTCTACAGAATGAAAGCGAGCATTATGGCCATCAAAGGACATCACACTCGTGGCTTGTAGAACAGAAACAACATGTTCAAAGTGACTTACCACAGTGCAAACTCTCTCTCGTGTCTCGATTTGTAGCTTGAGAAGGTTGGAATCTTCAGTTTGATTAAATATTTAACACATCACTTCAGCACGTTAGCAGTCCACAACAGTTGTTTAATGCTGGTTTACTTGCTGAACCAGTTTCTTCTATTTACTTTCTCTTCACCACTTGTCATCCCCTCACTACATGTGATTTTTTTCACTGTCTTTGTACTCTCTTAGTTACTGTACAACTGTCTTGTGTGTGTGTGTGTGTACGAGTCTTGAATCACTTTGTCGCTTCTGCTTTCATTTAGAGGAAGTGTTCATAAAACAAGAACCGAAGCGAACTGTCATACAGTAGTGAGGGGATTTCCTTATTTCAAACTCTAGTGCTTTTCAGGCCTTTCTTTTACAGGTGTATCTGCAGAAATAAATGAATTTGTACCACACAAAGGTTGTTTATTGAAAGGATAAAAAATATTGCCATTATTGAAAGGTTATTTTAACAATTTGTGGTTTTAATTCCAATTTTAAAATAAGCATATCTTTGTAAGCATCCAAACTGGTACACAAAGTTTTTATGTGATATTTTGTTATCATGTGTAGCTAATTAAATGTATCCATCCACACCCATTTAATGGGGTTTTTTTCCAATAATATTTAAAAGTGAAGATTTACACTTTCATTATTAATTCTCCCTAGGTTTCTTCCTGTAAGATGCCGTAATTATTCTAATCTTGGCAGACCTGCTTCCATTATTGTAATAAAATACTGTGAATGCCTAAGAATAGCTATTGGTGAGTGCACTAGTTTTATTAATACTTTAGCATGTTGCATTTGGCATTAAACCCTTGCAGTTGCATATATTTTGAGGGAAATATCTTTCTGTATTTTTCTATTGAGTGGATTCAAAATTGGTATAAAATTTAACAACATCTGTATGCAAAAAAATGTATGCAAAAAAAAGCATTTTAATGGCTTATGCAGTTCACAATTTTTTGCACAATTTTTGGGAGTGAAACATTTGCAGAAAACGTTGAATAAGGACAGATGACTTGGCAAAGCTTTCACAAGTTTTTTATTTGTAGAATCAGCTAAAGTACTCAAAGCTCAATTCTGAAATCTTTCTATTAAAGATATTACTTAAATTAATTGTTATTCTTTAAACCTCACAGGAACTACTTCTGCCTGATGAGGAATCCGTGGAGAAGCGCTGCATTCTGGAGAACAGTGGAAGATCCAGGGTGAGTGAGCTCAGGTTTTGATCCTAACAGAAAGCAAGAATGGTGATATAACAGGTCCGCTTGATATCTTAATGTTACAGATGTCAATATGACCATTTTCATTTATATACATTCTCTGTATCGGGGGTTGTGTTGATGAACAGCTAATAATTAAATAATAAAATGTAAAAAAACAAAAAAAAAAAAAACTTCTTTAAAAAATCTGAAAATGTTTATTTGTTTTCCTGCATGTCATGTGATCATTTACCAACATAAAAGAACTATGTAAAGTGCGAACATGCTAATGGTTTTAAATACTGAGGCATGTGTGTTTATATTTTATATACCTCAAAAATTTACTTTTTTCACTTTTTTTTTTTTTTTAAATAAAGAACAAAAAAAAAAAACTAATTGATATTAAGTCCTGAGAGGAATATTCAGATGGTTGTACTAGCCTCATTTGCAAAGAGGGACATTTCCTTTAGCTCAGGGTGAAAGTATGGAGTAACTATATGGTGTCTGAGTGCATTTCTGTGTCTTCTCTGCTCCTGGAGTTCTTGCCTGAAGGTTGGATAAGCAAAACATCTATGCATCACCCTCTTTGACTTCCAGAAAAACGAAACCATTCAATCAGAGTAACTGTTTACCTGTGCTGTTTAATCCTGTTTTCCCACAGTGACTTTTGCTTCTTTTTATTGATTCTGTAAAAGCAGAAGTCGAAAGCAAACCGTTTAAGAGCAATTAGTCACCATGCACTTTCACACCTTCAGTAACAATTTGTGGTCTGTTTTTTTTATCTATAAATACCAGTCCACAGGCTGAGAACATTTACCCACTAGTATGTGTTATAAGCTTGTTACATGTTATAACTTATTCTGGTCTAGATTTGACGTATTGTAGATAAGACAGAAAATGATGAACAGTACCTCTTGGTAACTTTCTCTTCTGTTTTTTCCTGGAGCTTGTGGGGTTGTTGAGCTGCTCGCACTGATTCAGTATAGAGAGATGCCAGAGCTAAAAATCATCAATTAGTTACAAGGCTGTCACTAAAATGCATATGTAATAATTTTTTTTGTATTGCTTTTTGTAATACACTCTCAGAAATAAAGGTACAAAGCTACCAATGGGGCGAAACCCTAAGGTACAAAATGTATTTGTACCTTATTTACCCTTAAATGGTACATATTCATAATTTAAGTCAGAAGTCACGGCCTACTGGTTAGAGAGTTTGAGTCCTAACCCTAGGGTTGTGGGTTTGAATCTCTGGCTGGCAATACCACGACTGAGGTGCCCTTGAGCAAGGCACTGAACCCCCAACTGCTCCCCGGGCGCTGCAGCATAAATGGCTGCCCACTGCTCCGGGTGTGTGTTCACGGTGTGTGTGTGTGTGTGTGTTCACAGCTGTGTGTGTGCACTTTGGATGGGTCAAATGCAGAGCACGAATTCTGAGTATGGGTCACCATACTTGGCTGTATGTCACGTCACTTTAAAAGTACATGTTAGTACCTTTTTAAAGAGTACAGCTCCAGATTGGTACCTTTTTTTTTTTTGAGAGTCTATGTAATATTGAAGTGCACACTATCAAAAATCACAATTTAAACAAAAATGGAGATTATTGTATTTTGATGGTTATTAGTTTTGAAATATAAATGAACACTATTGAACACATATTTAGAAATATTTTATTAATACTTCTCATTTCAATTTTCTCACCTGACAGAGGCCTTATCTCCATTGCAACTGGAGGATCTACAGCATCAGGCAGGGACTAAAACAAACATACGGTTTAAATGTATTTAAAGCCAAGCCAGCATAATTTCATACATAAATATCACCTATAGACATCTGAATGATCAATCTTTTGTTAAATAGTAAAAAATGTGACAGTAGATCTTGTCTGACCAGTACAAGCTGCAGTAGATCATTCTGATGAACTTTCTCCTCTGCTGTACGCGGGTCCTTCAACTGCATCTTCTCCCATTGATTCTCTCTCTGTAGCAGCTGCTCCAAATATGACTGTTTTATTAAACCCATAAAAAAAAATAATACAAAAATTCAGGTGTAGTTTTAATTAAGCGTTAGCATTAGTTCTGGCAGGTCACGTTGAGTGAAGCTTGCATCAGCTGATTCTCAGCTGATCACATCTGCCTATAGAAATATAACACCTATCACAGCACTCCTATATAAACTCTATAGTCAGTATTATTCGGCAGCTTTTCCGCTTGCTCACTTGTTTTCATTAGCTTTGAGTTTGCGGTTGATTTCAGCTGAACGCAGTGTCAGAAGCACTTGTTTATCGCTCCCAATGGCTTCTATACAAATAAAGAATAATGTTATGATAATGACACTCATTCAAAGTATTTCCGCAGGGTGTATGTTTCATCTGCTGGACTGCCACTCAATACTTATTACAGATCCATAATTCTGATCTGCTTGAATATATATGTGCTCACTTGTGAGTAATGTACGAAAACATGTTTATGAATGTTAAGTGTGATACGATGATATAGCTTGTTATGGTCACTCTCTGTGTTTAAAATGGCGTTGTTTTTTTAATTCATTGTTCAGTTCCTCCAGGGGCGGATCTACCAGGGTGGCATATGCCACCCTAAAAGAAAGCCTTGCCACCCCTGCTGCCACCCCAATTGGCAGCAACGAATTAAAGGTTATGGCCAATTTGAAATTTCACGAGCGTGATTCGTGATCCTGCTCCGAACTCCCGAACTGATTCAAATGATTTGTGATCCCCAAACTGACTCAAATGATTCGCGAACCCCATAACGGTCTCAAATGATTCGCGATCCCGCTACGAACTCCCGAACTGATTCAAATGATTCGCGATCCCCATAACTGACTCAAATGATTCGCGATCCCGCTCCGAACTCCCGAACTGACTCAAATGATTCGCGACCCCCATAACTGACTCAAATGATTCGCGATCCCGCTACAAACTCCCGAACTGATTCAAATGATTCGCGATCCCCAAACTGACTCAAATGATTCGTGAACCCGCTCCGAACTCCCAAACTGACTCAAATGATTCGCGAACCCGCTCCGAACTCCCGAACTGATTCAAATGGTTTCCCCAAACTGACTCAAATTATTCGCGAACCCGCTTTGAACTCCCGAACTGACTCAAATGATTCGCGATCCCCATAACTGACTCAAATGATTCGCGAACCCGCTACGAACTCCCGAACTGATTCAAATGATTCGCGATCTCCATAACTGACTCAAATGATTCGCGATGCCGCTCCGAACTCCCGAACTGATTCAAATGATTCGCAGTCCCCAAACTGACTCAAATGATTCGCGAATCCGCTTTGAACTCCCGAACTGACTCAAATGATTTGCGATTCCCAAACTGTAATAATTTATAAAGTATTAATATACTGTAATATTTTTGTTGTTGTTGTTGTTGTTGTTGTTGATATAAAAACAGACTTAAGCCATCAATAGCCTTTAAAATGGCTTAAAATGCATTATATAAAAAAATAAAGAGGCAATAATTATTGGTTAATAATAACACTGTTAAAATAAATAATGTAGGCAAATTTATGTACATGTTATTACAAATGCCATTAAATTGCTGCTGTTACACTTACAGGACAATGAAATCCTTGTTTAAGCTACTGACCAAACATTTCATTCAAATATTCATCTTTCATTTTTTGGCCACCTTTTTGCTATAGATCACACAGGCTTTATAATTTCTTCAAAAAAAACGTGCATATCACAACCCTCACAACCATGGTTTTATCATAGTAAAACTGCTTAGTTTCCTTTTGCATGATTTCTGAATGCTTGAGACTATAAAATAAATTAGAGTCATAATAAAGTTATAGCCACAGGTAAATGTCGAGAGCTACAATTGTGATTTGTAAATAATACAATTTATTAATTTAGTTTTTTATTTGATTAAAGTTATTTTTTCACCCCCATAGTAGTTTTTTTCCCATCATCTTATTTGAGGAAGGGGGGCACAACAATAAATCCTGCTTATGGGAACCCTTAAGGTGTTGTTATACATGTCTCTGGGAATGTGTGCTCTACTACACACACACACACTGAAGCACGCGTGGTGTTTTCAGCTCTTCACTATATTGATGCATGATGTATGCTACACATGTGCACGTCAGTGCATTATGAGAGGATTTCACCATTTCATTTGATAAAACTATAGTCATTCATTTGTATCGTATACACAGACTGACAGAAACTGCAATGTCTTTATGACAACCTGTCAAAATAAAATATCAGTATAACTTGAAGAAACTCAAACAGAAATATAGTAGGCCTACTATTGCACAGTAGAGTATGCTATACTTCAAGAAGGGCTATTAACTAATAATAATAGTTTATTAAAAAAACACAGAAACTCTGGTTACAACCCACCAAAATAAAAGTTTGGTCTAATTCAAAGAAATTATTTAAGAAATTGCTTAGTAAAATATACTTAAAAAAGATGTACTAAAACATTATTTTAAAGGAATATCACACAAGTTTTCATAAAAGTTTTAATTTAAGCTCGCCAAAACAATAACACCATATTTTTCAAAAACAATTTCTAAAAGTACATTTGTATTTGTGCAATGCTTATTTATTTATTATTATTGTCAGCTAATAAAAGCTATGCTTCAGGGACCATATAACATCTAAGGCTAAATGTAGCTCTTGACTGGTTAAGTTAGATGGTGATTAACACTAAACAGTAGAAAATCCCCAGCTGGAAATGGCTGTTAAAATCTTGTGTTTCTTATAATAAATTGACATATTGATAACACTGAACCTTTTATAATGCTCTTAATTACATGTCGATGCATACTGTATGCATAAGTGAGTGTGGTGGTGCATATGGGGTATGGTCACTTATTCCTTATATGTTTGTAATGTTTGTTATAACTGTTTCAAATGCAAGACATTGATTGTATGAGATTAAGTTTGTAAATAATAGTCTGTGTCCTTTTGTAGTGTGCACATATATTTATTATCAATCTGTGATAACTGTGACTAAATTCAGTATATATACGTCTGCCATATGTTGCCACCCCTCAAAAATTCCTGCCCCCTTCTCGCCACCCCATCAATATTTTTCTAGATCCGCCCCTGAGTTCCTCTCTGTAAGCAAACCATTTTTCTTAGATTTAAATCAAATACATTTACATGGTGTAGCGCTCCCATATACATATTATTGCATTACAGAGGAGAGGCCAGTTAGGCTGTGTTATCCCCTAATACGTTAAAGGAACACTCCACTTTTTTTTAAATAGGCTCATTTTCCAACTCCCCTGGAGTTAAACAGTTGAGTTTTACTGTTTTCGAATCCATTCAGCCGATCTCCCGGTCTGGCGGTAGCACTTTAGCTGTAGCTTAGCATAGGTCATTGAATCAGATTAGACTGTAAGCATCTCTCGCTCAAAAATGACCAAAGAGTTTGCATAATTTTCTTATTTAAAACTTGACTCTTCTGTAGTTACATCGTGTACTAAGACCGACAGATCACTTCGTACACAAAGTCTTAGTACACGATGCAACTATAGAAGAGTCAAGTTTTAAATAAGAAAAATATAGAAATGGTCATTTGAGCGAGAGATGCTAACAATCTAATCAGATTCAATGATCTATGCTAAGCTTAAAGTGCTACCGCCAGACCCGGAGATCGGCTGAATGGATTCGAAAACGGTAAAACTCAACTGTTTAACTCTAGGGGAGTTGGAAAATTAGCCTATTTAAAAAAAAATTCCTCTGATTCGTATTTGTTGTCATTGTAAGATACTTGGCGTGTCTTAAAACATGACGGCGACTAACCAGACTGCAATGCTGAATGACATAGTTTTACAAGCTCTTTACTAAATTGTGCAATATACAATATGCTTGTTGTCTTGAACTTGCTGCTGTAAGGGGTGTATGCTTCCCCCTTTACGATCACATAATTTGCTTTAAGCAGCTTAAAGAAACAAGCTTGCTGCGTGTCCTCATCGCACAGCTTGGGGTGACGCTTCCCCCAAAATATGGGACATATTTACATATACTTATTAACATGCTTGTTGTCTTAATGACCCCTTAATGAAATTAATGGCATGCTAGAAACTTTCATTGGATAATATACAACATACTGTTATAAGACTTGCTGTTGTTAGGGGTGTATGCTTCTCCCTTTTATGACCACAGTTACTAAGCAGCTCAATCAGCACGCTTGTTGCATGTCCTCGCTTGCTACATTTCCTGTCAAAAAAAAAAAAAAAGAAAGCTAGGTACTTTGTTGCTTTAGGCTTAGTGGTTGTATGTTGACACAAAGGTAACATTAACGGTACCCAGTTAAACTTAGCACAGCCAAGGCTTTTTTTATCTGTTTTTTTAAGGCTGTCTGATATGAAACGGGTTTGCTGTTTAAATCTCATCTTGTATTGGAAGTGCGGTTCATTAAACTTATCCAAATATTATTTCCAAAACGTGTGTTTAAGTTCATCATATGCTATTGCTTAAAGCTATCTGGTGTATAGGTAAAGTGCTTGATATTTAATGTGCAGTATGTAGATTTGCTACTTAAAGTTGTTATCTATGCTAACGATTATCTGGATTAGGGCAACATGCTTGTTGCCTAAACACCAGATGCTGTACTGCATTAAAGGAGCATTCTGCTCTTATCAGCTGCTTAATTAAGAAGAGCACCCCTTCACTACTGCTCCTCTTCTGTAAAGGGCATGCTGCCCCAGTCTATGCCGTTTCAGAAGATCTTGTTTTAAAGCTGTCAGTGTATTGGGATTTTGCTTGCTTGTTAAGGCTTACCTAATGTTCAGTATCATGTTTGTGCTAAACCTGCTTGTTGCTTTAAGCTATTGGTTGTTACGGCAAGGGCTGTTAACCGGTTAAACTTTCAACAGCAAGAAGCTAATGTTTAAGCTGTTGTTTAAGGCCATATGAATGTTCTTGAAATATGCTTCCTGCTAATGGCACATCTGGTATTGGAAATACTGTTACTTTAAATTTCTCTTAATACTGCAACATGATGTGATTAAGCAACCAACATTCTTGTTGCAAAGATATCGAGTGTATTGCTAAGGATTTTTTTTTTTTGTCTACACTCAAGCGGGTTGTCAGATTGAGGACTGGTTACACAACGAGCACAAATGTCACAGGAGATGACAAACCTGTAACTGGGTCAGTTTGTTGAGTCATTATATGCAGGACTTTTATATATAGTCTTTTTAAATGGATGCTGAAGCTTTTAGGCCAGGTAGGATCTGCAATCTCTGATCTGTTCATTGCTTGTTTCTATGGCTGCAGTATGCTGTGTTTGGTGCAGTTCTAGGCTGCCAATTCTAATGGGGTTTCTGCACCTTTTTCAGGTATTGCATTAAAAGGCGGTTGCTGCTCTTCTTAGCTGCTTATAAAGGAAAGCATCCCTTTACTGCCTTCTTCTGTAAGGTGCTGCTGCCCCAAGTCACTGTTATTCCAGAAGGATATGCTTCTTTCAGAATGCATCAGTTGTGGTTTGAACGGTTCTGGACTGTCGTGTGTTAGGGGGTCCGGGCCTATCGTTTGTGTTTGGGGGGGGGGGGGGGGATTATGGCTGCTCTCCCTGCTCATTCATGACAGGCTACATGGATGGACAGCAAGTTTTTTACCAGAACAGAACCATACCACCAAACCAAACTTTATGCTAAGTGATCATTTTGAAGATAGTGGTCCTGACAGAAATTAAGCGTTAGCATTAGTTCTGGCAGGTCATGTGAGTCTAACTTGCATCAGCTGATTCTAAACTGATCAAATCTACCTATAAGAATTTGACACCTATCGCGAGATTGATATATAAGCTCTAGTCAGTATTATTCAATAGCTTTTCCACTTGCTCAGGAGCAAATAACCCTCCTCGATTCCCAACTCCTTTCGCCACAGTCAGGACTTGGCTTTCTGATACTCCTTGCTGAATCAGACTCATTTTTCTTGTATAATGTGATACTTTTAAATATCATGAAGTGCATTAAAGATATCTGCCTTGTTTTTTTTACCCTTATTATTGCTGCTCTCCCTGCTCATTCATGACAGGCTGCATGGATGGGCAAGGAGTTTTTGCCCAGAACAGACCCATACTTAATGCTAAGTATCTATCATTTTGATGATAGTGGTCTTAACATAAATATATTTAAAATATGCTTAAATTGTCCAAATTGATATTGCTAAAATATTTTTAAATGTGGGTACATACATGATACTTGATATGGTACTATCATAAATACATTGATAAGCCTAAAACGTATCACATATTAATCATTATGTGTTATAGGAATTAGAGCACCTTGACTTTTTCTTGCAGTTTCCTGCACAATGCTTCGGTTACAGGTGGATGCTGGGTCATCTGACGCACCAGCAGTACGTCAGGGCACTCCAAAACCGGTTGGATGTGGATGGAACTTGACTTTGGTAGTTTCTCCTTTAAGTCAAGACTACAACCAAGGGTGGTCCCAAAAGGGGGGCCTGGGGTCCTCTTCTAAGCACCAGAGATGGAAACAAACCATCAAGGCATTATAGGTAATCCACACTAAACTGCATGTTAAAACAGACATTTCCAAACATGTTTGTGAAAAAATATTGGATATTTAATTTGACATTATAAATGAAGTTATTCGTGCCCCAGCATGTCCAAAGTGAATACTAAAAGGAAGTTTACACCTGAAATGGATCACCTATAGATTATGAATTACCTCAGATGAAGGGAATGTCTCCCATTTCCTGGATTTGAGGTGTGTGGGAATGATGTCATCGTCTTGCTTGGATGAGAGCCAATGAGAGTTGATGTCTGGGCAGGGCCTTAGCAGAGTGATGCCAAATGATTCTGAAGAGAATCAATCAAGAGAACTTGAATACTTGAGTTATTGTACTTGCTGCATTTATGATTTCAATATAATTGAAATATATATATATAATTGCAATATAATTTCAAAAGAAATGGTGTTGAAAATAAAGACAGAGGCCAGTAACATAATGCACAGATTGAAAGAAAAGTGTCCTGACGTTGTGAGTCTGGTAGTGGGTCAGTGAGAATGGCAATAGAAGAGTCACAGTAAGCCTTCTGTAGGAGATCTTCAACATCTTGAGCTCTCAGCAGCTCTGAGGCTGAACAGTCCTCATGTACCACAAACAACCTCAAAGACACAACACAATATTCTGTTTTTAAAATGTCACTAATTCAAACCAAATGCAAAATGTCAAGCAAATACACTACTATTTAAAAGTTTTTTTTGTAATTTATTTCTGTGATGCAAAGCTGCATTTTCAGCAGTCATTCAGTGTCACATGATCCTTCAGCAATCATTCGAATATGCTGATTTGTCGCTCAAGAAACATTTCTTATTATGTTGAAAACAGATACTACTTAATATTTTTATGGAAACTGATATTTTTTTTAGGATTCTTTGAGTAGAATGGTAGAAAGTTCAAAAGAACAGCATCTATTTGAAATATAAATATTTTGTAACTTATAAATGTCTTTACTGTAACTTCTGACCCATTTATTTCATCCTTGCTTAATACATTCTTTGTTACTTTCCAGAAAAAATCTTACTGCTTTAAATATATATGTACAGTACTGAATTAAGACACAGAGACAAAAGACAATGACTGCATAACAGGTGTGTGAATTGCAATATTAGCATTACATTAAATAAAAAAATCAACATTAGCAGAAATAAATAAATAAATGTATTAAATGGCTCCTTGTAATACTCAATTGTGAGTCAGTATTTTTCTACAATGACCTCAAACTGTAAAATTATTCCTGATTTCCTACATAGCTGTGCTAGTTTCATGTCTACTCTGTTCAAGTTAGTAGTCTTTCTAGTCTTTCCAGTTAATAATCTCTTAGAAAATCTACTTGTCTTTAAGTGACCTTGGTTGTATTTTTTTGAGAGACTTACCTAGCTGGTTGTGATTTAAAGCCAGCGTTCTGTTGAAGCTCTGTTGCTTTCATTTCTGATCCATTAGCCTTGACAGTGATCTGACCATCTGCATTAACCTGCCCACAATATGTTCTGGGTTTTTATTCAGGATGACTTGGATACAAGAGTTTGACATCACTTCAGTGTTATTATTGTTAACTAAAACTGAAACTAAAGCCATTACATAAATTAATACTTGTCACTTTGCAACAGCCACACAGAAACTTCATTGTTTACACCCCCTCAAATATATATAAATATTTATTAAAAAAAAAAAAAAAAAAAACATTAATTTAAATTTAAGTTTGTCCTTAAAAAACTGTTATACACAAATATTTTACAGATGACCATAACTAGAAAAATACATATTTATTCACAAATAGACATTTCATGGAAAGTACTTGAAAGTGGTTGCCCTCGGGGTCCATCACATGGCATATGACATCTTTCTGGTTCATCACATATTGGCCTAGTGGGTCCTTCTCTGATCTCTGTTGAGACTGATGAGATGTGTACACTGCCCCACTATCCTTATCAATATGGAGGACACCCCCACCATGAGGATAGATCTACAATAAAGTGACAGAGAGGAGAGATGTTACATATGATGCTGTAGACGCGTATATCTCTCACATATTCTTCCATCCATCCTCTTACTTTATATGATCCATGAGCAGTTGCGCTGATGGAAGTGCCATCCCCGTAAATAACATCACACGTTCTTCTCTCATTGTCCATTATCACTGTTGCAAATTCAGCTTTTTCCACCCTAACCAGTTTCTCTCCTGAAATCAGGTTTAATCCTTTACTGTCAACACTGTAGTAACTGTTTATTATGTTACTGCATGAAAACACTCTTGCACCTGAGCTCAGCTGTTGTTGTGGCTCCCCCTGCTGGTAGAAGGTGCTTATACGCGTTCCATCTGCGTGATCCACTATCATTGCGCCATCTTTCTTCAGCACAGACAGCACTTTGTCCTCTCTTGTGACCACAGCCTATAAATGTATCATTTTTTTTTTTTTACAACAATCATATATTGACCCCAAAAGGAGATGTTGGTTTTGAATGACAAGACACTTACTGTCCCACTGAAGGGGTCTGTAGCATGATAGGCCAGTATGGGCTGCACTTCAACTTCCTTCCCGGCCACAGAGGCGACTCTGAAGCCAGAGGGGGTTGTGGTGGTCCAAGATCCTCCGTTAACCTCGAGATAGTATTTTGGATTTTCATTTTCTATGGACTTTTGTTGCTCTACCTCTGTATTTACCTTCGAATCAGCCTTTCCTGTGAACAACAAAAGACGTTAAATATACTTTACAGTAAATGGACATTACAGTCTCTCTCTTTCATACACTTATTCAGATTCATATATTTATCAAAAAGTGTGAGGTCAGTAAGATATTTTTTGAAAGAAAAGAATATCAGCAATGATGCTTTAAAATTGAAAAGACTTATAATGTTACTAACAATTACCACGGCAGTTTTTTTTTTTGCAGGCTACATGTCGTGACAAATTTTCAGTAAGAGATTTGTTTGTTCTGATGTGGTATGTATACCTTTCTTGTCTTTAGTGTCTTTGGTGTCCACTATCATCTCTTTAACAGGCTCTTCCTCTTTTAAGAGTATGTGTGGAACCAGCACACACACTGGTTCAGAGTCTGGGCTCGTACTGACTGTACCATCTGCAAATAGGACCTGAAACACACACACACATACTGTATACTTCCTCCATGAGGTCATTATTTCATTAGGAGTGTGCTTTATGTATTTGTATTACGTGCATTTTTGTACAACCATATGTATGTACGTGAATACCTCAGTAGATCCATCTTTCTTGTGTTTGATGACAGTCCCTCTGCTGGTGATGACCCTGGAGACCTCAGTGTGTATGCTGAAGTCTGAGGTCAAATCTGATCTAGACCCTGAATTATAAAATCTCTGTCGTATCAGCAGAGATCGGACATGAGATTCCCCATCTAAAAAAACACAGATAAGACCTTACAGATGCTCTCTGTGTCTTCAAACTGAGAGAAACTATAAATAAAATAGGCTAGGCCTAGTCTATTCTGTATTTTTACTGATGTTTTTGCCATGATCGATACAGAGTAGAAATGTATGTAATGTTTATAATAAACCTTATGATGCATGAATTTTATTTACACAATAACTTGCATCTCACCCACTGAGTCCTCAAAATCAAAGTGCAGGATGAGTCCATTGGGAAGAGATACATACAGATTGAGGAACGGTGGAAGAGAGGAGGTATCTCCGGGCTCACAGTGTACCTCAGGCACCTCAGAAACACACATTTGTGAGGGAGATAATGGCTATTTAGTTATGATTCATTGAATGCTAATCTAAACAACGAAGCAATAATGTAAAACCTAACCAACCAACATTTATTTATTTTTTATTTTTGTCCAGTTACCTGTTCCTGTTGTTGCTGGTCAGTATAGATGGCACTGGGCACCGTGGATTGGAGAGTCTGACCTCTTGTTTTATTAGGTTTGCTCTGACTGCAGGACAGCTGAATGCCATTGGCCAGTACAGCATGAAAAGAGCCACATTTCTCAATCTCACAATCTGGATTGACTCCATTAGCAGCTGGACTACTGAACATATCAATTTCCTTTAGTTTGTCCTCTTTTTTTCTATCTGAAATGTGTGTGTAGAAGTGATGGCCGTCCTTCTTTACACATACTTTCACTTGTGTCAACCCTAATGATGGAAACCAAATATAAAAGGTTATAATAATAAGGTTAACCAGTTTATATAAGGCATAAAAGCTGTTATCCACCAAAGTTAAATGCATGCTCTAATACTCTTAATATATATATATGTAAAAAATGAATGTGTACTGTATTTGTGCAGGTACATTTTAGCCTGTTTATATTCTCAAACCTTGTGTGAAGTGAAAACGCTCCACATCGATTTGTCCTCCATCACAGGGATAGAGAGACTGAACTTGGCCAGTGACCTGCACCAGTTTTCCATTTAAACTGTAGCCTGTGAAAACCTGTGTGAAATATACAACCTTTTAGCTATTTCATTTCAAATTTAGCGCCACTATAGCATATAAGCTTTTTATATGGAAATATATATTTGAGACATTTGTTCTTCTCTCATTTGCTGGATCTTGAGGCGTCTCTGGAACGTCTCTGGTCTTGTCTCTAGGCAGTGTGGCCGAGCTGGGTGTTTTAGACATGTTCTCTCTACTCTTTCTTGAGGCCAGCGGAGACTTCTTGTTTTCCTTTACTGAGTCCATCCTCTCTCCAACTTTTGGTGTCGCTTTTCCTCCTTTTTCTTTCTTTGTCTTTTTGGATTGCTCCTCCTCCTTTAATCTATCCTGCTCGATCTTCCATGCCTACAGTAAATACACGAGAGAAAAAAGGCCTGGTGTAAGGATCATGAAATCTGAAAATGTGTAATGTAAATATTTCTATGTTATAGTTAACAGCTCACTTTGAGAGAGTCCTCTCTTATGTACGGTTCTAATGTGTCTGAGATTGGAGACTTCTCTAGACAATCTAAAAGAAATAAACTCAATTTTAAACATGCACATTATTAAATACATAGAAAAATATTTTTTAATATACTAATATAGTCGCTGTATAAATATGTTATCTTCATGTTATCTCTTTCTCAGACACACACACACACAAACACATTTATATTGACATAATTATGAATATGTTGCCTCTCTTCCTGTCGGTCTCTGAAGGGGTTTGAATAAGATTTCTTTCTTCCTCTTTCTTCTCCTGCTCCATTTGCCATTTTTCCTCTTCCTGTCTGGTCCATTCACTGATTGAGTGTGCCACATTTTCCAAGTAGTTTCTATGAGAATATTGTATTATATTAAATAAAAAACAAATTAAAATCTTAGTAGCTAAAATGATCAATAACTGCAGAAATAAATTGGCTTTGGATGACTGGACCATGTAAAGCTTCGAATTAGACGAAGTACCTGAAGCCCACATCTGTGTGAAGTGATGCGTCCCAGTATTCTTTGCAAATCCTCTGGGGGCTCATGGGATTGTGGCAGACAACATATATTGCATTGTCTCTGCTACAGTGAAATGTGTCCACACATCTATAAGTCTCAGAGGCAGACTGGATGACCTGAATATGCACAGAGATTACTCATTTGTCATTTTTATTGCAGTTTCTAATAGATTTTCAAAACAATATTGCAAAAATATTAAACATAAGGATGCAATAAGAGATTTGAAGGTGGGAACCTGCGGGAAAACAGAAGCGCTGTGCTTCTCTACAAAGTTCCAGTCTGCCAGCTGACGAATCAGTGTCTTCTGGAGATCTGTTACAGTCACTTCATTACCCTGCATTGATGAAACATAATAGTATATTAAAAACCAATCACTTGTTCAAGATAATGTCAATATAGTGTAAATGTTTAATTACATAACAATCAAATTTCAGCTTCAAATAGTTTTTCCAAAACTTTAATCATACCATTTTTCTCTCAGTCCCTGCATTGCTTTCTGCTGATCCTTCAAAAATAAAACAACGTATCTGTACAACCACAAGGCTTCAACACTGCTTTAAATACTTTTTTAGAACTTAAAATCTATTTGTAGCACTTAAAGCAAGTTGTAAGGGCTGCTCTTGTGCTCTCGTCACACCTGGTGTCCCGCTGTTGCTCCAGTACCGGTGTCTGGTGAATTCGACAGGGTTGTCCCATGGTGTAGGGTTTGGAGGATCTGATTGAGATCCTTTAATAAAGCTGTTCTCGTCCACTGTAGTCAATGGCATACTCTCAAACACAAACAGCTGGAGAAGCCTCTGTAGCTCAGACCAGCTCATTGACTCTAAAGATACATATTAAGAATTTACTTTAGGAAGAACTGGACCATAAGGTAATATTAATACAGTTATTCATTGTCGTTCCTCCTCACCGTCAGTGCAGAAGTGCAGTAGCTCCTGTGATCTAGTCAGTCTATCAGCGGCACTTTCAGTGTGTCTGGACATCAGGTTGGTCCAAACATGGCTTTGTCTCATAATGTCTGCTTCAGTTTTGATGACATCAAAACCATCTAGGACCTGTAACATATGCATAAGTGTACAATAATTTAGGGGCCTTAAATAAGCTATAGACGATTCTATAGGGTTAAAATGCACATAATAAAATATTTGTGTGTGCTATCAAGAATTTATGGGAGACGTGATTGTGTTTAAATCCAACTTCTTTTAATTATGAGCTTCATGGATGCATGTTCACATGCTCACAGGAAGCTGATGGAGTCTCCTTGCTCTCTCATCATGGTGATTGAGCAGGAGCGGGTGTTTTTGACCAGTATTTGGGCTGTTCTGGATCCCAAGATCCTCCATCAGTTCCTGCCATTAAACAAGCACAGATTATAGCTATAGTTAGATTTTGATTCAGAAACCCAGTGTCTGTCATTTTTTTTTTTTTTTTTTTTTTTGCTGTTGTAGCATTGGTTTGATCCAGACATTCACCTTCTTGTTGTCTTCTTCCAGTGGCAGACTCAGGACAGATGAGAGCATATAACTGATTAGATCTTGATCTGTTTTATCAAAACGCTCCCCTGAATCATCGGATCCTTCCTGTTCTGAAGCCACTACCTAGAAAAACACACAGGAAGTCAAATTTAGCAGCTAAATGTTCAAAGAAATAAAGAACTTGCAGCAGGTGAGCCTCATTCAGTAATGCATGTGTACCCACTTGATCATAAAACCTGTGTGCAAATGTAATTTTTTATACGTATGTCTGTTTTCTCTGGTTGTTAATAAAGTGGTATGTTTAACAGTCTTTCATATTTCCAAATTGAAGTTTATACTGAATCCTACAAAGTGCCCTTACCTGTTCCAGCATGCAATGCAATATAAGAGGTACAGAAGTGATTTCAGTAGGAATCCTGTCCAGTAAATCACAGTAGTATCTCATATCAACCTCTGTGCTCAGAACAGGAGACTCAGGCTCTGCTGAGGAAACCCATAGGTTCAGTTTATGACTTTAATCAATATTAAAGACTTAAGTACTGTATTAATGTAATTTTTATATATTTACTTGTTGTTGATCCCATTTTGCATGATGAAAGTCATTTGGGGGATTCTTAACTTAAATCTTATATTTCTATGTTTATTTTATTTATTTATTTTCAAATGATGGTCTTATTTTTAATGACAAAACATGAATTATTTTAAAACGTTAATGTCAGCTAGAGCCTGTGTAGCTTCATTTCTCTCTATATTTTTATATAAAGGATATTTAAAACCAAAGCTCAAAAAAATATATATATCATAACTTGTACCAGGGTCTTCCTCTGACACTCCTTTCTTCCTTGGGGTTTGTAGAACCTAAAACATAAACCACATTTAATATCATCATCAACAACAAAAAAACTACATCCTGCCTCAAGATACTTCTGGAGTCAGCTTTTTTTCTGCACTTACTACATTCAAGGTTTCTGTAGGTTTTATGATTGAATATTTAAGACTTGTTTAAGATCATGTACAAAAATTCTAACAAATCTCCATTACTTTTTAATTCATCTTACAAAACAAAACAAAAAAAGTTCTGCTTCCAAATACAGAAATAGCTTTTAATGTATCTTCTGATAACACTGCAAAAAAAATGATGCTCTTCCTCAGTATTTTTGTCTTGGTTTCCGATGTAAATCTCTTACTTTAGAAAAACATCAGAGGTCTTATTTACTGTGGAATTCATCAAAATGAAGTGAGTTGATTTATGATTAAAACAAGAACAAATATCTACCAATGGGCTAAAAAAACTTAATTAAAATTGAAAAAAGTTTTCATAACCTACAGACTATCTGTTTGTTCTTTTTTTTATTAACTTTTGTTCAGTTTTCAAGACTGTTTCACATTTATAACAAAATACTTTTTTTTGTAATGCATACAACATGTAATGCCCTGACTTTATCAATTTAAGACCTTTTTAAGACCTTGAATTGTGCAAAGGCAAATTAAGACTTTATGACCCACAGAAACCCTATACCGTATCTTTCATATTAACAGCACTACTGTCAGTAAAGTCTGACGTGAACCTCATTGGAGCTCAGTGGTCGGGACTGTGGGATGGATCTACTGGCCTCGGGCACCTGGATCAACCTCATGCAGTTGAGATAATGGCTGTACTGTCTCCTCCAGTCCAGGGTGTCATACACCAGACATGCCACCCCCTCAAATATAGCAGCTCCAAATGCTAGCTGCAGATAGCAGTGGAAGACAAACAGAGTAATGGAATATATGGAACCTTGATGATATCACATGCAATGGTCTGACCAAGGGTTTAAAATGCATTATGACAATAAAATAAACAAAATATATTAAACAGAAACAGAAACAAAACTAAATCGCAGGTCTTATTTGGTAGAAGAGAGTGTACTTCGTGTTTTTCATTCACCATTGCTTCAGTGTTGCTTTTGTCCTGGGGCAGCAAATGGATCTTCACGCTATAGTTCAACCTGGCAACATCACGGAGTCTGGATCCCATATTCCCACTGTTCAAGACTTGATCCAGCTGCTTCCAGAACACATCTAGCTCCCGCTGCCTCTTTTGTTTCAGAATCTCAACTTCTGAACACAGTATGAGTTAAAACTGGGTGATTTAAAATCTTGATTTTGTATGCATACAAATACAACACCAGCCTTCCGATGTGGGCCAGCATACTCTGCATGCATTATGTAATAGAATTTGAAAAGTATAAGCTTAATAAAATTCTTAGCAATTTGCCTTGATCTTCGAGTAATTGGTGATCCTCGTCTGCCACTGTTTCCTCTGGAGCCTCTGATTTGACCTCTCTCTCTAAGCCCAATTTAATGATATTGGACACGTGGATACCCAGAGAGTCCAACGCAGAGATTAAATGAGGCTGGCAGAACCCCACAATCAGGATGTAGTGCTGTGGCCCATCATCAGGCTCATCATCTGAATTCAAAATTTAAACATTGTTTGCAAACCCATTTTACTACAGTATTCTACAGATATTTGACTAGAAGCAATGCAGAAATAGATACCTATGTATTTGATTGTATTTTCTTCTTCCCCTCTACGTTTTAGTTTGGTGTCTTTGGTTGGAACTGGAAGTTCAGCAGCTTTCTTCCCCTTTGCTGCTCCTTTACCCCCCTGGTCCTTGCCGGCAGAATTCAGTCCCGCTTTAACAGGGACATTATCCTCTACAGCCTTAAATACATATACTCTATGTTACTGTTTATCTAAGACATGTTTATGTTTTAAATATATGCGTAGTATATTTGATTAGCATTTATCACATATAAAGTGTAAATTTGAATAGAATAACTAAAACGAGTCAACATAGACATGTTTTAGCTAATGGTAAAAAAGCTCTCGCCTTCTGCTCAGCAGCCCTCCTTGCGATGTCATTGTTTTTGATGGCCAGAAGCTGAAACTTTATTAATTTCGCCATCAAGTCCACAGTAATTTCCTCTCCGACATCCATTATAGACTTTGCAACTTCAGTCACCTATACAGAAGCACAAAAGTAGTATTTAGTTGAAAACATGAATATACAACATAATTAAAAAATATATTATTATTATTATTATTATTATTAATAATCAAAATGGTTGATTCTTTTTTTTTCTTTACTTAAAATCTGCTCCAAAATTATATATCCATTACAGATTGTCTGGAGCCTAAAACTATACATGATCAATATATGTTTGTGATTGTAACACTGGCATTTCTGTGTTTTGTGGTGAATAACAATTCCCACCTCACAAAACATGGGAACATCTTTGGTCTTTCTGGTCTTCGGGTTTCCCAGTTCATCGATCTGTGTCACCGAAGATCGGTTTATTTACAACAACAGATTGTAATATTTCTTTAATGTAACATAATTAAATGTCATTCCTTTCCATCACACCCATCTACATGTCACTCATTAATAATACTCTCTAATGATTTGATGTGAATCATCACTAAACAGAAAGCTAATTTCAGACCTTTTCCAGAGTGTCCTCCCAGGACAGCACGCTGAAGAGCTTGCGCAGGGGCTGCTGAACCGCCTGCAGAAGGGCACTGATGAGCTGTTCGTCCTCTGCTCTCTCTGCCTGCACCATAGACAGACTGGCCCTCCAGTCATTCTAGAGTCATGCATGATTCAGAGGAGACAACAATGTACATTCTGCGTGGTTTACAAGATTTTTTTCTTTTTAAAGAAGCAGTTCACCCCAAAATGATAATCAGACACCATTTACTCAAGTGGTTCCAAATCCACGATACAAAAAGAGGGATTGACAGGCCTAGTCACCATTCACTTCCATTGTATATTTTTCCATACAATGAAAGTGAATAGTGACTGAAATTGACATTCTATCAAACATTGTCAAAATAGAACATGAAGGTGAGTAATTATTAATGCCTGATTTGAACAGATATAGAGGTATAGAAGGTATAGAAGAATTAGAACAAACACAATAACGGTTTCTAGAGGAACATTTTTAGGATTACCTCTTCAAATACAGCAGCAGTAAGAGCTGTTTCCCAGTTTTTGTTAGCAGCAGCTGCCCCGGGTGGAGTTGTCCCAGATGGAGTAACACTTTTATTCCGTTTGGGGGGCATATTCACTCAAATTTCATTAAACTCACTAATTTCACCGTCAGTGTGACGTCGCTTGTAATAAATACTGTTCTTAAGTTATTGTTTGTTTATTGTTCTTTTATTTTAAAGTGTTTACTCGTACTAAAGTTTGCGTGTCTGGTCAAAGTTTCCTAAAGCGTCCTGGTAACCTATGGAAACCAAACACATCTGCGTATTCTCCGCGACGCGCGTTCCGAATCGCCGAGCATGCGCACACTGAATATAGAGCTTCACGTCACTATTGTGCGCCAGTGCTGAATATGGCGAGCAGAAAGAGGAACGCTCTTCTCTCTTCACTAGCGGCTTATGGAGATGATTCAGAGCAGGATTCAGATCCAGACACAGATGATCAAGGTATAAACTCTTATTAGTGTTAGGAAACGCATATGAATACCAAGAGTTTGTAATACTGACGGCTTTGTTGTCAGTGTAGGGGTAACGTTAAAGTTAACGTGCGCGAATGACAGCGAAGGACAAAATAGTAATGTTAAATCGGTTTGTTCCACATTTTATTTGCTTAATGGTACGGTTTTTAAAAAAAATATCTTTTTCTGCTCCTTTATGTAACTTTGCTTGTAAGCTTAATTGATACGACAGTTAGCCTTACGAAAGATCTCATGTTAATGTATTATGGATTTGCAGTAGTAACAATAACTAGTAACTATAGTATAAATTATTGTAATTGTGTAAAATCTGTGATATTTTGAATCAAATTAATTCGTAACTGTTTAAAATAGGATTTGCCATAGTACTTCACACTTTCACTGTTGTGTTACTTATTTCAGCTATTCAGCCTGTCTCATTTTGATCTATTTCATATAGTATAATTGTGTTTTAGCGTTTGATTTTAAGATTTTTGAAACTTTAGCATGGTAACTAATATGGTATTATGTCGAATCTCTTCTTGATATCATCAGGAAGGGAAGTCATTAACAGGAAAGTCTTTTAAACTTCTAAACATAGCCTCAGTGGAATTGAAAAAAGCTTTTTGTGTGTGCTTGTCTGTCAGATTCTCATGGTGGATTGGTGTCAGCTAGCTACGGAGAGGATGACGTGAGTCGTGTGGAGGAAGCAGATGAGAAGCCCTCGGAGAATGAGGACAGTGATGATGACAGCACTAGAAATTCGGTCAGTCTTAAACACAGCTTTCAGTTTAGGGCTTTTCTAGATGTGTCAGACCATTACATCACATGGAATTTAATTCACAAATTTACATTTTTAATGGACCTTCCACTAATTAGAGGAGGTCAGAGCCAGTTGTAATAAAAGGGTGAAATGCTACAATTCTGCAAACATAAAAACAGGCAAATTATAAGAAAAAAGTGTGATCATATCACTTGATTTTAAATATTGATTGTCCATTTTTTTTATTGTCATTAGTAGAAAAAATAAATAAACGTTATTTAAATTGTTTCAGATAATTACAAAATATGCACATTTTAATCTGTTTTAAATGAACATTATTCTTTACAGCTAATAGCATTAGTGCCATATAAACATTACAAACTATTCTGTAATGTGACAACACTCTGACATATTATATTAAATGCTGTGATCTAGTACAGATGCATCTCAATAAATTTGAATGTCATGGAAAAGTTAATGTATTTCAGTAATTCAACTCAAATTTTGAAACTCGTGTATAAAATAAATTCAGTGCACACAGACTGAAGTAGTTTAAGTCTTTGGTTCTTTTAATTGTGATGATTTTGGCTCACATTTAACAAAAACCCACCAATTCACTATCTCAACAAATTAGAATTTGGTGACATGCTAATCAACTCAAAACACCTGCAAAGTTTTCCTGAACCTTCAAAATGGTCTCTCAGTTTGGTTCACTAGGCTGCGCAATCATGGGGAAGACTGCTGATCTGACAGTTGCCAAGGGTAAGTCACAAACATTCATTGCCAAAAAAGCTGGCTGTTCACAGAGTGCTGTATCCAAGCATGTTAACAGAAAGTTGAGTGGTAGGAAAAGTGTGGAAGAAAAACAGATGCACAATCAACCGAGAGAACCGCAGCCTTATGAGGATTGTCAAGCAAAATTGATTCAAGAATTTGAGTAAATATCACAAGGAATGGGCTGAGGCTGGGGTCAAGGCATACAGACGTGTCAAAGAATTTGCTGAACTACAGACAATATCAAAGGGGTCTTACTGGGCTTAGGAGAAAAAGGACTGGACTGTTGCCCAATGGTCCAAACAATGTCCTCTTTTTAGATGAGAGCAAGTTTTGTATTTCATTTGTAAACCAAGGTCCTAGAGTCTGGAGGAAGGGCGGAGAAGCTCATAGCCCAAGTTGTTTGAAGTCTAGTGTTAAGTTTCCACAGTCTGTGATGATTTGGGGTGCAATGTCATCTGCTGGTGTTGGTCCATTGTGTTTTTTGAAAACCAAAGTCACTACACCCGTTTACCATGAAATTTTGGAGCACTTCATGCTTCCTTCTACTGACCAGCTTTTTGAAGATGCTAATTGAATTTTCCATCAGGATTTGGCACCTGCCCACACTGCCAAAAGCACCAAAAGTTGATTAAATGACCATGGTGTTAGTGTGCTTGACTGACCAGCAAACTCACCAGACCTGAACCTAATCAAGAATTTATGGGGTATTGTCAAGAGAAAATTTAGAAATAAGAGACCAAAAAATGCAGATGAGCTGAAGGCCACTGTCAAAGAAACCTGAGCTTCCAGACCACCTCAGCAGTGCCACAAACTGATCACCTCCATGCCAAGCCGAATTGAGGCAGTCATTAAAGCAAAAGGAGCCCCTACCAAGTATTGAGTACATGTACAGTAAATGAACATACTTTCCAGAAAGCCAACAATTCACTAAAAATAATTTTTTATCGGTCTTATGAAGTACTCTAATTTGTTGAGAGAGTGAATTGTTGGGTTTTTCTGAGCTAAAATCATCACAATTAAAAGAACCAAAGACTTAAACTATTTCAGTCAGTGTGCATTGAATTTATTTAATACACGACTTTCTAATTTTTTTAGATGCACTTGTAATTCTGATTATTTGTCATTTGTAAGTACTTTCAGTACAGATGTTCCTTATATCAAAATATTGCAGGTTCCTTTGTTTGTCCCTCTTTTTTCATTTCAACTCTGATTATTTGATTGATGCTATTTCCCACTGTCTGTGGGACCATTATATGACATCAGCTGCAATTAAATAAATCAGAAAAAATGTCACAGTCAACTGAATCTCCAGTTATTCTCAGAGCACTATGGTTGAAACTTTGTATACCTGATGGGGGAGTTTTTTTATGTTTTTGGCTGTGTTGACCCTGTTCATTTTTATTTTCATAGGAAGAAGAGGAGTCAGACTCGGAGCGGACCCAAGATGATGTGAAGGTATTTGACCCCACCTAAATTCCCTTCCTGACTGCTCTGGGGGTGAAATGCTATTTCATGCATACTGAGTTTTTTACACTGTTAAAGAGTTGGATTCCCATGCTAAACATGGACAAAGTTTCAAAAATTAAGTTGTATGTTTAAAGGAGTATTTCTGTTCCAAAAATACTCCTTCCGGTTTGTCACAAGTTTCGGAAAGTTTTTTTCGAGTATGGCTCTGTGTGACGTTAGATGGAGCGGAATTTCCTTATATGGGTCCTGAGGGCACGTCTGCCGGAAGAGCGCGCGCTCCCGTACAGCGAGGCTGAGCAGCACAGACATTTCACTGATCAAAGCGATTCACTGATCAGAGCGAGAGCGTCGCGAAAAGTCACAAAAGAAGTGTGTTTTTGGTTGCCAGGGCAAGACAACCCTGCACAGATTACCAAAAAAAAAAAACAGCATTAAGGGACCAGTGGATGGAGTTTATTTTTACAGAGCATCAACGGAGTTGTGCAAGTGTTTTTGTTTGTTCCCTGCATTTCGAAGATGCTTGTTTTACAAACAAGGCCCAGTTTGACGCCGGGTTTGCACATTGTTTATTTCTTAAGGATAATGCAGTCCCAACGAAAAAGGGTCACGATCGTGTGTTGGAACCACATGCGGTGAGTAAAACTGCTTCAAATATCTCTGTGTTGTTAACTTAGCTATCGGCGCGTAAGCACATCAAGTAAACAACATGCGATGTTGTCATCAAACTGCACTTTCCACATGTACAGCTTAAAAAAAATAAAAAAAAATAATTAAAAAAAGACGACAAAGTGGAACTTAGTCATTTTCCAAAACCGCTAAGCAAATATATACAGTTTCAGTACATATCACATAGAGACGTTGTTGCTGATGCTGCTCTTGTTAAATTTCAGCCTCTGGATCTGATTCTGGATCATAAATATACGCTGAATCTGACTGTTAGCCATGGTTTGTTTTGGTTGGTTTTGTCCTCGCGGTGTCACAGCTTCCAAACACTCTCAACGCAAAAGCCTTCTGGCGCTCGTGATTCTTTAGCTCCGCCCACACGTCACGCCTCCAGCCACTCGTGTTTTTCCGGGAAAAAATGGTACAGTCTATCTTTCTCTTATGAATATAATAAAACTAAAGACTTTTTGGAGTTATGAAGGATGCAGTACTACTCTATAGGTACTCAAGATTAACAGGATATTGAGTGAAAACGAGCATTTCACCCCCCTTTTAATGTTTTCATGCATTTTTATTGAACACTGGGTTTATGCACAGTTACTTTGGTTACACATTCTTTTCAAATTTACAAAGTGTTCAAAAGTTTGGAGACAACAATGTTTTCGATGTTTTTAACATGTATTTGACTACAGTCAAAACCGTAATAATATGAAAAAGTATTACAGTTTAAAATTGTTTTCTATTTTTAATATATTTTAAAATGTAATTTATTCTCATGTTGGCAAAACTGAAACATTTCTTATTCTGATCTGACCTGCTTAGTATTTTGGGGAATCTGTGAAACATTTTATTCCCAGGTCCTTTGACAAATAGAAAGATCAAAAGAGCAACATTTATTTGAAATAGAATATTTTGTAACAGTGCAAAGGTATGTCACGTTCAATCAGTGTTATACATCTTTGCTTAATAAAAAAAGTCTTACTGACTCCAAAGTTTTGAATGGTAGTGTATATGGTATTTGCATGGCACTATCACAATAGTGTCCAGAAACACATTTATGTTGTTATTTTATGTTTAAAGTTATAAGTGCAAGAATCTAGATTCAGTTTCCTTTTAAAAGGATTTCAAATGTTCAAAGCATTTCAGTGGCAAGTTATTTCATGCACTGACATTAGTTTTTTTTTTAATAGAAGCTTGCGATGTTGCATATATTTAGAGCCACACCCCAAAGACAGAACCCTTTCCGTCTTGCTTGCTAAATAAGAGCATCAAAAAAATGTTTTGTAATGTATTAAATTGATTGCTTAATAATTACTTTTACAAATGTAAGAGTTATGGTGCTTTTTATTTTGATGTGGGTTGAGTTCATTTTTGTCCTTTTAGACTGTTGTTCACCCAAAAACTACAATTCCCATTTATTCACTCTCTTGTAGTTTAAAAACCATATGGTGTTTTGATTTTTATTGGAAACTTAAAAGGGGAATTTTGAACAATCTTTATGTACCTATTGCATAAAAATAATAGCATATGGGTTTGTTTTGGAATGGCATAAAAGTAATTAAATCTTCACTCACGTAAGTGTCTTATGACTGTATGATTCAGACATTTGTTTTGTTTTTGCTGTTGATAAATTGCATGCAGGGGCATGAAAATGAAATGGCAAGAGTAGTATAGCCACAGGGATATGATATTTATCACGACATGGAAAAGCAGAATGGCGGTGTAGTTTGTTTATTTTATTTTTTTTTGCCTAGTTTTATTATTCAGTGGCTTCGCACTTTGGGTCTGATTTCATTACTTTCGGGTTTTTAAGCCTTCCAGGAGAGATATTTTGTTTTAAAAGTTACAGCACATGATTAAACCTTTTATTTCTGAATCGCGAGCAGTGTTTAACGATCTGCACATAACTGCATAAAAGAATACTCTTAACACAATATTTAATTGAAAAAAAAATGTGATGATTAAAAAAAAATGGTCAAGTTTATCCCTTGGCTCTGCTGTTGTTGGACTTGGAGTTGACACAAGGGGGAACTAACATTTTGTTAAATGAACAAATATGTATTGTTATTAGCTGAAATGTCAAAATTGCTAGAACTGATTAATATTTGGCTATATATATATATATATACATATATATATACACACACACACACAATATAGGACATGTGAAGTAAAATGTGTCACTGATTTTCAGTTATGCATGTTTTTCTTTTTCTTCTTTTGTAGGATGTCACAGAAGTGGAAGTTAAAGACCCTAATGAGCTTGTTGGTAAGTATAAAATGAATCAATCGTACTTTCATCTTCAAATAAAAATGTTTCAAAACTTGGCTTGAATGTGGTAGATTGCACCATATCATGCCTTCTTGAAAAGAGCACTGTATGTTTTTCTGCTCCTGCCAACCTGGTGTGATTGCTTTGTCAGAATCTGTGTATATGGTATTATTACTTCAGCCTGATATAGAGGAGGAGTACAGTCTTCATAAAACTTTATAATATGCAACATTATAAACAACAAAATGCATTTCACTTTCCCTCTCTTTCACAACACTTTCCCTTTGTGGTTATATTATTTATAATGCCACATATCTTTCTGATGCAGTCAGAGACTGAATTTACGGTTGTAGGGAGTTACAGTAAACAAGTCACTTGGGCAAGTAACTGAACGTTCCACTTTGTCTTGTTTTTCCTTCTCATTAAAATTTGAAAATATCCGAATAGACCATAAGACAAGAAGGTCTTATCAGAGAATCAAAGTTTTCTTTGTGGTTGGGAGACAGAAGCTCTTTAGATTTGTCCCTAGTTTTCCCTCCTTCCGTTTCTTGGAGTCCTGCTTTCTTGGAGTGTGTGATTTGTGCCACTTGTTTGGGAGGACACTGAACTCTGAAGATGCCAGAGAAATGAGTCACTTAAAGTCAATGCTTAATTACTTTGATGGAGAGGAAATGACAAAAAACCAACCCATGGGGAGAGATGTTCTGTTCTAAGATCAGCTAAGATCCACACTGTAAATGAGGTCAGGGATAAGAAATCTGGCTCGAGAGCAGCAGCAGGGTTTTTAGAGGCTTTATAGAAGACCCCCATCTTGCCAACATTCCTGCACACCCTTGCTGCCTGCTGCTTCCACATTTACTCTAATCACACTGTAATTATTAGAACAAGGTTGAATGCTTTATAAAACACGTTTTTCAGACCAACTACACAAAGCTGAATCCATGAGAGCCTCAAATATAATCCCACACTCCAAGTCACACTCCTGACAGCTTTATACTTAAGTTTTTATATTTTCTAAGTTGTGTTAGTCTTTGATGTTTTGGCTTTGTTGCTAGGGTGTTCTTGGTGGTTTCTAAGTGGTCGCTTGCAGTCAGAAGAGACCACATGTCTATGTCACTGTGGAAATATTTTTCCGTAATGCCGCCTAAATGTTAACTTTAGCCCCTTTCACAGTGCACGTCGGACCCGGCAAATTGCCGGAACATTGCCGGGTCGCCTTCTGTGTGAAAGCAAACACGTCCCGGCATTGATTCCTGCATTGAACCCGGGTCGGGGACCTAGTAACATTGCCAGGTTCGACCCGGGGCGAGCCTGTGTGAACAAAAGCCCGATCCAATGCCGGGTTGAAGTGATGACGCGTGTTATCGTGTGACTCTTTTACCGGCGGTTTTGAAGGAAGATTAACGTTCACAAACTGAAAAATATGTGCAAACTGTAACTGACGCCGAAATCGTTCGCTTGCTTCAGTGAAAGTATAACGTGCCTAACGTTTTGGACTCGTACATTACACGTCACACCCTGATGTCACGTGTCGTTACGGGATCTTTACGGGTTGTGTGTGAAAGCACGCACATATCCCGGGTAATCACTGGCAGTGTGAAAGTGCAAAATCTAGCGACCCAGGAAAAATTGCCGGAACACTTTACCCCTGAATTTTCCGGAATGGCAGTGTGAAAGGGGCTATAAAAAAAGGCGTGGTTTCAGTAACTGCAGTTATTATTGAAGCAGTCATGTCAGGGAGATGCTATGTGTATCTAGGCGAAAGCAAACGCACTATTTGGCCTTCCTAAAACAGATGCATTTAGGAATCTTGTAAGATTACTTAAAACAGAACGCGTTTTATGGACAAAAGTTTCATGAAACTAGGAGAGGAGGTCATTCTGACTTTGCTACGACAATCTGCCGCTTCTGAAACAGCTACTGTTAAGTATGTTTTGTATGTTTATGTTCAAATGCAGAGTTTTGCGTATCGCGTTTGTGTGTTTGTGCGCGTGTATTCGCTGTCTGTGAGAGAGAGAGAGACAATCACATGGTGGAGTCAGCTGTATTAACGGTCCGTGGCTTGTGTACTGCAAACACATACAAGCTCCATCATAGGCTTTAAATGCACACTTTTGGTTCAGTCGGACTGAATTCATTACGATTGATGAATCTACATAAAGTGATCGGATTGATGTGCACGTTTATGTCACAAGCTTCAAATTGGAATAGATTTTTTAGACATGTGCACACTGCTTAAATAGTGAAAAGTGAAAGTGACATATAGAGTTTCTCACTGTTTACACATAATAATTCCTCCCCGTATTCTTTATTCAAAAGGAAGAGCTGCTCATTCCGTGAGAGTCATATGTCATTACGTTATTTCTGCATTATTGCAAATGCACAGTTCTTTCAGTTTCTTGGTTCAATCCGATCGAGTGTTTACATGCACTCTGTCGTTTTAGAAGAGGAATAAACCACCCCCTTCAGTCGGATCAAAATTTCATTCCGATCGAGCTTAATCGGTCAGTTTAAGGTGTTTATATGAACATTTTTCAATCCAACTGAGCCGTCAATCCGATTACAAATAGATTATTTGGGTGCATGTAAATTAGCCACTGTGTCTGTCATGCGACTCTGTACCCCTTTTGGGCTTGAACTGATGGTAAAACTAAGGACATATTCTGTTACACCAAATACACAAAATAATGATCTTTAAAAAAGCATCATATGACTCCTTTTATTTTTATTTTCATTGTCATTTCCCTCAGTAAAGCCTTTAAATACACAGTCTTATTATTCTCAAATTTTTCAATACTCTAAACAGTGTCTGAAACTTTGCATTACAAGTAGGGTTGTGCGATTTAATCAAAATTGTTATAAGATCACGATTTGAGCATGCGTGTTTTCTAAATCACTTCATAGCAAGCCCCGACCTCCCACAGTATGCTATCCGAAACCAATCAGAATGCAGCATGCCTAAATGGAGTGCGAGGACAGTACCGACTGGACATATACCTACATAACTTACAGATTCTCACACACTGTCTGGTGGGTATTTTTTCCCAGCCCATGTTAACAGATTAGAGCGTTCACACACTGCACATGGTAAAAGATGTGAACAGAGAAGGTTAGAAATAGAAAGGTGTGAAAATAATTAATATATAGTGCGTGAGCATAGAGAGAGTTGAGTTTGAGCAAGAGGAGAGACGCGTTTTAAGTGCCCGCACTCTCTCCGGGCGAGTTTTATAACTTCAACTTTTTATACTTAGTCTAAAATTTTGAACCATAACTACAGTACAGGACAGCAGTTTTGCCACAGGGTTGTTCTCAAATGTACAGTTTATGTAAGGCAGCTCTGGCTGAAAAATAGTTTGACCTTTCCGAAGTAACTCTGCAAGTTTCCATTTGTCTTTGCAAGTTTATGTGTGTGTGTGGGTGTGTGGTGTGTGTGTGTGTGTGTCTGGGCATTGCTTAGGGAACAGTGCCACATCTAGAAGGCCCCACCCAGAACCTTCCTTGCCTTGTTTCAACAAACGGAGGCATGTTTTGGGCCACAGTCACTGCCTCAGACATGCCCAGGTGTGAGAGAGGCGGAGAGAAGAGAATTCAGCAGTGGCCTGTTTTAACCAGTATAATTTGAATAGTGTTCACTGCTGCGTGTGTACGCAACCACAAATACCATTTCTTGGCAATTTTCTCCAGCGATGTCTGACAAAGACTGCTGATAGATGCTTCTAGTTTAAGGGGGGGAAATCGTTTCTGCAAATTCTTACCAAATTGAAGTAGCAGTTCAGTGTCATTTAAAAAAATAAAAATGAAAAATGAAATGTAGCTTGAGGTTAAAGTTGCATAAAGAATCCAGAATGTTTATGTTTGGAAATTTCATACAACTGATGGGAGAAGTATTTTCTTTAGGCATGGTTAATTTATGTGTTTTTTTATTTATTTAAATACATATATGTTGAAATGTATCGTGGACTAGTGGTTAGAGAGTATGTTTCCTAACCCTAAGGTTGTGGGTTTGAGTCTCGGGCCGGCAATACCACGACTTAGATGCCCTTGAACAAGGCACTGAACCCCCAACTGCTCCCCGGCACCGCAGCATAAATGGCTGCCCACTGCTCCGGGTGTGTGTTCACTGCTGTTTGTGTGCACTTTTGATGGGTTAAATGCAGAGCATGAATTCTGAGTATGGGTCACCATACTTGGCTGTATGTCACTTCCACTTCCACTTACATTTCTAATCATGTGCTATTTGTGATAAAGAAAATATACAAATCTAGTTTGTTTTATGTATGACTTACTGTCATTACTCTATTGCAACATTTTGTACAGTATAGATGTATTTGCTGTCTTTGAGTATTTTTTCTTTTTCACAGCACAGTTTTCAGAGAAGGTTCGGAATATGTCTCCTGATGAGATCAAAATTCCTCCTGAACCTCCTGGGCGTTGTTCCAGTCATCTGCAGGTGAGATGGTTTGCTATATCCTGTTTGAGATGTTCCTAACTTCCTGCCATGGGCACCAATGAGAGAAATCTTGACTGCACTTGTTCACTTTGCTTGTTTTTTGATAGATGCTAGTCTGAGCTATCAAATAGCTTGACTACTGATCATTCACAGACTTATGCATATTGCCAATGACAAGAGTGGGCCAAAATCAGTTCTAATCTGATCAGTTGACTGCTGTGCAATTTCCAGGAGTCACATTTTTACCAAGCTGTGTTAAAGACTGCTGCAGTGAACCCATGTTCAGGTCATTTTTGATCCTTTAAAGATAACTTTTTTTTTTTGGCATTTGCACTGCACTGTGAACTGACATGAACAACCATAAACAAAAGTATTTTAAATAACAAAGCTAAATAAATACTGCATAAAATATTGCCCATTGTTATTTTTGGAGATAGTATATTGAGCTTAAATCAAGTATTTAAATGAAGTCGTCATCAGTCTAAGCACGGTTACTTTAATTTGTATAAATACTTTTGTGAATCCGATGCTAAAATAATATAGATTGTGCCATTTATTTATTTTTTGGCCATATATCAGCGAAAAACATTCTCTCAGCTGCGTTGTTTTGATTGGACTGCTCCTTGTCAAACCATGTTGATACCAAGATCATATTCGAACACATTTCATTAGAATTTAGTTTGTTTTATTGCAGTAATGTGTGTGTATATATTTTGTTAAAATTCTAATTGTCATACTGCTTCCTGCTGTAGCTCTCTCTCTCATGAGCTATCAGGACAGGTGAACATAGGTGGGGTTTTCACACTACAGTACAACCTTGTTTTGATAGATGGGCTGTGCTTTTCCATGTCTTGATGAATATCATGTCCCTGTGGCTGTGCTTTTTTTCGCTGTTCAGACATGATCCTCATTCCCTTATACATCTGAATTTGTCTTCCTGTGAACTTACTAGTAGTAAATTCTCTAAGATTTAACAAACATTAGTCTCTTAACTGTCAACAAACAACTTTTCGATTTATTTGACGACTTTGAATGTTATGGAATACTGATTGAGGAGCTGAAAATGGCACATCTCCAAGTGATCTTTGGAGACTGGTTGTCAAAAATCGCCCTCTAGTTCTAAAAGCTCACACTGAAACAAAGACTTTATTCATTCTTGGTGTCTCGCAGCACTTGGAGCAAAGAGGCATTTTTTTTGTCTTGTTTTGTACAGCACTTCTTTCATTTAAAATGAACTCAAATAGGCTTAAAATGGAGTTTGTTTATTTAGCAATATCACACATGCACTTAATATCAGTAATGATAGGGGAAAATAATGACTCCCTTTTCTGTTTGTAGGAAAAGATCTTTAAACTTTACGAGAGGAAGCTTCATGGAGATTTTGATACAAACAGCCATATTCAAAAGAAGAAAGAGTTTCGCAACCCCAGGTCTGGAGATAACAAGTGTTTATGATCCACTGTGCACTAGACATAACCGGAAGTAAATTACCTATTGATATTGTTTTATTTGTTTGCAACCTAATCATGTGTTTGTGTTTATAGTATTTATGAGAAGCTTATCCAGTTCTGTGGTATTGACGAACTTGGAACCAATTACCCAAAAGTAAGTGTAATGCTTAGTTGTTAATACCACATAAATACCATACATTGTATTCATGTCTGTTGCAAAATGTATTTGTTTACTTCTTCACAGGACATGTTTGATCCTCATGGCTGGTCAGAGGATTCATATTATGAGGCACTAGGTAAATTTAGCTTTAAATTCGGTTTGACATTTCATATGGATTGCATTGACTACATCTGTTAACCATTTGTGTGCTGTTCTCTCCACAGCCAAAGCTCAGAAAGTGGAGATGGACAAGCTGGAAAAAGCTAAAAAGGAAAAGACCAAGGTTAGAGCCCTGAGGCACTCAAAAATAAATAAATAATAATAATAATATTAAAACATTTGTTTGTACTGTCTGGGCCACAACATCTTTGAGACTTAATATTTGTTCTTACCCATATGTCTGTAGATTGAGTTTGTGACATGCACCAAGAAAGGCAGCACTACTAATGCAGCAGCTATGGCCACAAACACGACTTCCACAGGTACACCAAATGCATAAGTTATATTACTCCTTTATAATAATAGCCTGTTAATACTTTTCATTATTACTGAAACAATATTTTAATGGTTAATATTGATCAGATACTTTAATAGTATATTTAATCTTTCTGTATGTAAATTATTTAGCCTCTTTTTCAAGTAAATAAATATGATGTGTAATTATATTTAATACAATATTAAAGTGGAAAACCAGTTCCATAAAAAAAAAAACAGTACTGGTAAAAAGTATACTGATCAAAAAGTAATTTGGACCAAAATGAGATCTGTTCCATTTCCCACTTTATTTCTTGTTAATTTTTGGAGATTTTTGGGTGGCATAATGTGGTCTTTTATAAAGACCTTAAAGGGGCTATATATTCAAAATGTTTATTTATTCCTTTATTTATTGCCTCATTACTTGTAAGGAAAATTAGACTTTCCCCAGCTTCCTAGGCTGTCAAGAAAGCCTGTGGACTGATTTTTAAGTGAAGGTCTCGGGATTGTTTGCTGGGAAGATCTGTGACTTTTGAGTCACTAAATCACATTCAGTCTCTTGTATGTTTCATGTGCTCCAGTGCCAGCTTGACCAAACAAGTTGCTGGCTGCAGTACTTTTTTACAGTCACTGGTGTCACTAAAAGCAAGGGTTTCTGAATTCTACATATAGCCCCTTTAATTGTAAAAACACCATAGGCAACAGCCTTCACTTTACTAATGTCTGTTTATAGTATAGTAAGTCTGAGTTTGATGACCTAGCAGATGCTCAGAAGAGGAAGAGCAAATGGGACTCAGCTGTGCCAGTGACCCTGGCACAACCCGCCCTCCTCACCACCACTGCCACCCTCCCTGGAGTCGTCTCTGTGACCACAACAGCCAGCGGCACCAAGACCACAGTCATCTCTGCAGTGGGAACCATTCTCAAAAAAGCTAAGCAATAACATGAAAAAAGGCAGGGTTATTTCACTTCAGATTGCCAGATTGATAGTGAATGGCAGTGCTACATGCTTTTTTTATTAGTTGAGCAACAGATGGTTTTAACTGTCTGGCAACTGGAATAGATGGTGTTTATCTCATTTTCAGAAAGTGTAAATTCTGCATATAGTTTTATAATGAAATAATTGTATCATTCATCTCTGTGCTCGGTTTTGACTAGCTGTTTCAAATGCGTTCATCTGTTGGTTGATTCTTTGATTTAAACTTATTGGTTTGTCTTTGCCAGATGTTTTCCATTTTAATTCATAATTTATGTAAAAATGATCCTGCCTGTTGCAGTAAAGTCACCTACCTTTCATGTCAGACATATGAAACTTTTCTGTAAATTACATTTTTCTTTGGGAATGTTTTTTTTTTATTTTTTTAAATCATTCAGTGTTTGATAGATGTCCTGTCTGGTCTTTCTATAGTCTGTTTCCATTTTTATGTTTTGGAAAGGCCATGTACACAGAACACCAATTAATCATCACCAGAGTATTCTTTCAGTATCTTATTACAACTAATTGACTATATTATTGCATTTATTATAAGATACAAAGGGTCTTATATTTTGGTGCAAGTCTATTTTCTGCCATTTCTATCTTTTTATTTTACCAATGCAAGTAGGTATTTTTATGTGTGTATTAAGATGACTCTGGATTCTCTGTTGCTCAGCAGTGTAAAAATAAATGTTTTTTTGTATAAATGCAAATCTATTGAATTGTTTCATTAATCACGCCGTTTTTTTTCTCCTCTCCTCCCCCAAATCTAAAAGCATCTGCCTCTGGGATGAAGTAATTTCAGGTAGTGCGGAGGAGTGTTTTTAGTTCTAAATTTGGAAGATGGTGTGTGTTTTCAAGATGGATCACTGATTTATATTCTCCCAATGCATTTCCATTTTGAGCTCGAGGCATTCAAACTTTTGTTCAAGCTAAGAAATCCTGGGCAATGAGGGTCATTGGTGGCATTTTCCATCATTTATATTTAAAACCATCTGCTGGGAATGTGGTGGTGCAGCCTAGTGGATGGATAGATAGATAGACACAAACTCACCTAAAGGATTATTAGGAACACCTGTTCAATTTATCATTAATGCAATTATCTAATCAACCAATCACATGGCTGTTGCTTCAATGCATTAAGGGGTATGTTCCTGGTCAAGACAATCTCCTGAACTCCAGACTGAATGTCAGAATGGGAAAGGTGATTTAAGCAATTTTGAGCGTGGCATGGTTGTTGGTGCCAGATCTGCTCAGTTACTGGGATTTTCACCCACAACCATTTCTAGGGTTTACAAAGAATGGTGTGAAAAGGGAAAAACATCCAGTATGTGGCAGTCCTGTGTGCGAAAATGCCTTGTTTATGCTAGAGGTCAGAGGAGAATGGGCCGACTAATTCAAGCTGATAGAAGAGCAACTTTGACTGAAATAACCACTCGTTACAACCGAGGTATGCAGCAAAGCATTTGTGAAGCATTGTTTCTGACCATGTCCATCCCTTTATGAACACAATGTACCCATCCTCTGATGGCCACTTTCTGCAGGATAATGCACCATGTCACAAAGCTCGAATCATTTCAAATTGGTTTCTTGAACATGACAATGAGTTCACTGTACTAAAATGGCCCCCACAGTCACCAGATCTCAACCCAATAGAGCATCTTTGGGATGTGGTGGAACGGGAGCTTCGTGCCCTGGATGTGCATCCCACAAATCTCATTTAAATGCAGAGCACAAATTCTGAGTATGGGTCACCATACTTGGCTGAGTGTCATGTCACTTTCACTTTATAGATCTGGGCTTGGTAATAAAAAGGTTGTGGGTTCAAACCTACTACCATTTATGTAGACATTTCTCTAAGTGACAGTTTTTTTTTTTTTTTTGTGTGTGTATATATACACTACCATCCACAGGTCTGGGGTTTGTAGTAGCCTATATTTTTGTTTGGTTTTGAAAGCGTCTACAGCATAAGTGTCTTATGTTTATTTGATCAAAAATACAGAATTATGAAATACTATTATAATTTACAGTACTACTATTATAATAAAATTATTATCAGTTGAAAAGAGTTGTACTGCTTATTTTGTGGAAACTGTTTTTTCAGGATTCTTTGATTAAAAGAATGTTCAAAAGGATAGCCTGTATTTGAAATGGTTACACTGTCTCAAGGTATTAACTGTTACTTTTGATAAGTTTAATGTATCCTTGATGAATACATGTTAAATTATTAGAAAAAAAAACTCTATAATTGACCACGTTACTTCACTTTAATTTATATATAAATGTTTCCTACTTATGCTTTTATCTAATTTCAGTTGATTAGCAGTCATCTTATGGTATGCTTAAGTTTATTTGTTTCAGCGCTTTTGTCATTTCTTCCTGCCCCCCTCTGTCCTACTGGCCTGCCAGATGGTAGTTTTGATCAAATATAAGCCTTTATGGTTAAAACAAATGGTTATGTGTGTGTGTCTGTGTCTGTGTGTGTAATATATATATATATATATATATATATATATATATATATATTACTTTTTTTGTTGTTAAGTCTAGTAGCCTAGAACCTATAAGTTGACCATAAGAACATTTGAACGTTCATAAGCTCTTTAGAGTAGCTCTTCTTATTTGGTAGTTTTTGGACTGCTTTCAAAAGAAATAAATAGGCTACATTCTGAGTGATTCTTTTGTCATGTAATTGATGGATCCGTTCGCCTCACAAAAGAGCTTTTGCCAAAATGTGCGTAATGCAGTACAGGGCGTTAGCAAGTGCTAGGAAAATGTGAATTTAAAAATGCATGTTTTTTAAATCTTTCGTTTCTACGTATGACACATAACGTTGAATCCGATTCGGAACGCGCCAAAGATGCCAACAGATGTTTTCTAGGAGCTCGCAGTTCTGTCACGCGCTGACTGACTGACTGTTTTGTGCGACAGCAGAACTCGTGTGTGAGGTGAGGTGAATTACTTTCAGCAAATCAAACTTGTCTGTAATACTGTAAGTTTTTTTTAAACCGCGCTATACTGTTGGCAGACGTTATGTGCTTAATGGGTGGTCGGATTTGCTAAGAGAAACCTTGAGAGAAATGGTTTTGACCGCTGAAGGGGGGAAATAATATTTGTTTTATTTGTAGAAGTGCTTGTTTGTGTTCTGATGAGTTCACCATCCTGCCAAGAAAGATTACCATGGTAAATTGATATTAGTCACTTGTCTTCAGCAATTGATCCTGAAAGCTTAGAATGATTAAGTCATGCGTTTTTCTTTTAAAGGAAGCAAAATTCCGAGAGAGGACAAACATGTTTTATGAACTGGCATCTAACATAAAATTAAATGCCAAATAAGCAATTAGTTTTAACATTAGTTTTTTTTTTTTTTTTTTTTTTTTTATGTATTTTGTTGAAGGCTATTTATTTTGGTATTAGTGTTTATTACTATAAAATTGATAAATTACAAAATATTTAACAGTAATTTAACAATAAACAGTATTTATTCATGACTCAAATTTTGGTTGCAAAACGTCTTTATGACCTTTTGAGGTTGACACTCAATAATTAAAAAGAAAACAAAATACATTTTCATTAATTTATTCATTTTCTCCAGGCACTATTTTGTACACTGTGAGAGATGATTTTAGCAGGATTGCATCAGTAACAACAACAATAACTGGCAACTTTACCATAGGTGATTGTTTTTGGTTGGAAAGGGAAATCCTGAGAGGGATGTTCTTGACCATAAATTATATTTATTTTGAAAATTGTGTCCAAAATTTTCAGAAGATAGTACACAAAAAATGATATATTTGTTCATTAAATGCACAAACATGTAATATTTGTCACTTATTGCCGATTAATTTGTGCTAATTTGTGCAACCTGTATGAATTCAGTGTTTATAAACAAAAGAAGGTTGAATATGAATTGTTGAATATGAAGGCCAGAAATAATGCTTCATGTACATTAATTTAAAGAAATGATCTAAAAGAAAGCATGTGAGGAAATGCAGTTGGAACTTTTCTGATGTCCAGCAGACAGAAATGGCAATAACAGCAGTTAAGCTTGTTCACAGGTAATTCCTGAGGGACAGCTGTACCACACACTTCCCTTTCTAACGTTACACCAGGCCAGGCTTTTTGAATGTTACTCAGGAAAGCATACACCTTGTTTCTGACTGAGTTCTGTCTGTCTGTCTGTCTAACTGTCTATCATTTGCCTGTCTGTCTATCAGTCATTTAGCTGTTTTATTCTTCTAATTGCTCCATCTTTTTGTCTCTTGCTCGTTATATCTGTTTTTCAGTTGTTCTGTCTGTTTTTCTATAATTTAAGTTCCATCTATCTATCTATCTATCTATCTATCTATCTATCTATCTATCTATCTATCTGTCTATCTATCTGTCTGTCTGTCTGTCTGTTGATTGTTCTATCGTTGTATCTATCACTCTGTCTGTTCTATGGCTCTGTCTGTTAATATATCTGTCTTGTCTATACCTATCTATCAATCATTCTGTCTGTTTATCAATCATTCTATCATTATATTTATCGTTTATATTCATGTGATCTATAAGTTGTAAATCAAGGTCGTTCTGGAAACTTTTGCTTTGTTCCTGCTACACAGGAGTGCATGTTTTCACCTCTCTCTCTCTCTCACTCTCTCTCTCTCTCTCCTTCTACCCATTTCTTCACTGTATTTCTAGCTTCCTTACTTTTTCTATTCCCTCTTGTATTAGGGCACATTTTAGTGGCAGTGACATTTGAAAGACTTAAAAGGCAATGCTCTGTGTGAGCTGTTGAGTTCATTTGAGTGTGTGAAGCCTGTCAGATTGTTTGATATGCATATATCTGAGTTTAGTTGGTCGCTTTCCATTGTCTTAAAGTGTGACGAGGCACGTGTTCATGTGTGTACCTGTGTATCCATGTGCAGAAATGAGTGTGGCAGTGATTCTTTTGTACCCCGCAGGCAATAAATCTGCCTGGCACCTTCCTTTGCAAGGGCAGGGTTTCTTGACTCTTTCCCTCTCTCTCTCACTCTTTTCCTCTCCCCCTCGGAGAGGAGCTCTGGCCTGTCATTCTCAAATCCACACAGGTGAGGGTGCTGCTAAATGAATGTGCAGAGAGCGAGTGAGCAAAGGACAGAAAGAACGGTGGAGCGATCTTGTGGACTATCAAAGCCAGCGAAAGAAAGCAACGGTGTTGCCTGTGACCCACCTGAACAGCTTGAGTAAAAGAGGAGGGACCAGACACACATTCACTCTTAAACACAAGTCGTCTCTGGGGGGGAATATTCAGTCGATTGTGCACTGCCCCAAGTGGGGTAGGAAGGGAACTTTTTCCTGCAAGCACTAATAGTTTCCCTGTTGTTTGGATTTGTGAAGAAACAGGTGGAAAGCAGGCTATTTTCTCTCTTCGGTTAATCATTGGAAACAAGAGAGAGAATTAAGGGTTTTCTTTTAGAGAACTTTGCTGTTTGTTGTTGGGCTCTGGGACTTGGATTGGGAAACAACAAACTAAGAGGTTTGTGAGATCAACAATATTTTTGCAAAGCCTCACAGTCATGCATGTATTTAAGGCTCTTTTTTTATCTCTGCTTCCCCTTTCCTCTTTACTTGCTTGTCTCTTTTTGTTTGTCTTGTTTTTTTAGCTGATGTTTGTGGCTGGCGAAATCAATATATATATAATATATATATTTTTAATCACTTTGTTTTAGGCCTTTAAATTGTGCACACTACTATTCAGCTGGTTCTGTTTTTCATCTTCTAAAATATGTCCACTAAATCTTTATGAACGTATATGAGAGATAAAAAGAAAGTGCTGGTTGTTTTCACTTTTGCAAAAGAGTGTCTGAAGCTGCATCATTCATTTTCAGTTGTTCATTTTGATTTGAATGTTGTTCGGTGGTGTTATGCATTTGTAACCATTCACATCTGTGTCTGGATCATTCTGTATGTATATATATCGTGACTATTAGGTTTCATTATGGTATTTAATGTCATTATTATTCTCAGATCGATTTACATTTAGTTGAATTTGTGTTTAGCTTTACTGAGTTAGAAGAAATTTGCTCTAAATAAGTTGTTCCTCAAAGTTTCACTGATGCAAAAAGTCTGTATGACTAAGCCTGATTTAAATGCCCATTTATGAGTTTAGCACAGGCCCAATCAAATTCACAATAGCATGCTGTTTAGGTCTCAGGAGCAGTAATATTTATATGTGATTAAGTTTTCTCTCATCCTGGAGCGAAATTCCAGCGATGTTGGTCAAAATATGAACTTGAGGAGTTATATATGAATGTAAAGTTGAAGGATGTGTGAACACTAGGTTTAAGCAACATGTTTTGTTTTCTTGGATTATACTGTTTTGTGTATTTTGGTGGTTTAGGGGAAGGTTTTGAGGGATAAAATTTGTAATTTCAATTGAACATGAAACACTTATTTAAAGAATGTAAAAAAGAAATTGTATTTAAATTGTGTAGTTAGTGATTTTTATGCCATAGGATATATTAAAATTTACATATTCAAAGTACCTGAACAAGTACCTGAATTAGAAACTTGATGGATTTTGCAAACCTGCAGTCAGTTCAGCACCAGCTGCTACTACAAGTAATAAGTTTCACCAAACCAAATTTTGCAAGATCAGCAGACAGTGCAGATGGATTGTATTCAGGGAATGTGTTTTGTGTCCTGGATAGAGCTTAGCAGGATAGAACAAAATGCAGGGCTTCAAAATAAAAAAATGAAAAAAATGCTGCAAAAAAAAAAAAGAAAAAACTATTTAAAAAAAAAAAACAGTGAGAAGTGACGCAGTGTCAGTCTGGTGCATATAGTATGTGCGTTGACACATTTAAGAATGTGTCCTGATTCTAATCAGCATGTATTGGTAAGGGATTAAATTAATAAATGTATATAATTTTATTAATTACAAAAGGTATATATCAATTGAAAGTTATTTTAAATTATGCACAATAAAATATTATATCAGAAAATGAGACTAAAGTATAATACACAAAAATATATATACAGTATATGAAAAGTTGTTTTCAAACTTTCCACTGTTTTTCTCCCAGTGTCAGTGTGCATCTGTAGAGGATATGAGAGGAATTCCTGAGGAATCATTGGTCTGTTCCTCCTCTTCGCTGTCCTCCTCTTCCTCACAGATTTATGGGGGGTGAAATGGGCTCAACTTTTATTTGATGTTTTCAGGGAGAAAAAAAGGGAGTGAGTAAAAAGCAAGAGAAAAGTGGATTGGATTTCTGCTTCTGTTTTATTTATTTAAGCGCAGATGTAACAGCTGAGATGCATGCAATTCTCCTGTAGATTAGATAAGTGTACGGTAGTTGTAATGGACAATAGACACACACAAACATGCTGTTATTTCAAGTGAATGTCCACTGCAGTGTGTCTGGTCATTATGAGGTTTTTGCTGAATGTATTGTGGTGTTTACCAAGGCACATGTCTCGCATGCCTTGAATTACTCAGTTCAGTTATGATCAGTTTTTTTTTTGGTGTGTATCTCTGTATGCATTCATGTGTATCTGTGTGGCATCTGTTCACTATGTTTAACCTCATGTTAAATGTGTGATCTTGCTATTGTTGTATTTATATTTCAGACTGAAATGGGAGGATGGGCGCTACATCTCGCTGTGGGGATCTACGTTCTCATGTTCGTTGTGACAGCCAGCCATGCTAATGAGGGTGGGAACATCAACTCTTCAGCCCCTTAAACCTTAAATCTCATTTACAAACACTTTTACTTAGGAAGCAATGCTAAGTCCGTTAAAACACCAGATTACTTTCTGCTGAATGTAATCATTAATGATCAACAATATATATGATAACATTTGGGGTGATGTTTTGTTTGCTAATACTGTGTAGTACATTTCACAGTATTTCATGTTTTGTTTGCTAAGTACATTTTTAACTGTCCAAATACTTTGCATGCTATAATATATAATATAATTACCCAATTATCATTCATTTTAAATAATAACTGTACGGTTCACCTTTTAAGCAAAAAAAGTTTATTAGGATATTTAAATGATAAAACAATAGATGTATTGTTAAAAATAACAACAGAAAGATTATTTGTGGTTGTCAGTGGAACAAGACCATGATTTTGGTATGAACATTAGGAGAACTGACTTCATATAGGTATATTCACTAAATATAAAAAGTTGGTTTAAAGTTATAGCAAAAATGGTTTAGAAAAACTGAATTTATTCAGAGGAAATCTCTAGTAACATTTGTTGGATGTTTAAATGTTTTATTAAAAGCAGTGAAATTCTTAGTGAAAACACTAAGAAGACAAAAACCTTTAAAGCCAAATTCAGGGAAGACATCATTATCTTTGTTATTTGCTGAATGTGCTTTTTTTGTGTTACACAGTGAACCACTGTACTGCTGCCGGGGCAAAAACCTGCTCAGAATGTATCCAGATCGGCACAGGATGTGCTTACTGCCCTGATGAGGTGAAACTCACTGATCCTCATGCTGAAGAATGAATTGATGTTGTTTTCTCAATTAGTCTATATGACGTATTGATCCAGAGGGTCTGTTGAAGAGTATTAACTCCTTTACAAATCTAATCCGAAATGTTAAATGTTAGTGATTAGAAATGTCCAACATTCATTCAAACAACAATGTCATTATTCAGTTTCAAGTATGATACACTACCGCCTTATTAAACAGTGATTTGAGCAGTTCTTCTCAAATGAACTTTAATAATATACTGTACACTACCATTCAAGAGCATGGGGTCTGTACTGTTTTTTTATGTTTTTGAAATCGGTCCTTTTTGTTAACCGAGACTGCATTTATTAGATCAGATATACAGTCAAAACAGTAATATTGTGAACTATTGTTATGGTTTATATTCCCAGTCTTCAGTGTCACATTAACCTACATAAGTCATTTGAATTTACTAATTTTTGTTGCTCAAGAAACATTTATTATTATTATTTTGTGCTTCAGGATTCTTGGATGAATAAAGTTCAAAAGAACAGCATTTATTTGAAATATATTTTTTACATTATATATGTCTTTCAACCAGTACTGTATTTTATTTCACTGCCCCCACCTTAAATGTCACCTATGGTTTCTGGTTATTTGTATGTAGTATATAAAACCTATTGTAGCTGTACATTTCTTTCATTTGTATGTTTTTTTCTCTTCAGATATTCGAGTATGAACGTTGTGACCTGAAGGAAAACTTGGAGGCCCGTAAATGTAGTAGACATATGGTAACAATTGAGAGCAGCAGTAAAACTTTAAAGGTTTGTTATATCAGAATTCTGCCCCCCCCCCCCTTTAGTTTTATTTCCATATCATGGATTCATGTCTGTTTATGCATTAATGTGTCTTTGTGTGTTTTTCAGAATGCGACTATTAATAAGTCACTAACGTACTCTCAGGTGGCCCCTCAGCAAATGAGCATGACGCTTCTCCCCGGGGAGGAGAGGGAGGTGGAGATGGAGGTGTTTGAACCAGCCCATGGCCCTCTGGACCTCTACATCCTCATGGACTTCTCACATTCTATGTCTGATGATCTGGACAAATTGAAGAGTATGGGAAACCAGCTGGGTGAGCAAGGAGGGCGGTGTATCATAGCGGTTAGATGTGGGCTGGGAACGGTTGTAATTTGGGTTGGGCGTTATATTTGTGATGGTTTGCTATGTAAAATTAAACACCACTGTGAATTTTGCAGTGAACTACAGTAGTAAACATGGTGTTAGAATTGGTTTAAACTGGCTGTTTTAGTCATTTAAAAACAGTTTATTCTCATTCTGATTTAAAAGTTTGCTCTCATCACTGTGAATAAAAACCCCACACGTGTGTGTGTGTGTATATATAGTACAGTATGTAGCCATTATAAAATTTATTATTTTTAAATATTTGATATATTATGTATCGATCATTGCCACATGAAAAGGTCCATTGTAAAATAATGTCTCGGCTATCAAGCTATGCTGCACCAAGTGCATTTAAAGGATGTGTTCTAGCTATTTTTACATTGGCTGTTGTGTTATGTCTCACTGTTTCGTCTTGAGCCATGAGTGTTGCATTATTTAGATGGTGGGTCAAGTAAGTTCAACTTGTAAATACATATTTTGAGTCCCTTTCTGAATCCATTGCACATTGTCTGGCTGTTTGAACGCAATTTTAGAAATTATACCACTTGGGCAAACTAGTTTTGGGTGCCGCAGTCATGAGTTGTTTGTTTTGAAACATTTTAATATGCATTCATTGTCTGATTTCACCCTATGTAGCTGAGCTTGTTGACCAAATCTCTGACGATTACACCATCGGATTTGGCAAGTTTGTGGACAAAGTCACCGAGCCTCAGACTGACATGAGACCAGCTAAGTAAGAAGAATACAGTTACAGCACCATGCAGTTTGACTTTGTCTGCACATGCTCCTTTTATATGTTTTTCCTCTTAAAGATTAAAAGTGCCGTGGGCCAAAGCTGACCCTCCGTTTTCATTCCGTAATGTCATCACTCTCACAAAAAACATAGACACCTTTAAACAGAAGCTCGAGCAAGAGTGCATATCTGGCAACCTGGATGCCCCCGAGGGGGGGTTTGATGCCATCTTACAGGTTGCTGTCTGCCAGGTACTGAAATGTCTATTTTTAAGAAGCTAATTTGGTAGACAGAAGTTAAAAATTATTGCCATTTACAGTACTGTAAATGGCAAGTCTTATTACTACAGTATAACTTGTTTCTCATTTTCACAGGAACAAATTGGCTGGAGGGATGACAGCACTCACTTGCTTGTCTTCTCCACTGAATCAGCCTTCCATTATGAGGCAGACGGTGCCAATGTGCTCGCGGGCATCTTGGATCGTAACGATGAGCAATGCCATCTGACTTCAGATGGAAATTACACACATGATACTCGTCAAGACTACCCATCCATACCCACCATAGTGCGACTCCTGATGAAACATAACATCATCCCAATCTTCGCCATTACTAACCACTCCTATTCATACTACGAGGTTTGTATGCCTTTAAAAACTCATTTTTTTTGTCTTAATGACATAAGTGCATCATGTCTCCATTGAAAAGTTCTCAGAGACTACAATATAAGTCAGGTTTATATTGAGAATTATGATTTCCTTTGTTTGTAGAAACTCCAAGAATACTTCCCTATTGCTGAGCTTGGACTGTTACAAGAAGATTCCTCCAACATCTTGAACATTTTAAAAAATGCTTTTGAAGTAAATTTATTTTCATACCAAATACATTGCTGATATTTATTTATTTATTTATTTTTAATTTGATGTAACTTTTTTAAATAATTTTTTGAACAGAATATTCGTTCCAAGATCAGTATCCGTGCAGAGGACAGACCAAAGGCAGTGAAAGTCAACATACACTCTCAGTCTGGCACTTTTTCTGAATCTGGCAAATATAAAATCACACCAGGTGAAATTGTGAGTGCCTTTAACTTCTTTTTAATTTACAGCTTCAAATGTAGTCTCTCATGCACTTGCCAGCATTTCAAAAGGAAGCAAAAAGCATGAAATTTATTTCATGTCTTTACAAACATATTTTTAAATTTATTTTTTTTAAATGTATTTAAATTTAAATATATATTTTTATTTTATTTTATTTAGTTTAATTTATTGAAATATTGAATGTAATTTATTACATATCCAACAGAAAACAAGATGCATGCTGGTTGCTGGAATTTAAAAAAAACACTATTTAACTCTTTAAAATATGAAAACCTTGTCGTAAAGACACTGATTCAAGTTTTCTCTCTGTAAAGGGTAAATTTACAGTCAGTCTGAAGGCTCTTACTCATGTGGGAGAGCAGCATGTTTGTAAAGCCAACCAGGCTGACCGGGCTGGAGCCTTAAGAGTCAAACCAACCACATTTAGCTCTGCCCTCAGAATCAAGACCGAAGTGCTCTGTCATACATGTGACTGCGAAAAGGTACAGTAGGTCTGCTACCTCTTTATAACGCTTCTCCTGTTCTGCATGTTCATTTAAAATCTTACACCACTGTTTCACCTTTAACATCAGACTCCGGTTAAAAATGCAGCGCTCTGTAACGGCCAAGGAGATCTTGTCTGTGGGAAATGCCAGTGTTCTGATGGATGGTAGTATTGATATTTAAGTCTTTTGATATCTTTGATTTGTGCCCATTATATTGCAGTCCATAACCCCGTTTCTTGCCTCTTGTAGGCAAGGCCCTTTCTGTAACTGTTCAGAGGTCTCCACGGACTCAGACAAGTGCATCGAACCTGGGAAGAATGAGTCTTGCTCGGGCAGAGGAGACTGCATTTGTGGGACCTGTATGTGCTATAACCCATTCCAGTTTGAAGGGCCCTTCTGCCAGTTTGACAAATCTCAGTGCCAGAGATTTAGTGGATTTCTCTGTAATGGTTAGTGAAATTATTTTTCGATTTTAATATTCCAGTAATATATCCCGAATTTAATTTGAGAGATGAAAGAAAAACAGGCTATACAGTCATTTGATAAGGTTGTATTAGGAGCAGACATGCTTTGATGTGGTGTTGTAATCCAGTTTCAGGGTTAGTGACCTTTCACCTTTCTTTGCAACAACAGATCGTGGAAGCTGCAGTATGGGCAGATGTGTTTGTACACCGGGATGGACTGGAGATGCCTGTGAATGCTTCAGCGGCAAAAAATTATGTCTGGACAGCAAAGGGGTAATGCTCACAAAATTATAAAAGTCACTATGCTAGCACGCTACTGTTAAAAAATGTGGGGTTAAGATTTTGCTTTTTCAAAATATAATTAAAATAGAAAACAGTTATTTAAAATTGTAGTAATATCATGTATCACAATATGATTTTGTATATATGTATATGTGACGTGACATTCAGCCAAGTATGGTGACCCATACTCAGAATTTGTGCTCTTCATTTAACCCATCCGAAGTGAACACACACACACACTGTGAGCACACACCCGGAGCAGTGGGCAGCCATTTATGCTGCGGCGCCCGGGGAGCAGTTGGGGGTTCGATGCCTTGCTCAAGGGCACCTAAGTCGTGGTATTGAAGATGGAGAGAGAACTGTACATGAACTCCCCCCCCACCCACAATTCCTGCCGGCCCGGGACTCGAACTCACAACCTTTCGATTGGGAGTCCGACTCTCTAACCATTAGGCCACGACTTCCCCTATCATAACTACATGTATGTCCCCAAGTCAATGGTACTTGTCAATATTCACACACATATATATATATATATATATATACACACACACACACACACACACACACACACACACACACACACACACACACACACACACACACACACACACACACACATATATATATATATATATATATATATATATATATATATATATATATATATATATATATATATATATATATAATTTTTTTTTTTTTGTATTTTTTATACAAAATAAATATTTATTCTATTTTTCAATTAAAATAGATGGTGTCATTTACTGGTGGTAGATGCTGATTGTTGAAGCACATTAGCTACATCAAACTGAAACTGATGTTTTTCCGTAAAATTTTATATGATTTTCTCTAAATCATAGCAGAGTAGAGCCGAACCCATCTGTCACAGATATGGTGATAGTCAAGGAGTTCCATTTCACTCATAACTCAGTTTTGATAAATGTGTCTAGGTAAAACACAGTTCTGTGTATAATACAATTGTTCGTCTGTTTTGTAGGGCATCTGTAATGGCCTTGGTGAGTGCAAATGTGGTCATTGTGAGTGTGCAAAATCTGGAATCCCACTGAGCCCCACTTGTGAAGCAAACTTCCAGGTACGACTATGATGGGTGTGTGTGTACTTAACCATATTTTGGGGACAAATTTTGTACCAAAAAGTGAATTAAACCTGACAAAATCTCCAAAAACTTCCCTTTGGGGATGTCCTCTTTTGTAAAACTGGTATAAAAATAAAGTAAACAAAGTTATTTTTTTGAAAATGTACAAATTCTGAAAGTTTTCTGTATGGGGTTGGGTTGGTGTAGGGCGATAGAAAATACAGTTGGTACGGTATAAAAACCATTACGCCTATGGAATGTCCCCATTTAGATAGCTAAGTAAACGTGTGAATGTGTCCGTCTATCTGTATTTTTTACTTTGCATGTTAATTAGTTCTGTCCTGATACCAACTGTCTCTCATAATGCAGCAACTACTGGGTATATGTGAAGGCAAGAGGAGCTGCGTTCAGTGCCAGGCTTGGAACACCGGAGAGAGAAAAGGACGGAAATGCAATAAATGTCCCTTTAAAATCATCATGGTGGAAGAGCTCGAAGACAGTACGGCATCAGCTCTTGATTTATATTAAAAGACATAGCTCTACTCATGGATTTGTTTATGGATGGATGAAACAACGATGGGTTGATTTTATTTGTGTAAACAGATAACAAAGTAATAGAGACGTGCAGTTTCCGTGACGAAGATGATGACTGCACATATCACTATACTGTGAATTATCCATTAAACATCACAGACAAAGAACACCACGTCCTAGTAAAGAAAAAGAAAGGTAAGATATACACAAATATTAATTGTACTACTACTTAGACTGTATTTCTAGCTCTTGAACAAGAGTGTGGTGAGCAAAACGTGTTAAACTAACTGATTGTTTCTCCGTGTATCAGATTGTCCACCTGCAGGTTTTCTGTGGTTGATTCCTCTTATTATGTTTCTGATGCTGTTGCTTGGTTTGCTTTTGCTCTGCTGCTGGAAATACTGCACCTGTTGCAAGGTAGATATACACATCTTAATATTTTATTTGTTTATTTTATTTTTTTGTTTTACAAATCAGCATATCCCCACAAGTCCTGAAAAGGAAGTGTTGTCAAAATGTGTATAACTAAGAAAAGAGAACAGAAAAAAGGGAAAGGGGAAAAAACACACCTTCCCATAACAGAGGCAACGTGAGTTTCCAGTGTCAAGTTATTTTAAGTTGTCAGTGAAACTAAAAATACTGCTCAGGTGATGATAAATGATTAAGAAAAAAGCAATAAGATGTCTTGTTGCTTGTCTTGTTTGCAGTATACACATCATAAAGGTTCTTTTTTGCTTTGATTCTGTTGCGTTGGACAGCATTTTTCACTTTCTTTAAAACAACCCGTAACGGTACATGATGCTTAAAACATGTTGTGTTCAGGTGGTTAGGATGTGGTGTAGTAATGTTATATCCAAGCTGATTAACATTTGCAGTCTGTCCCCGACAGGCGTGTCTTGCTCTTCTCCCATGCTGTGGCAGAGGTAATCATTTTTCTCTCTGTTACACTTAAGTTACATTCTACAGAGATCAGTGGGAACAGATTTACTGTATTGTTTTTAATGTGTTTGTGATTGGCAGGTCGTATTGTGGGATTCACAGAAGACCACTACATGCTACGTCAGTCTTTGTTGACCAGTGATCATTTGGAGACCCCAATGGTGCGGACCGGCCCACCCAAGAGCACAGACATTGTGCGCTGGAAAGTGATGGACAATGTGCATCGAGGACCAAACCACCCACAGAACCAAATCAAACCCAACCCCAAAGAGATCAGTGAGTCTAGACTGACAATATTAAAGTAATAGTTCACCCCAAAATCTAAATTATTGCCATTCCACACCTCTGTGTCTGTCTTTCTATTGTGGAACACATAAAAAAATATGTTTTGAAAAATGTTTCTGTACAATGAAAGTAAATGGGGTCCAAAACAACAATGGACCCCACTGACTTTCATCCATTGGATTGGCAAAAATGATCAAAATATATATATTTTTTTGTGCTCCACGGGTGAAAGAAAGTCATACAGGTTTGGAATGACATGAGTGAAGTAAATTATGGCAGAATTAAAATTTTCGGGTGATCTATCCTTTTTTACTAATTTTCATGCTTGTTTAGCTTGTATTTATATTCTTTCATCCCTCTGTATTTTTCTTCATAGTTCAGTACCCTATCTCTCTTCGTCTGAACCGGCAATATTCAGAAACTCTATCCAAAGAGTCTCGGGACACAAACAAGCTCAGACAAGAAGTTGAGGACAACGTAAATGCCCCCCCATCACCATAAAAAAAAAAAAAGAAACAACTTATTGCACATGAACCGTCATGCCTGACTGTTAATGTCTCTTTGTTTTCATAAACAGCTCAATGATGTGTTCCTGCAGATCCCTGGCGCACAGAGAGTGCAAAAGTCTCTGTTCAGGTGAGAAGTAGCTCTCAATAGGCTTGTTTGAGATTAGCAAAATCTGCGCAGAAGTGATCACCGCGAGATGCATGCCGGTTAGAAAAGTGTCCGAGTTACGTCCGACTTTCTCTGATGTCATGCTGACATGTGCCAAAAAAAGCTCTTGCGGCGGCTGTGTCCAATTGTGCAGTCGAAAGCAGTTGCTCTCCACCGATTATGCTGATCGAAAGTATGATGGGAGACAACTGACTGACGACAACTGTGATGCTGCATTCTCTTCTAAAATATTAAATTGTTTCATCTGATTTCATGTGATTATGTATTTAAATTATGCATTAATGTGCCCAAACACTGACAGTGTGATCTCTGTGTGTGATATGAGATTGTTGTCATATTTCTATAAAAATCTAAAATACGTGTTTGTATTTAAAATAAAAATGGATGATAAATACACCTTTCATATGGAATTAAATAGCAAGCACTTTGAGTGTCATTCATATTTATTATTTTCATATAAAAGCAACAGAACTGGAAATATATCATGTTTATTAGCAACACAGCATGTGAGTGAGAATAACATGATATCCTGCTTTGGTCTCGTAGGTATCTGTTGCACTTCGAGAGCTCAGAAGTGTCGATCTAGACTGTGCTTATTTCACTCCTCCCCTCACTGCAGCCTCCTAATCTTGCCTACATTTCTGGCGAGGCGAGGCACATCTCAAACAAGCCTAGTGACTCAATAAAATTGGTGTGGCTGTGCCTCGTGGGCTGTTTTTCTAAAGTTGGATGAGGCTCAGATTTTGACATGCGTCTGAATGTACTTTTATTTTTTTCCCCTCAGGACACAAAGAAATTCTGGAAAGAGGTACTGTAGCTACAGCTGAGCTAGCATTGACAAAATACTGTATGTCACATTAATTCTGAGTTTATTAATTAGGGTAAATCTCACAAAACATTTTATTATACAAGTATTAAAGGGGTGGTTGATTGCGATTTCACATTTTTTAATGTTAGTTAGTGTGTAATGTTGCTGTTTGAGCATAAACAATATCTGCAAAGTTACGACACTGAAAATTCAGTGCAAACAGAGATATCATCTTTTAAAATGATGGCAGTTTAATGCCTACAAAAACGGCTCGTAGTGACTACAACAAGCTACTTCTTGGGTATGTGACGTAACAAACCAAGAAATGAATATAAACCCCGCCCCTGGGAACATGCAACAAAAGTAGCAAGGCCATATTGTGCTGCTTTAGAGAAGAGTAAGAGTTGTTGCCATGTCGTAAACACTAGGGGTATGTGCATAAAAAAATATATTAATATATGAATCGAGATTCTGTCTTTTAATGATTCTAATGGATTCACAAGTTTCAAAATCAATTTTCTAAAGCAGCAGTTCTTAATCCTATTCTTTGAGCCGCTCTTCTTTGCACTCGCTTTGCTCTGCATCTCTCTCTCTCTCAGATCATCAGCTCACCAGCTCAGCTTCAACAATGAACTGTTCCAATTATACACTTCGTATAGAGAGACAGATATTTTTCACATAGCGCATGCAGTTTCCATGCTGTATTATATTAATACGAATAAAACTGTGTATTAAAAGCTAACTTATGCTGTTATTTGTAAATGCAACTGCTTATTTAAAAGTATGAGACAATAACAAACAAAAAACATACTGTACCATTAAGAGCCGTGCTTGCACAGGTTATGCACGATCCTCTTCAGTAATATCCTCTGCATTTCATTTGGGCTCAAATTGATAAGCAATGTTGATGACGTCATTGTTTACAATACAATCTGAGCACATGTTGCTGAGCTGAGGGGCGTGACGTTTTCACACGCACTGGCGGTTTAGCAAATCACAAAACACTGGTCCAGCTGTTCAATCTGAGCCCATCATGTTTTTCTGTGGGAGGGGCTTCAAAAAAACCAGGAATTCATCAGTGTTTATCAGAGAAGTACGGAAGTTTTCTTCTTGTTTTCTCGTTATAACGACTTAATTTTCTCGTTATCTCGACATAAAGAAGTTCATTTTCTCGTTATAACGACTTCATTTTCTCGTTTTCTCGACATAACGAAGTTCGTTTTCTCGTTATAACGAATTAATTTTCTCTAAGAAGTTACAAAACTGCGCCAGCAGGTGGCACTATAGACCTGAATATAACTGATGCGGTGTTGTACACTGTCCACTTTACTGTACGCGGACCTTCCTCGTGATCGCTATAATTTGTGCAGTCTTCATTACTGACATTTAATTAATTCATAAATGTTAAATGCTTGAATCAATATGAATATTTTGTGTATTAAGTTCCTGCTAGATGCATGAGTTTCACCAACGCGTTCTGTACCATAAAATAACTGCTTATCAAAACCAAGGTTGACATCACTGTATTCTGTTTATCTACAGTAGGACGGGATTTAACGATGTAGGCTGATGTGCTTCTTTTCCTTATTACTAATCTTTATTGTTTACCATAGTGATGAGAAATTTGATGTATATGTAAAATCCATAGGCTAATTCAATTCAGTTTTGTTCTATAATGTTGTAATCGTTTTTTTCTACACACACACACACACACTACACGTAGTCCTACACATGGACGCTCTTTTCAAACAGAAGCTTGTAACACACATGATATCTGCCACATCATATAATGACTACTACAAATTACAAATTATATATAATTTTATTTCAAATAAAGGGAAAATTAAAAGTGAGTTTAATCCAAGCAGCTCTAATTTCGCGGTGTTGCCATTTAAACATGTTAATTACAAAAACAAAACGTTCGTTGTACTGTCTCTGGAAAAATCAACAGTGATTGATCAGCCTTTATGTACAGTATTGTAGACCTTATTACCTAGGCGAAACTAAATTTGCTGAAATATAGGCTACAGTAAGAGCGCCTGCATGGTTGTCCATCAGATGCCTGTCAAAGTTGAGTTCGTTACTATAGCAACAGTAAAACTGTCATATGTCGTTATGACGAGAAAACAAACTTTTGTTATGTCGAGATAACGAGAAAAATAAGTCGTTATAACGAGAAAACGAACTTTTGTTATGTCGAGATAACGAGAAAAATAAGTCGTTATAACGAGAAAACGACTTTCGTTATGTCGAGATAACGAGAAAAATAAGTCGTTATAACGAGAAAACGAACTCGTTATGTCGAGATAACGAGAAAAATAAGTCGTTATAACGAGAAAACGGCTTTCGTTATGTCGAGATAACGAGAAAATTAAGTCGTTATAATGAGAAAACAAAAAGGAAAAAAATATATAATGCACGGCCGCTTAGAACTTCCGTAGTGAAGGGAAGGAGTGGTGTAGAATAAAGGTAAATTATGTGAAAAATAACATGTTTTTAAAAAATTACTAAGCATTAACACATTAGACTGCACCCCATAAACACAATCAAGTCTAGAAAGAAAAACCCTGTCAACCACCCCTTTAAAATTATTTCTGAAGTATCATGTGATAATGAAGACTGGAGTATTGGCTGCTTAAAATGCATTTTTGCCATCAATTATATTAAAATCATAATTAAAATATGTTGGATTTACTGATTTGTACAGGGACTACAAATCTGAAAACAATAATAATTCTCATTTGCATCCACAGAAAGAACAACACAATTGTAGACACGGTGTTATCTGCCCCTCGTGCCAGTTACCCAGATATAGTGAAACTGACAGATAAACAGGTTCAGGCTGGAAACTTCCGGGACCTGAAAGTGGTTCCAGGCTACTACACCGTAGCTACTGACAGAGGTACGGCCACCCCTTTAACCTCATGCTTAGACTGCGTTAGTTTGCAGTCTTTTGTAACGCTTCAGGATTGTTATGTGAATTTCATGTTTATGTGTCCATGTCCTTGTCTTGTAGAAGCGGCAGGTGCTGTAGAGTTTCAAGAGGGTGTGGAGTCAGTGGATGTCCGAGTTCCCCTCTTTTTGAAAGATGAGGATGATGAAAAGAAGGAGCTGCTTGTTCAAGCCATTGACGTTCCAGTTGGACTTGCGAAGATTGTCAAAGATCATATCAACATCACTGTGATTAAGGAACATGGTAAGAAGTTTTAATAATGTTTTACTAAAGTAAAGGGGGAGCATGTTCAGATAATCCACCAATTTAGCGCAGGTGGAGCAAGTTTAGATAATCATCTCAATTAGCACAATAGTAAGTATATATACAGCCAACTTACCTCTGTCCCACAACAGTTTTCTGGCATCCCTCCTCCATCCCAAGTCCTTGCTCCTAACTATTACTGTCCCAGCTTGGGATATGGGGGGAGATCTCTGGGTTCAGGCTAAATTCCGAGCTCGGAGCCCTCCCCTTGGCCAGCATGCCAAATAATATGCATACTATTTGCTCAATCTCATAACATAATAAAAGGCAAATTTGACAAAATGTTTACAGAGAATGTGTTTTATTAACCCATTGACATAATATTTTTTCGGCCAAGTTTTAGTGGGGATTTAAAATATATTATAATAACATACTTTTAAAGCAAATATTAAGTGGCAAAATCTTTGTGTTTATTTATTCTCACATAGCTAGAAGCATCTTTACCTTCCTGCAGCCGTCATACACCTACAGTCGTCAGGATGGTGTGGCAAACATCCCGATCAGTCGTGAGATCATAGAGGATGGTTGGACACAGGTCACATACTGCACAAATGACCTCACTGCCAAAGACAGGAAGGTATAATACACTAACTTGACAAGTTCTGTATTTACATTTGATTAAATTGATTCGATTTTCTCTAATAAAATGAGACCACAACAATTTCCAAATAGGGGATATGGATATGCCTTTATCAGAAAAAAGTCATGAAGTCATTCTTATTTTACTTGTTTGATTGCACGTTAATTATTTCCTTCTCTTCATAGGACTATATCTCAGTTGAAGGAGACTTGAGTTATGGACCAGGGGAAACAGAGAAGACTGTCCCAGTGAAACTCTTGGAGCTTGGCGAGGGAGATGGACTGCTAGAGGACAAACAAGTCAAACAGTTTGTGATGGATCTGAGCAACCAACGGCAAGGTGCTAAACTGGGCCGCTACCCACGCACCACTGTCACCATTGCCGATAAACCAGGTATATAAGAGGCTGACAGATTTAAACGTTTAATTTGTTGGTAGAGGTGAGAAAACGGGGTGTAGAGTCAGTTTTTGGGTGCAACCATCTGTAAAGGCAAATATATATATATATATATATATATATATATATATATATATATATTTTTTTTTTTTTCCACTTTATTTCATGTTTCATGAGAAAATCCTGGACCCTCCAGTAATCTGCAGATGTAGAGAGATGTAGAACCCCATGTAGAGATGTAGAGTGTTATTTAATATTTGCATTATGTCATTTCAGGGGATGGGAAACTGGGTTTCCAGAAGAATGTGAATAAGTCACCCACATCTCCTGGAGGACACCTCTACGCCCCAACCAATATCAAGGCTGTTGCTTCCGGCCCTAAAAACATCCGCCTGAACTGGAACCCCAGTGCAAATGCCAGTGGTTACAAGGTAGGTCGCGTAACATGATATCTGATAAAACACGTTACAAAATTGCATCTGTTTTTGTATTATTAAGTGTGTGTATAGTCAGTTTTTTCCTCTGTAAAGTTTAGTACATAAACTTAAAAAAAAACTACTCATGAAGGAAGATGTCCAGTCATGCCAAAGCTATTATTCAAAACATCTGCTTCTGACCACTGATCTGTTACTGTTACTGATTAGATAGAGATTTTAAAATGTGTAAAAGCTTCAATATTTACACAGTTTTAACCAAAATGAGATGGTACATAAATTTGTAGTTGCAAAAGCCAAAAATGTGACAGAAGAAAATGTAAGCATTATAAGTCACAGAGTGACTTTATTCATAGATGTATAGTGTTTGAAATGAGTTTAATTGTGCTTTTTTAGACACACTGTATACAATATATAAAACATTGATTCATATGCAGGACATATATGAATGATTCAATTAATGATTTTTTTTAAGTCTCTTAGGCCCACCAAGGCTCATTTATTTGATCAAAAATACAGTAAAAACTGTAATATTGTGAAATATTATTACAAATGTTTTTTGGTTTAATGCATTTTAAAATGTAATGTATCCCTGTGATGGCAAAGCTGGATTTTCAGCAGCCTTTAGTTTTACATGATCCTTCATAAATGCTGATCTGCTGCAAATAATCTCTTTTATTATTATCAATCTCGAAAACAGTTGTGCTGCTTAATAATTTTGTGGAAATTGTAATACAGTGTTTAATAGAAAGGTCAAAGGAGCAGCATTTATTTGGAATGTAAATATTTTGTAGCATGCATGTCGTTACTGTCACTTTTGATCAGATTAATGTGTCCTTGCTGAATTATAATTATTCAATTCTTAAAAAAACAAAAAGGAAACCCAAACTTTTGAACAGTAGTGTTTATGAAACATACAGGCTAGTAGGAGATTATTCCCTGTTGGTTGTGACATATTAGCATAGAGCTCATGCTATTTTTCAGTCCCAGTCCATTGCTGCTTGTAAAGATTTAGTTGCAGTTTTTTAATGCTTAATAAATATTTAAATGAACACTAGCTTAGCTTAAAAGGCTGTTGAAAATGCCATTAAGCATTTCCTTTGGGGCTTGATTTGCTGTTTCCAGGTGAAGTACTGGATTTATGGAGACCCTGAGGCTAAGGCTCAGGTGCTGGATGTGAAGTCTCCTCAAGCCGAGCTGACTAATCTCTACCCATACTGCGACTATGAGATGCGCGTATGTGGCTACAATGCACTCGGAGAGGGCAATTACAGTGATATCATTCAATGCCAGACTCTAGAGGATGGTAAGTCAGTCTCTGGACTTTTTTTATTTTATGGTGTTTTTAAGAAGTATGCATGTCATAATTTTGCATGCTTAGCTTTTTCTGGCACTACCTATTGATGCTTTTTGAAGTTTCTGTTTCACAAACATGGCCATCTGCATTATTTTACCCTTCTAGTACCTGGTGAACCTGGTCGCTTGGCTTTCAATGTCATCAGCCCAACTGTCACTCAGGTCAGCTGGGCAGAGCCAGCAGAGACGAATGGGGTCATCACTTCATATGAGGTTATCTACACACCCATCGACGAGAACAAGAGTAGGAGTCTTAAAAAATAATTTTTATTGCATCTGTTTGTCAATTTTGTAACAATTAGTGCTCATCTGACTGCACATATTTCTTTCTCTGTTCAGAACCTGTAGGACTTTCTAAGAAGGTAATGATTGACAACCCCAAAAAGCGCATGCTGCTCATCGAGAACCTGCAGCCTTCTCAGACCTACTGTTACAAAGTGCGTGCTCGCAATAAGGTGGGCTGGGGCCCATACAGAGACGCCACAATCAACCTGGGTTCACAACCTACCAGACCCATGTCAAGTAAGCATCTCACAAAGATGGGGTGGAATCGAGTTTGGACAGAGCAATTGTTTTATAAACCATTGTACTGACTGTGAATTGATTGTTTTATTTGTTCTGGTATATATCACTCCTGTAGTTCCCATCATTCCTGACATTCCCATTGTGGATGCAGAAGCTGGAGATGAATATGACAGCTATCTGATGTACAGTAATGAAGTACTACGATCCCCAACGGGTAGCCAGAGACCTAGCGTCACAGATATGACTGATGGTAGGTGTCTTCTGTGAAGTGGTGCACTATTGCAACACATTGGAATCAATGTACACCACCGTTCAAAAGTTTGGGGTCTGTAAGAAATAAATGTATTTTAATTAAAGGGTACATACAGTATTGTTCAAAATAATAGCAGTACAATGTGACTAACCAGAATAATCAAGGTTTTTCGTATATTTTTTTATTGCTACGTGGCAAACAAGTTACCAGTAGGTTCAGTAGATTCTCAGAAAACAAATGAGACCCAGCATTCATGATATGCACGCTCTTAAGGCTGTGCAATTGGGCAATTAGTTGAATTAGTTGAAAGGGGTGTGTTCAAAAAAATAGCAGTGTGGCATTCAATCACTGAGGTCATCAATTTTGTGAAGAAACAGGTGTGAATCAGGTGGCCCCTATTTAAGGATGAAGCCAACACTTGTTGAACATGCATTTGAAAGCTGAGGAAAATGGGTCGTTCAAGACATTGTTCAGAAGAACAGCGTACTTTGATTAAAAAGTTGATTAGAGAGGGGAAAACCTATAAAGAGGTGCAAAAAATGATAGGCTGTTCAGCTAAAATGATCTCCAATGCCTTAAAATGGAGAGCAAAACCAGAGAGACGTGGAAGAAAACGGAAGACAACCATCAAAATGGATAGAAGAATAACCAGAATGGCAAAGGCTCAGCCAATGATCACCTCCAGGATGATCAAAGACAGTCTGGAGTTACCTGTAAGTACTGTGACAGTTAGGAGACGTCTGTGTGAAGCTAATCTATTTTCAAGAATCCCCCGCAAAGTCCCTCTGTTAAAAAAAAGGCATGTGCAGAAGAGGTTACAATTTGCCAAAGAACACATCAACTGGCCTAAAGAGAAATGGAGGAACATTTTGTGGACTCATGAGAGTAAAATTGTTCTTTTTGGGTCCAAGGGCCACAGGCAGTTTGTGAGACGACCCCCAAACTCTGAATTCAAGCCACAGTACACAGTGAAGACAGTGAAGCATGGAGGTGCAAGCATCATGATATGGGCATGTTTCTCCTACTATGGTGTTGGGCCTATTTATCGCATACCAGGGATCATGGATCAGTTTGCATATGTTAAAATACTTGAAGAGGTCATGTTGCCCTATGCTGAAGAGGACATGCCCTTGAAATGGTTGTTTCAACAAGACAATGACCCAAAACACACTAGTAAACGGGCAAAGTCTTGGTTCCAAACCAACAAAATTAATGTTATGGAGTGGCCAGCCCAATCTCCAGACCTTAATCCAATTGAGAACTTGTGGGGTGATATCAAAAATGCTGTTTCTGAAGCAAAACCAAGAAATGTGCATGAATTGTGGAATGTTGTTAAAGAATCATGGAGTGGAATAACAACCGAGAGGTGCCACAAGTTGGTTGACTCCATGCCACACAGATGTCAAGCAGTTTTAAAAAACTGTGGTCATACAACTAAATATTAGTTTAGTGATTCACAGGATTGCTAAATCCCAGAAAAAAAAAAATGTTTGTACAAAATAGTTTTGAGTTTGTACAGTCAAAGGTAGACACTGCTATTTTTTTGAACACACCCCTTTCAACTAATTGCCCAATTGCACAGCCTTAAGAGCGTGCATATCATGAATGCTGGGTCTTGTTTGTTTTCTGACAATCTACTGAACCTACTGGTAACTTGTTTGCCACGTAGCAATAAAAAATATACTAAAAACCTTGATTATTCTGGTTAGTCACATTGTACTGCTATTATTTTGAACAATACTGTAACATACAGTTTCACCTAATCTCAAGTTAATCTTGAGTACCTACAGAGTAGGACTGCATCATTCATATCTCTAAAAAGTCTTTAGTTTTATCATATTTATAAAAGAAAAATACAGCTTTCCTGAAAAAGCCGAGCTCCTGGAGGCATGCCGTGGGCGGAGCTATAATACTGATGTTTTGTGTTGTTCCCATTAACATATATTCACTTATGTGCTGATTTCCAACAAAAGACAGAAATCTGATGCATTTGTACTTACATGAATGGGGACTTGTTTATAAAACATTCGTGTCTGAAATGACGAGAACACAGAAACGCACTTGATACACTCCGTTGCTGCCCTGGAAAAACAAACTTCATCCACTGTTTGTGTAAAGCTGGGTTCTTTGGGAAGCTGAACATGTTAAACTTTCCCTCACATCCAAAAACACACTTATTTGGAGACATTCTCGAATGCCAGTGGTTACAAGGTAGGTCGCGTAACATGATATCTGATAAAACCGTTACAAAATTGCATCCGTTTTTGTATTATTTAGTGTGTGTATAGTCAGTTTTTTTCCTCTGTAAACTTTAGTACATGGAGTTATCTAGCTGGAGTAACGATGTTTAAAATTCAGCTTTGGATAAAAGGAATAATTTACATTTTTAAGTATATCAAAATGAAAAAGAGTTATTTTAAATAATATTTAATAATTTTACTGATTTACTGTATTTTTTTATTAAAACATTTGCCGGCCCCAAACTTGACCAGTAGTGTGTTTGCTGCATATCCTTGCTGAAAAGACCAGGATAAATTTAAAACAGAATGAGTTAATTGGTTGGCCGTGCAGTTCTTGGTAAAAGGGACACCGGCACACTAGTATCCTTACAATTGTGGTCTTTTCATCAGGGGTATCAGGGAACTAAAACAAGACTTAAGTTTTTCAAAACGTGTCAATGCTTGACTATATTGCATGCCTGAAATGTAGGTGTAATTGTTTCAAGCATTCGGAAGCTTTTTTGTGCTGTGTTGACTTGTAGAAACCACTGGACAACAGGAGTCAGACGTGGTCATGGTCTGTCTTCATCTGCAGTATAACAGGATGATGTCCTTACATCATTCGTATGCAGCTCCTGTTGAAATTTAAAGGCTCTTTCTTGTCCCCTGTGCATCCATTGAATCACTTGCCTTTGCCATGGAGCAATGTCTTTTTCTTTCCTTAAGGCTTTGTAAAACTGGGTGACTGGGCTCTTTATGGAAGTTGAGGTCATTGTTTGTGCAGCGTTCAAGGAATGTTGCAGCTGTAAAGTTTGGGCTTCTTCTGTAAATATTTGGCAAGAAGATCAAACTGGTGACTTGGCCTTGCTAAATGTCGGTAGCATCATGGATGGGCTCAGAAGATATCAGCTTGCTACCTTTTCTTCTATCCTTCTTTGCCTAACTCAAGTTGTTAAAGGAACATTTCACCCAAATATGAAAATTCTGTCATCATTTACTCCCTCGGGTTGTTTCGTGCTTTTATGACTTTCTTACTTCCATGGAGCACAGAAAGAAATGCAGATCTTTTTCATAAAATAAAAGTGAATGGACGGATGCTCCAAAAAACATCATTAAACTACCATAATTATGGTCCATATTGCTTGTGCTCTATTTCCCAAGTCTGGTGAAGCCATATGATAGTTTTGTGTGAGAAGCAGACCAAAATACAAGTTGATATTTGCTGAACATGGATTCCGAAAGCTTAAAATATACATTGACCAAATACTCTTGAAATGACATTACACAACCACAAAAAATCATATGAACTACTTTTATGATGTTTTTACGCTATGTAGCCCCATACACTTTTATTATAAGAAAAAACGCAGCCTCATTGTTTTACCTAACATCTGCTTTTGTATTCAAGAAAGTCAGGTTTGCAGTGACATCAGGGTTAGCAGTTAATGACAGAATTCTCATTTTTCTGTGAATTAAGTTGAGCATGGACAGCACACATATTCTCTGTGCCTTGCTTGCTTCCCCACATGGTTACGGAAGGCTCACGCTGGAAGCATGTCCAGCTAGTCGGTTCAGACCTGGATCTCCGTAAGGTGTCCTGGAAACTGCCTGCTGACATCATCCCCTGCCTCCCGAGCCCGGCCACAGATGCCAGCGATAGTCATGCACAGACCCTGCCTCAAGGTGAAGACCTGTCCCTGGCAGACAGCATGCCATCTACACCCAACGTCAACCCAAAGCTGAGCTAGCAAAGTCACTTGACTGCTAATTGGCATCAAGAGTATAAGAGTGCTAATTGGCATCTTTAAATAGACTGCTAATTCCATTGCTTCCACAAAAATACTGTTTCTTCATCTGAATTAAGGGGCTTTCTTCAGTTTGGGTCTATTGAGGTGATTTCTTCTGGGCCACAGTTCAAAGCCATATTCTGGAGTGCTGACTTCAACTGTGAGTTCTGTTGTGCTAATGTTGCTGTGCTAATTCATGCTATCGTCTTCTCTCTCATGTGTTCTTACAGATCAGTTTGGAAATGGAAAGTGGGACCAGAGTTTCCTGTACCTAGGAGGAAGCGGCTCCCTTTCCCGTAATGTCAGTTCCTCATCATCCACATACAGCCATTCCACACCCCGTCTCGGTGGAACCAATAACAGCAGCACCACAATGTACATTTCTGGCAAAGGTACCCAAGCAAAACATAGTTGGCTTAAAAATGACAATTTTGTCATAATTTAGTCATCCTCATTTAATTCCAAACCTGTATTATTTTGCCTCTTCTGCAGAACACAATACATAATGCCTAATGTACCTAAAATGATCAATGGCAGTAAAAGCTATGTGCACTATATATTGTGTGCTATATTCCACTTTTTTTCTTTTTTCAAAATACATTTTACTTGTGTTCAGCAAGGATGCGTTCAATTGATCAAAACCTGTTTTAATTTCGATAGTTACACAAGATGCACCAGCATATTACAATTATTTCTGAGGGATCGTGACACAATTGTTTTAAATTTAATAAAATTTCACAATTTTACTGTTTTTACTGTATTACTAAATCAAAGATGCTTGGTCATCAGATAAATCTTTAAAAAATATATTTTTACTAATCTTACAGATTCACCAATAATCTTAAGTAAAAAAGCTGAAGAGTTATTCACACAAAGCAAATGAATGGCTTCAGAGGACTTGGATAATATTGCCATTTGGACCACTTTTATGATACTTTTATGACTTTTATGATTAATAGCACTTATTTGCCTTTCAATTAGCATTTTCTTTCTGGTCTAATTTTATTTTGAAAAAAGAGCAGCACATTATCCAGAACATCTGTTTTTGTTTTCCATTAACGTAAGACATGACACTTGAAATGACATGAGGGTGAGTAAATGATGACAGAATTTTCCTTTGAGGGTTTATGAATCATTCTTTGATTTGATAGCTCATTAACCAATCATTGTTTTCTGTCACAATCAGGAGGTTCAACGACACACAGATATGATCTTAGGGATGGTGGACTTCTCAAAGAAGAAGTGATTCTGAGGAAGCGTTCTGAGAACAGGCATTACACAGACAGTGATGGAACCAGAGATTCTATCGTCATGGGAAACCTGTCTGCTGGATTTCTGGACAACTTGGGTAAATTTAGCATGATAGATCTCTGTGCACAAAGCTAATCAAATGTGATTATAATGCCTCGCAAGGTGCAGCTTTTGGCAAGAATCCTTAGCTGACTCTCGCTTCAATCCTGCTTCTTCTTTTTGCCATTTGTCTTCTCTCTACACTTTTTTTTCTCTTGCTGTTTTCTTGTCATGCGACGGCTGCCTGCCAACCCTTTCCCACCACACCCTGCCGTTTCCCACCCTGCCGTGCCTTGGCTGTCTCTCAGGGGTCTCTAGCTTCAGCCAGAGTACAACTGCCAGCTACAGCTTGAGCTCCAGAGCTCGTACTCAGTCTGAAGATATCAACGATGCACTGCAGAACCTGGATGGTGTTCTTCAGGGTGAGTGAACCCAGAAACAACCAGCAGTGCATCAGGAGAGGGGACTTTGAAACCGTAACTTTCTTAAAGACAAGCATTTCACAATGTAAATGCAAATCTTTTAGTAGGTGAAAAATAAATAATGAATATAAGACAGAATTGAACTTATTTATTATAAGTATATTTGATAGATGAAATAAATATTTATTTACAATAAATGTAATTAATAGAACAACATAATGTATTTAAAATATATATTTTAAAAAGACAAAACGCTGTGAAGGGGACCAAATGAATCCTTTTTTACCAAATTTTTTTACCAATTCATTTACTGAATGAACAGATTTCTGAAAATTTATTTCTCAAATATCTTGCATTTTAGGAGAGCACGTTTTATTATTTTATTAGTTCACTTTGTGAGAGCAAAATATGATGACATAAAAAAAATTATGCTCAACAGTTACTGGAAAAATATGTTTAAACTATTTTAAAAGCAGCTGGGCTACTGTCATACTACTGAAAAATGTAGTTAAGTTGGACGCATCTCTTCTTTTACTTACAGACTGTCACATTTCAGCCTATCCCCGAATGTTTCCCCAATGCTGAACCAATAAAATTGTGGCTAGAAAATTAAATGTCTGTACTGTGGTTTGACATTTTACTCTCTGCACTGCTCATGCCCTCAGACTCTCGCTTCAACCCGGGTGTCCCTGAGACTCCCAGCAGACTGGTTTTCTCTGCCCTGGGGCCCACGGCCCTGAAAGTGAGCTGGCAGGAGCCCCACTGTGAGACCGATGTACTGGGGTACTGCATCCTTTACCAGCTTCTCAGTGGAGGTCATCCATCTCTTCTCAGTCGTAGTTATCATACTTATTCATTCTAAATACATGAAGGGATATTCAGAGGTGTACTATATTTTATGAGTTCATATGTATATATTACTACTATAGTATATTTAGTTGTCATACAACTTAAAGCTGCGGTAGGGAACTTTTGACGCTCTAGCGGTTAATAAACAGAACAGCTTGTGACTTGCGGAAGAACATTGTAGCCGGATCTAGTTCTCTCTGTTTATGTCTATGAAGAATCACAAAGGTACTGGGTTACTCCGCCGCGGTACCCCCGAAGCAATCTAAAATAGTCCGAATATCAACACTTATTATAGGTGCACCCTAGTGATTCAGGACAAGCTAAAAACACGGTTTGGAAAATGGATTCTTGGTGTACTCGCTTATTATATACATTTTTCTACATTTTGAACACAAACAAAGTTACGGACCGCAGCTCTGGTTGTTTCTTACCGGGAGCGATGGAGTTTCTGCAAATGGCAATAGGACCACTGGGAGGAGCCAGAGGAGCTTGATTTTTTCACAGATTATGTGTCTCATATTCTACTGTCAGGACACAATGACATAATGGTTTAATAAATATGTAAAAAATATTTTTTTACAAAAGTTCCCTACAGCACCTTTAAATTCAGTTATTATATAGTACTGTAATTATCAATATTCATCAATTTGTGTCTGTATACTATATACACAGTATATACATATAAACCATTTCTATATGCTCCATATATCTATTTGACAGCTATTCATTTTTTTTGTGGTCTCATTTTGTGTTCTTGTTATAGATGAGGTAAAGTGTATTGAGGTGAACAATCCTGCTAAGAACTCTGTGGTGGTTCAGGATCTTCTGCCCAACCAATCCTACATCTTTAAAGTGAAGGCCCAGAGTCAAGAGGGCTGGGGTCCTGAGAGAGAGGGAGTCATCACCATTGAGTCTGCAGTCGACCCCAAGAGTCCACTGAGCCCAATGCCAGGTGAGAGCTAATTTTATGGTACGTATGGGGCCGTAGTAGCTATTACCAGCAATAGCAGTGGCACTATCCCGAAGTACTAATATTAAAACATTATGTGTATGTACCATTTACTAAAACATGTATGTGTGTGTGTGCTGTCTTTCAGGATCTCCATTCACACTCAGCACTCCCAGCGCTCCGGGACCTTTGATCTTCACAGCTTTGAGTCCAGACACACTGCAGCTGAGCTGGGAGAAACCCCGAAAACCCAACGGGGACATCCTGGGCTACGTGGTTACCTGTGAACAGCTGCATGGTGGAGGTCAGATAACAACCTCAACCTCATAAGAATGTCAACCTCAGTCACAAATGTAATTATCAGAAACAAACCCTGTTCGTTAAGTCCGGGACACACCAATTCTCAGTCAATGACTCATTCGGTAAAATGAGCATCCAATCAGAGTTCTCACTCTCGCTGATGACCCAGTCGCCGGTTCAACACGCAATCAACAAGACCCGACATGTGGTACTCACCAAAAAAAAAAAAAAAACTATCCCAACAGACACTTCCTGATGGCTGTCTATCTGCTTGGTGTGTCCCGGCCTTTAGGTTCCCTGTTAAAACTTTGTTTGGTGTCTTTGCAGGAGATCTTCGCTCCTTCCAGGTGAATGGCAATGCTGCAACTTCTTTGACTGTGTCTGATTTGAAAGAAAACATGCTGTACAAATTTAAAGTTCAAGCCCAGACCACACAGGGCTTTGGACCGGAGCGAGAGGGCATCATCACCATCGAATCCCAAGATGGGGGTATGTGAGGCATCACAGCAGTGGCACATAGAGAGTGATCTGAGAGTATTAATGCTTATATTTCACTGTTAAATGTGTAGTGTTTCAACAATATCATAGCCTACTTTTGATCATGCAATCAGACCAATGAAATCAAGTCTTGCCCTGTATCATTTCCTGTTGAATATTATGTTTGTTTTTTAGGAAAATTGCTGATGATACAGTTTTTTGTTTGAAACATTTTGTTTTTGGATCATCTTTTTCTTTTGTCGTCCTCCTCAGGCTCCATGTCACAGTACAACAGTAATTCAGTCACAAAGAGAGAGGTGTTCAGCCTACCAACAGAGAGAGAGGTGTTCAGCCTACCAACAGAGAGAGAGGTGTTCAGCCTACCAACAGAGAGAGAGGTGTTCAGCCTACCAACAGAGAGAGAGGTGTTCAGCCTACCAACAGAGATTACTTCACACAACATGTTCTCAGAACCTTTTGTGTCTTCAGGTACCAACACGCACTGTATCTTTCAGGGCTGTGCAAAATTCACATGATGTTTAAACCCACAAAAATAGTCAAATAATAAATTTTGTCTAAATATGCTTATTTTGTAATGAAAAAAAAAAACTATTCTCAAATTAAAAAAAATCTAAATTTAGACAAATTACAGTAATTTGTGAACAAATGAACAGTCATTAAAAGAAAAAGAAAAATGAAATTAAAAGAGTTTATATTTTTTTTTATTAAGATTTTCTTCATGTAAATACATGTTAATACGAAATTAAAATTTTTACTACAATTTTTATTAAATGCAATTAAAAATGAGTTATTTAGTTATTTTATAACATTTAATATAAACTTACAAAACATAATTCATTTTGGGTCATTATGCTTATGTTGTGATCTGTAAAATACATGCATTTTTATAAAACAATAAATAAATAGATAAATAAATAAAATCTATAATTAAGTTCAATATCAAAAGCATAGCCATCAAAAGGTTTTAATTTTGCAATAATGTGATTTTCCACAAAATGTTCACCACATTTTTTTTCAGAAAACAAAAATTTAAAATCTTCAAATGATCACTTAAACTTAATGATTATTGATATTTGAGTATTTTATGGTAAAATAGACCACAGTAGAATTTTTTACTAATATAAGTATAAAATATAACAAAAATTACAAATAAGTTGTATTTAATATAATATTTAATTAATATAATATTTAATATAATTGATTATGTTAAATATTTATATTGATGTTATATCAATTATCTAACTTTTCTGGAAAAAAATACCATGTTGTGTGTGTCAAAGTTATAAAAAACTATATAAAAAACACTTGAAAGCAGTTGATACTAATATTCATTCCAATTTATTTCTTTTTAAATGATATAAATTCCAGATAAAATACTATGTTATGTAAATATATTTATAACTTTCAAACTGCGTCTGATGTGTTTTTTCTAGAAGGTATGATGATGATGTCGGGCGGCACTATCACGCAACAGATGGAGATGGTGCAGAGAGGAGTGATGTCCAGCAGCACCGTCACTAAGAAGGTGGAGAGACAGTACTATTGAGCCTAATCGAACTACCTTTTGCCTTCAGCTGAAATTACATGGCAGAGCAGCAGTATAAACACATGCTCAAATCAAACTAGAAAAAGTTCACAGACCAATGTGTACAATATATAGTATGATGTTTATGTGAGCATGAGAACAGCAGAGTTCTTGGATTCCTCGGATTGTTGGACCAAAGTCTTGATATCTTGTTTAATGTAAAGACTTAAACCTTTTAGTGTTATCTTATTGCTTCCAAACAGGTGTTGGTTTAAACTTTTGGCATTAAATCATGTTTTATGTAGTGTTCGCAAGGAATGTTACTGATGTTTGTGGGATGGGATACAGCTCTGTTGCTCATTTGAGATTAACTGCATTCATTTTGACGAGGTTTGAAGTTAGCAGGTATCATATCATGATATTTATATCATTGACATTGCTTTCAAGTTTCAAGATGTATCAAGTTTTTTGAGCATGTAGGTTTTCTTAAATGCATTTCACATCAAATATTGCTATGTCTCTTGATTTAGAGTGTATACGTCAACTCATGAGTATTTTCCCTCCTAATTCAATTTTTTTTATTTTTTTTACTTAAGGGTTGCATAAAATGTTGCAACATGAGTGCATACATATGGATTCGATTCTTAGGATTGTAAATATGTTACTGAGGTTTGTTTTTTATTGCCTGGTTGCAAGATGTGCTGTTGTAACTTAAAGCCTGTGGCTGTATTTCAGATGACAGGTTTGTACACTTTGTTTGTACACTGGCAATATGGAAAAGATTACCAATCTCACACCTATGTAATTTCATTTTTACTGTCTTCAATCATTTTTATGGTACTTTTGTCTTGAGAACAATTTTTTTTTTGTTGAGTTTTATATAAAAATTGCATTTCACCATCATATTCGTAGTATGCAAAAGTCTCACTGAATATTAGTTTACCTTACCAATAAATCATCCGTACCACAGTTGACTCATCGTGTGTCAGCTTTGTTTATTAGAAACAGATTTAGGTGCAATCAGATTTTTTTAGCACTGTGAAATGAGCTACTGAAATGCTTTACAATGATTGGAGGAGGATGTACTGACACTGCCCTCTACATGCTTTCTTATGTTACTGACAAACAAACGGAGTCGAACGTGATTATATTCAACACGTGCTAAAACTGGGAAAGTGCATTCAGGTCAGCCAAACAATATTTCACTTTTAGGCCTTGGTTTTGGATAAATGTTTTTATTTATTTTATTTAAAAAATAATGGCAATGGACATTATATGGGTAACGAAAGAAGAACAATCACAATTCAGAATGCAAATAATTTAGAAATATTACAATGACGTTGAGCTTTTGAGATTTTCCGTGGTTCAATTAAACTAAAGCACTTAGATATCTGCATTTATGCATCAAGATAAAGTCATGAACACACTCCCAGCGCTCATGCATAAGTATGAACAAACAAGCCCTTAGAATTGTTAAGCATCTTTTTTTGGTAGCTGCACATAGAAAAGCATAGCTGAAGTACGTGATTTTTTTTCAATGTTAAAATCAATTCCATCCCAGATTAATATGCATAGACTACACCATTTGGAGGTTGATTTCTTCAAAAAAAAAAGTTAAAACACTGCATGCTAACTGGTCTCACACAGAAACAATTTGGGATTCTGTCGAGGGAATCAGGGTCATGCTACCGTCAAAGTTAATCTACAAAAATACATCTTTCTGGGACTATCTGTTTGTCTGACCAACCGCAGACTGTTTAACAACAGTATTTTTTTCAATTCCTTTGTGTTGCTAGTGGTGCAGAAATCACTTTATGCACTTCTATTTTTGGTAAGCATTGATCAATTACTGTATGAATGTTTTATGGTGTTTGTAATTTCTTCATATCCATTTGTGTGAGGATTGTGCAATCATTACCTACATTAACAGAACAGGCATTGCCCCTTACAGAGACATCGCTCCCTCAGGTCTGAAGGCCTGAGCACCATCTCGCGCACCATCTCCACTGTCCCAAACACTGGGTAAAGCTTCTCTGTGAACCTCTCGCTGTATGTGTAAATGTGTGCACGCTTCTGGGTGTCATAGAAGGATAGCTGCCCCTCCTCATAGTCCAGATAGACACCCACCCTCCGCGGGATGAGCGACTGGGGCAGGGGTGTGGGCGGTATGGTCAGGGCCTTGAGCTCGGAACCCCGCTCCAGCCTGAGGGTGAGGTATCCACTCTGAGTGTTGAGCGGTCTGTAGCCTTTGCAGAGAGCTGATTCTTTTGCCACCCCAAGACGCCAATCACGGTCGCCCACTTCTACTTCCCAGTACCGGCGTCCTGACGAGAAGCCCTCAGAGCCGAGACAGCACCACCAGCCGTCAAAGCGCCTAAGACTGCAGGGAACCTCTTGCCGCTCCAGACCGCACTGCATGCGCTTGCAGTCCTCAGACAGAACCAGAGCAGGGTTGGCCGTCTCTGGGTCAAAAGTCACCTCCACTGTAAAACAGGGTAGTACAGCTAGATTTAAGTGTTTATGTGCATCATGGAAGATTTTCAAGAAAATGAATATATATATATTTATATATAAACTTGTGTGCTTAAGATCGTTGTCTTGCAGCATGACCCACTTTCTCTTGAGACTCGTGTCCTGACATTTTCCTTTAGAATTTGCAGATATAATTCAGAATTCATTGTTCCATCAATGATGGAAAGCCTTCCTGGCCCAGACATAGCAAGACAGTTTCAAACCATGATATTACCACCACCATGATTCAAAGATGGGAAAAGGTTATTTTCCTTTCTCCAAACATAACGCTTTCATTTAAAACAAGTTCTATTTTGGTCTCATCCATCCTCAGAACATTTCTCCAATAGCCCTCTGGCTTGTCCACAAGATATTTACCAAACTGTAGACAAAGAGGATTGGCTTTCTTCTTGCAACTCTGCTGCACACCATGGTTGTTCAGTGTTCTCCTGATGGTGGACTCATGATATTACAAGTGAGAAAAAGGCCTTTAGTTATTTACAAGTTACTCTGGGGTCCGTTGCAACCTCGCAGACTATTACAAGTCTTGCTTTTGGAGTGATCTTTGTTGGCTGACCACTCCTCCATTTTTACACAATCTGATGGATTTGACAAGTACAAACTCTTTAGAGATGGTTTTGTAACCTTTTCTAGCCTGATGAGCTACTCTCTTTCTGAGGTCTTCAGAGATCCAATTTCTTTGTGCCATGATTCACTTGCACAACCATGATCAGACTTTGATAGATCCCTGTTCTCGAAATAAAACAGGGCAGGCACTGACACCCGATAGTCCTCTCACTGACTGAAAACACCTCTCAACAGATGGACACGAATTTCAACTTCAAATTAACAGCTAATATGAAAAAAAAATGTTCACATATTTTTGCCACTCACAGATACAGTATGCAATATTTCTGAAGGATCATGTACTGAAGACTAGAGTAATGATGACAAAAATTCAGCTTTGCATCACAGAAATAAATTACATTTGACAATATATTCAAATAAATATTACAAATATTTTAATAAAAATACTGTATTTTTGATCAAACATTTTAATGAGTGTATATACAGTGTGTGTTTGTAATTATATATATATATATATATATATATACACACACATACATACACACACACGGTGACACATACCTGTAGCATCACATATCCAGTTCCATACTGAAAAAAAAAGCAACATTTCTGTGTAACTATATAAATAATAGAAATAAACTATTGCATTAACAGCTTTGATGCCTACAGCTGCTGAATGTCCATGCATTTATTAATTATTTGATTAATGAACCTACAATCTCTCACCTATGTGTGGAATGTAGCCAGTGCAATCTAACGAAAATCAGAGAGAAAAAAAATCAGAAAGCCCATCCGAGACACACGGATCATAAACAACTTCATGTCTAAACTAATAAAACTGCTATATGTGATCTTTGGAATATATACGTATAAAATCTATTCAAGAAAATACCAGACAATCTGCTAATTGTTTTCGAAATTCCACTTGAAGCCACTAGTGGAGCAGAAATCACTTACAGCATCTGTACTTAACTATACTTCAGAATCAATTCTGGGACATTAATGTCATTGCCTTCTCACCGATCTTCTGGGTCTTTTGTTTTTGTACCAGCCACAGTCTTGGAATGAGCTCCTACAAAAACATGGTGTGCTTAATGTCAGTGGTGCTGGTTATTAAATAAACTAAACATTTACTTTTATTTTGAATTTATGGGAAGTCTTTGAATGTTGTATGTGTTTCTAGAGGCATCACACCTTGTCCAGATGTTCCCCAAGCACGACCCCTATGAGCATCTCCAAGGCAGACTGCAGGTGTGACAGGTGACCCCGCTTCCACTGCAGCTCCACGTCATCCAACATCATCAGCACCGCCTCACCCGGCCAGATACCATGCTGAGAGAGAGACACCAGAAGCAAACATAGATTTTTATAACACACTTTGGAAACAACCACGTTTAAAGTTCGCAAAAACATTCATTTGTGTTTATGCATGTGACTAAGCCAGGTCAGTTGAGTTGCTTGTAATGAGAGAGAGAGAGAGAGAGAGAGAGATGATACTTCATTAAAAGTATTAACTTGTATTGAGTTACACACAAATTACTCCTAAGAAAATAAAAAGGACTCTGAGAAAGGTATGAATTATTGATTAGGCATGAGAAAGGTAATGCTATAATTAAAGGATGCATGTCCCTATAGACTTAAAAGGTGTGTAATTTTATCGATGTTTAAATGCTTTCTCGTATCCAGGTTAATGTGTGACAGCTAATAGCTAGCCATTTGAAGGCTGACCTCCCTGAAGAGTGTTAACACAGCAGCTAAATCATCTGCCTCAACCATGATGCGAGTTTGGATTGTTTAATAATTTTGTATATGAAAGAGCAAATGCATTTATTCAGATCTTGTTGCATAATGCATATACTCTTAAAATCAAAGGTTTCGCAGCGGTGTCATTGAAAGAACAATTTTTGGTTTCCCAAAGAACATTTTCTAAAAGATACATTTTTTCTTAGTGTGAAGGACATTTTAATAATATATTCTGTGCAATGAAAAGGTTCTATGAATTTTACAGTTTCTTCATTGAACCATCAATGCAAATTAAAAAAAAAACAGTTGCTGGTAGTTATCGACTTTCATAGTATGAAAAAAAGATTACCCACATTCTTCAAAATATCTTCTTTTGTGTTCAACAGAAGAAAGAAACTCATACAGGCTAGAAACAACAGGAGGGTGAGTAAATGATGACAGATTTTTTTTTGGGGTGAACCATCCCATAAAGAACCTTTCAAGACCTGCAGAAACCCTGGTAGAATTTAGTGTACACCATGTAGTATGCAGTAAGCTACAAGTGTTTGGGAAAAACTGTCATTATTTGAAATTAAAAAAATAGAAATCAGTGGTAAGTCTAATTTGTACAGCTTAGCAGGCTGTGCAGGACTCTCTCAGTTCAGTCCGTGAGGTTGTTTGTAATCAACCCGGTCTGACAAGAGGATCATAGCAAGGTTAATATCTTAATTCTTAATCAGAGAAGCAACCCGAGACTAAGATACAAAGAGAGAGTATGATGCTTCATTACCAGCATGGACTGATATTTAACTTACAAACCAATTACTCCAGACAATGTGTAATGGATTTATGGATATAAACTTATTTTCTCTATAGAAGCCTATATAAACACTATCAGACAAAAGTTTGTACACACTTGATTATTTTATTATACAAACCTTTTGATGTGGCTTATGCTTAAATGACTGAAATTAGTTTTGTTAGACACACACACACACACAAACATACATGTATTTTTGTAGCGGTGTGCCAGTACAAGTATCTGTACCGAATGGTTTATGGGGCAAATTCTAAATGGAAGTGATCATCGCCATCCCCTTGGAGCGGTGACTTTGGAGTGAACAGGGCACTTGTGTGCCATTATGTAGTCGTTTAGAATACACTTGGCAAAGAGAGTGACCATTTCCTCATTATCTTCAGCTGGGATGTTCCCGTGACAACGCAGCATGGTGTGCGTCACCAGATGTCACTGTTTTACTGACATAAATGTCTTATTTTTGTTAGCATAACGGTTACAAATAAACATACATTTTATATCTTAAAAAGTTAGTAAAATATGCTATATAACCCCCTTCCTCAAATCTTGCCCTGGAGGTCCAATGCGCTGCAGAGTTTAGCTCCAACCCTGATCAAAGTCACCTGCTTGTGATTTTCGAATGATCCCAAAGACAATGATTAGCATTGACTAGCATGCTCAGGTGTGCTTGATTAGGGTTAGAGCTAAACTCTGCAGGAAAGTGGATCTCGAGGTCCAGATTTGAGGATCCCTGCTATATAATATATAAAAAAACGAATATATAAAACTTTTTAAAATATAAAATGCATATATTTTTATGCCGTGCACATCCTACCAGTAGATTGCACTGTCGGAACAGCAGAAATATAGCCATATCACAATTCTTGTCTGTCCCTCCCCACATTTAAGACCTTTTGAAATCATAATTAAGATTTTATTTGACCTTTTAAGACTTTTTGCGGCCTTAAATATGATACAACTAAATTTAAGACCTCTTAAGAATTAAAGGACCCACGGAATCCCAGAAACAGAAAATGTGTGCTGCATTAAATCACGCATTAATAAAATTAGTGCCATTAAAATGAATTTGCATTAATGTGTTAATTTTGACAGCCCTAATATTATATATATATATATATATTTTTTTACATGTTACATAATGAACATTTTCAATACGGTTTGAAAAACATCCTAAAATGCACCTCATGAAGTCAGTTTTTGTAGTGAATATGCAGATTAGGACTTTCTGGATCTTCCTCACCGGGTGTCTGTTGCGCTGTGCTCGTGTCCAGTCCATAATGATCCTTTTGTACGGGCCCATGTCATATTCTCCTCCCTGCTCCAGCATGCTCAGTAATTGACTCTTCCAGTCCCGCTTTTCCGGATGCAGATCAGCATGAACTTGCATGGGCTTCTCAATATTTTCCTTCATATTGAAAAAAACAAAAAAACAAACAGACAACTTGGAATATAGCATGCAAGTTATGTATTTTATGATATTTTTATGGTGCTTTTGAATATTGAAATCTCTAGTCATGGCTTTGGAATGAATATAAACTACATCTGGCCAGCTGAATGTCTGTATCATCTATATGACATAACCACACATAGAGACATTCTGATCCAAGTCCCTCAAAACTGTACAAATTTCGCAACATACAGTATTTTTGATTCAATATCAGTTACTGTGAAATTAATTTCCTCAATAACTTCAGCCCCTTGAGCTGACATTTATGACGCAGTAACCTTTTTAATAAACAGCCTGTGTCTGAAAAAATCAATTACTTTGATTTCTCAGACGCAATGTGCTGACAACAAGCTTTTTTAAAAGTACACTAAATCCGCGAGGCGGACACCATGGAGTGAACTACAGCTCAAGGACACAAAAGTACTGTGGACTATACTATACTAAACAAACCATGATTAAAGCTTGATCCTTTAAAAAAAAAAATGACAGAATTGCAAACCCTCAAGCTACAGGAGCTGTCAGTCTGTCAGTCTGATAGAAACAGACTAGCTGGTTACTATGGGGACTGGGGGCAGTTTGTGTCTAAAGCAGGATTTTTTTCTAAATATAAACACGCCTCTAACCAACCAACATCAGCCTGTAATTAAAGCCATGCAGATCCTGAGAAACAGAGTGTGTCTCCTGTAGGACGCAGCTAAATGAATACAGGAAGCAGGAGTGTGCATCGTTCAGAAATGAACTGAGAATGCTTTTTACATTTCCAAACTAAGAAGAAGAATTCAAATTAATTTGCTTGAATTTGAATGTTTTATCATGTTTGCATATAAATATGAATAATTTCATTTTTCAGTATGAATTACACATAAATTGTTACACATACACATATCATATGACATTTATATTTTATTATAATTTTCTTCCCAGAATAATCATCTTTTTCCAGAAAATTCTATTTTAGTCTTGATGAAGCAGCTTACGAGATATAAACTTAAACAGGACGAGTAAATGTGTTGAATTTGTTAAAGTACAGTTCAGTTGCCTGTGATTCATTTAAACTCAGCTTCTAACCTTCATCTCCAGGATGTTGGCGGTCTCCAAAATGAACTCTCGACAGGCATGTGGAGGCCATACATCCTCTCCGGTCCAGATGTGAGCCAGAATATAGGACCTCTGAAAGACATCAGCAGCATGAGCGCCTCCAACAGGGATAAAGAGAGTTTTGCAAATGTGTGTAGAAATGTTCTGTATTTCCCAGACTATAAGTCACACTTTTTTTCATAGTTTGGCTGGTCCTGCGACTTATAGTCAGGTGCGATTTATCAAAATTAATTTGACATGAACCAAGAGAAATGAACTAACAGTAAACATTACCGTCTACAACCGTCTCTAAGCTCCAAGAGATGCTGCTCAGTGCTCCTGTAGTCTACACTGAAGACATAGAGCGCCCTCTCGTGGCTGGAGACGGTAATGTTTTCTCTTGGTTCTAAATAAATGCGACTTATAGTCCGGTGCGACTTATATATGTTTTTTTCCTCATCATGACGTATTTTTGGACTGATGCGACTTATACTCAGGTGCGACTTACTGTATAGTCCGAAAAATACGGTAGTTGATGGTAGTGGATTTATTTTTTGACCCTGACTAGACAGCAAGGCCAGGTACAGGTACAATACAACAATATATTTGTCTTACCTGACAGATCCTGTTGAGTTCTCGCGCGAGCTCCATTATAAACAGCTGACTCTCTGTTAATGGCTCTTTCTTTACATGTTTCACTCTCTTCCGTGTCTCCTGCACAGACAGTGGGAAATCATGGAGTAACTGAAGCTCCACCAAGGAATATATAATGGCTTCATTTCTAAATGCTATATTCAAAAAAAAATTTTTCTTAAAGTCATCACCACATCTCAAATGTTGCATTGTTACATTATGGACTGTATTATAACTGCAGACTAATTTTATATCCTAAATACACAATTAAAGAATATTTTCATTATTAAACAAATATTTAAACAACATTTGTACACTTTTTACACAAGTTCAACAGTTACAGCTTGACCGGAACTGATTATATTCAAAATTAAATTATAAAAGGATAAAAATGTTGAAATACACAAAATATAATATAAAATATATATATTAATTTTCCTTATTTTCCGCACACTCCACAGCTTACATTTCATTTTGTAGCAGGAAAAACTGTTGTGATGAAAATGATGTCACAACTAAACTAGTTTTGACAGAAGTCAATTCATTGAACAAAAAAGCCTGTAATTGTGCATCACAATTTAAGTAGTTTATTCTAAATACAAATGATTACTGTATCGTATTAAATAATTAAATCATATTTTCACAATTATTTTATATGTTTTGACAATTTTGGCTTGACTGTAAATAATTATATGTGACCCTGGACCACAAAACCAGTCATAAGGATACATTTACATTTTTGTTTTATTGAATAAATAAGCTTTCCATTGATGTATGGTTTGTTATGATAGGACAATATTTGGTCAGGATACAACTTTTTGAAAATCTGGAATCTGAGGGTGCAAACAAATCTAAATACTGAGAAAATATCTAAAAATATCTAAAGTTGCCCAAATTAAGTTCTTAGCAATGCATATTACTGATTGCTATATTTACGGTAAGAAATTTACAAAATATCTTCATGGAACATGATCTTCACTTAATATCCTAATGATTTTTGGCAGAAAAGAAAAATGGATCATTTTGACATACACAATGTATTTTTGGCTATTGCTAAAAAATATACCCCAGTCACAAGACTGGTTGTGTGGTCCAGGGTCACATATTTGGTATAAAATAGACATAAAATATACATTCTGCTCACAAGTGATATTTATCTTAATTTCCTTATTTTCCTCATACGCCACATGTCTCATTCATATTGTCTCACTGATAAACAATTACACTACCTTATCAGTGGGAAATATTGTTGGTTTTGGTTTAAATGATGAAGTCAGTTTTGAACAAAATCAACTCATCAGACATAAAAGTGTCAGTAGGTGAAGTTCATAGCTAGCGTTTTATGTAGCCGATGCCAAATAAACACAATTACTTAATATATAACAAAATTGGCGGTTACCGAAAAAAACACCGTAATATAATGAGTTTCCCTGAATTACTGGAAAAACTAATCCTGTGATGCAACAAACGAATGAATGAATGAATGACCCACTGTACCTTCAGACGAAACTTGAGCTTCTTGGCTGGCTCAGTGAGGAACTGAAGGCAATCTTTCATCATTCTGGACAGGCTGATGTGACCCTATTAGAAAACTGCAAAAAAAAGACAAAAATAGAGAAGGTTTAAGATAGTGTAACAGCTGTGAAAGATGGGAGGGGTTTGTAAAAAAAAAGCCTTACTCTCAAAACTCAGCAAACTCAACCTGCAACATTGCATTATTTTTTGTTCGCTCTGCGGCTCTGCTCCGATCGGCTCGTTACAACAGTGGGTTCAGGTCCAGAGAGACCCCAGGAAGCAGTGAGAGCACTTTTAATGGACGCTCAGGGACAGAATGGGATGTAATTGTGCCAAATCAGCATGTCTTCTCAACATTTCTCCAGCACACCCACACAACCTGCCAGAACACCTCGACACTCAATTCCTCATTCCAGTCCCAAATCTTCACACACCAATGAGAAAATATTTACAGTAAAAGCAGCTTACAATACACTTACAGCCCAAATGTCTAGGCCACCAGTGAAAACTTCCATTTCGCATTATTTTTAAATGAATTAAACTTTATTAATTACATGACATCATGACAATCTGAGGTTTAATAATTACATTTTAAAGAAAATAAACACAAAATGCTCGTTTTTTTCCACACTGCCACAATGACAGGCCATAATAAAAAAAAAATTCACATGTATGAATGATTCTGAGGACATTATTTTATGACTAATCCAGACCTCTAGGTTAAATTTGTGGCCAGTGAGAAGAAAAAATAAGAGCTTAGGACCCTGATGAACAGAAAATTACAGATTTTTTTAAGTTAGTTTTTATTTATTACATTAAATGGATTAGAACCAAAACGTTTGACTTTTGACAGCTGTTGTTATTTTGATATGTACATTAAAACTAACACATATATAATAAGCTAAATCTTCATTCTTATTTTGTGAAGAAGAGAAAAAAAAAACTACATGATAACATGGAAGTTGTTATTGATATTTATGAAACCGCCATTATCAAATTAGGTCATTTTAAGCATTTTTTCTCATTTTTATTTTCATCTATTTGAGATGCAGAGCTTTGTAATAAATGTGTCTTCTTCATTTTATGTAAATATTTCTTTGTTTTAATATGTTTACAGATTAACTGGAGTTTATTTCCTGTTTTTAGACAATAAGAAAGATGAAAACAATGGGTCTCCTATAAATATATTTGTACATTATGCACTGATAAAAATGGATTGACACCAGGTCACAAAACCCTAGGAAATAATGCATACAATACTATGAAATATGTAAATTCTTTAATTTTATGTTAGTTTGGTGTGCAAACACTTGCTTTCTGTTTGTTACAGCAGTGCAATGTCACCAAAGACACTACTTCAGCTTACTTGCATTTTTGTATGATTAACTACTTGTTGACATGACAGGACTCCGATAAGCTTTGATTAATGATCTGCTATACTCTGAACTAAATGTTCTTCTGGTGTGCAATGTTTTATTTAGGCTTCAATTAGCTCACTCTCATCCATTTATGATCAAATAAAACTGCTGACTTACACAGATGAATGAACATCATGACTAATGAAGGACACAAAAGTTTGTTCATATACTGTACATGGTGCACTGAGAAAAATGCACTGCCATATAGATCACAAACCACATACACTGACTACATTACTGATCAGCAATACCTTAAAGTATGTGCACACGGTTTTGGTGGCTGGGAAAAAAAAAACTGGTGGTGTGTTTAAGCTTATTATTCTGAAAACCCAAACTGTCAGACTAGAGTTACATCCACCAAACTTGGATCAAACCTTTGGCCTGAATTGACCTACAGTAATAAGCTTTGTTTTTTTTAATATAACATAATGGAAAATAGAATAGGATTCAATAACATATCATTTGACCGTTTAAATACAAATATTTAAATAAACAATACATTTATTTTTTGCTTTGTACCCTACAAGACATCAGCAGCACCCTAGAAACAACCCAGAGCACTCACTAAACTGGATTGCAACATCCTATCAACCACTAGGACACACAAGCAGCCACTCCATCTATCTGTAAAGTTTTAGAACTATTAATCAAATTAATCACTTGACTTGTTTTCAGCCTGGTGGAGTGTTGGCATCGTCACACCACGTGTCAGGTCGGGAACAGGGACAGATTAAAGAGCCCCTGACAGATACACACACACACACACACACACACACACACACACACCACGTGAACGAGCACAAGGTGCAGATCTCTCGAAAGCACACTGATCCTTTAAGCGAATTAAACCAGTACAGACCTGTGTGTATTTCTGAGCAAGAGTGAGTAGGTGGTGTTGGATGTAGATGTAAAAAAAAGCTGCTGAAGACAGAATCATTCGTTGTCATTAAAATAAGAATATCACGTATTTGCATTTTATTAATACAGCTAATAACAAAAATAATGTGTTAATATGACAATTTAATCTTCCTCGTCAGAGCATTTAGAAAACCTAAATAAAATAGCCTACTTATTTCCGTTAGGTTTATGGTTGCAGAATGTGCGTTATTCCAGATGACAAAAAAGCAGAAGATATATGAAGACGTCATAAATACACTCCAAACTCGGAGAAGCGCAATGCAGTCAAAATATAACGCAGGTGCAAAAGTCATTAAATGTAGCAGGTGCACCGCTGCCAATGACAGAATATAAAGTTTACTAAGATGTAAGTCACATACCTTTCTGTTTAACCTTTCGAAATATCCTCAGAAAGTTTTTCTACATCACAACCTCAGTTGATGCTTGTGAATGTCGTTGCTGGTTAAGCGAATGCAGTCAGGGCAGGAGTGTGGTGATGAATCTCGTGGTGACCAATCGGCGTTCACACGTCTTGGTAATTTAGTTATTAGCCTTTTTGTCACGGAGTGATTACCGATCGTGTATTTCCGTGACGTTCCGAACGAGACCGAAAGATTCATCGTATGTTTCCGTAACATTACCGAAATTGGACGACTTCTTCTTCTTGTCTTGTTATATAAAAGACATCCACCAGAGGGAGCTAATGTATAATTTTTATTTTTTTTTATTTTTTTTACTCAGTTCACTATTATTTGTAAACCGAAAAATTTATTTGATTTATTATAGTATAATCTCATATAAGACAATATTATTTTATTTATTTAAATTCAAATGTAATTTACTTAAATGCAATTTACTTAAATTTAAATGACCCTCAACATTTCTCTTAGCTCTGTATTAATAAAAGAAAAACTAACTTTACACTTTAAATACTCTACTAAAGCCTTAGCTATACTTTTAAAAACAGATGTAAAACTTAAAATACAAAACTTTATTGAAAACAGAAAGGACAAAAAATGTGTACAGATGAAAATAATTGCTGTTATGCACATGAGAAAAACATGAAACAAATGAATGCTCTGTACTGTACCACTTGACATGTTTTCAAACAAAATATTTTACAGGAGTAAATAAACTGAACAGAACTTACTTGCCGTCCATAACAGACATCTTGCATAGACATTTGATTAGTTAGAGATAAAAGCAGCAATTATTGTGTTAAATAGCGTGCAAATCACAATATTTCAAAACGAATCAAATGTAATGAGACAGTGAGACATCTAGAAGTAACTGAACAGAATCCTTGCATATTTGCATACATTTGCATATTTACATAGTGCACCATTGGCAAGGTTTTATTTCTTTCCAAACTCGATTGAATATGAAATTAAATACACTACAATTGAATATCAAACATCTTTGTGATTTAAAATTCCATTTCTTCTTTTTCACAGGCAGTCAGCTGTTAAAAAAAGAGAATATTCTTTAATGATCTGCATATTTAAATGAGTGAGTGATGTGATATGTGGCCAAGAATGGTGCCATACTCGGAATTTGTTCACTACATTTAACTCATCCAAGTGCAGTAGTGCACACACACACACACAGCAGTGAGTAGTGAACACACACTGTAGCGTGAACAGACATTTTTACTGCGGCACCCGGAGAGCAGTTAGGGGTATGGTACCTTGCTCAAGGGTCTCACTTCAGTCGTGGTCATTCACTCTCCCCCACCTACAATCCCTGCCAGTACCGAGACTCAAACTCAGAGTCTCTAACCATTAGGACACAACTGCCCAACGAAATACCTCAGTTGTTTCTGAGAACAATTCTGGGACACCTCGAAACAAAATCGTTTATGATTTCTGACTTGAAAACAAGCAGTGCCCCACTGTTACACCTTTAAAGACATTAAAAACAAACAACTCATTTACAGTCATACACAAGGAAATGGACTGCATAGATGCCAATGCAGGTGCAAATTACTCAGTAGAAGAGGATCGTCCAAAGTACATTTCCTCCAGCAAACACATGCACCGCTGTAATCAGCTGACCTTGAAGTTAGCACTCACAGCCGCACCCAACAAAAAACAGAACAACAATACTTTTATGCTTTATGGGATTGTACAGGCCATATAAAGTCACTCACTCTAAAAAAAAAAACAGATGTTTCCAGTGAAAGAACAAGTTCCAGGTAATGGAAAGACTTTGGAAGGACCGGTATTGGTTGGAATCTCTGGTTCTTGTTTCCAACCATCTTTAGGGCTCGGGTTAATCCTAAAAACTGGGTGAAGCCATGGTTATGGGCTGTTTCGGGCCACTTTGGTCACACAGTCATTTGAAGGCTTTGTCAGTTAAATGCAGAAGTGTTTAACAAGGAGAGCAGGTGTGGTGGTTTAATGGAGCTCATTATTACTGACGGCGGTCGTAGATCTTGACCATTTTTTTAATATGGAAAACCTTGTGGCGCAGTTTGCGACATTGGTGCTTCTTGTTTTGATAATCTGCCATCTAAACAGAGAATAAGGAAAAGAAAGCCTTATATTAGCATCAAAAAAGCAGAGCATCTATTACTATGAACATGAGTCAGATGTTTAGTCATACTTCAGTTTTATCACCATGACTCACCCGTTTTTGGTCTTTGAGACGATTATATTCCTCTGCTACAGCCTGTAATGTGAGATAAAAAAGAAAGTCAACAACAGGGAGGTGAAGTAGTCATCTTAAAATGTTTCAGTCGCTCACCTGGTACTTGGGCGAGCCTTCTTCAAGTGTGTCCAGCTCTCTGCTGAGTTTGTTTATCTTATCGTTGATGTCATCCATTTCGGCACACAGTTTCTTATAGGTCCTGAGGTCCGAGTCAAACTCTTTCTTATACTCATGTCGCTGGGCATCAGATGTGATCTCTGGATATAGACTGATTGGAAATGAAACACAAAGCAGTTGTTGTGATGCTACTTTCTGCCAATATGGTCGTGCAAATTAGAAAGTGTTGACAAACAAAAAGCTGCTCGGTTTGAAAATGGCCTGTGGTATTTAGAACTGTGCTGATTTGAAATACCACCATTCATATAATTTCAATAAAGTGAAAAAAGTGAAAAAAATCACTTATTCAACCGTTTGCATTAATTTTGCAAACATGAAATGTTTGGCTAATTTCTCGAATGCGAAATACTACATTTCGCAAAGATATTTTCTAATGTGAAATACAATCGTTTGCTAAAATTTTAATAATGTGAGATAGTACCATTTTCCAAAACATGTGCTAAATTAAAATACAATACAAGCACGACACTTATGCGAAATAATGCCATTTACCAAAAAATTCACTTATGTGAAATACTTCCATATGCCAAATTTTTGCTGATGTAAAATGCCACTATTTGGAGTACTTCCTAATGTGAAATACGTACCAGCATTCACTGAAATTTCAGATGTGACCATGCCTTATTTCTTTATTAAGGTCAACTAAGTGGCCACTCAAACTTTCAACCCGGGTATTTTTCATTTGTGTCAAAAAACAGCAAATTAAGTAGATTTTTTAGCCATAATGCAGTGAATACAAGTATTTTAACATTACAAGTATAACTCACTTTACCAAAAGTTAATGAATACACTAAAAATATATAGTTCATTGTTAGTTCATTTTAGTTCATGCAGTAATGTTAATGATTTTCTTCTCGTGGTCCAACAATGAGTGAAACCACATCTATTTTTTAACTCATCACACCAAACAACACATGTAAACATGTATACATACGCAAAGACCTTTGTCCCATTAACCCAAATTATCTATTGTGTTTATTGTGTTAGCATGTGGACATGCCTAGTAGAGATGATTACTACTAACACTGAGCCTGAACCACAACAAATCCTCACCGTGTCCATAGATCTTCTAAATCATTGGCAGTCTCTCCTCCTGTTGTGTACTCGGTTTCGTACTGGGACTCGTCCAGTTCGGGGTTCCTCCTGCGTCTCTTGCCCCTGGAGGTGGACGGTTTGAGGATGGTGTCCGTCTGGCCGGAGGGGCTGGAGCTCACTTCTCCAGACGGGGATGTGGAGAGATATGGGCGGCTAAAAGAGTGCTCAGGGTAACTGTGGGTGGAAAAATTGCTACTACTTATTTTTTCAAAAAGAGAAATGGTTTATATGGAAGTTTATTTCTGCAACTGAAGAAAAAAAAACGAATAGCAAGTTTTTATCTCACAGTTCAGACTCTTTTCTCACAATTGTTGAGTTTATGTCTAACAATTAAATACAAAATTACAAAATTTTCTTAAATGAAAAAAAAATTGAAGCCAATCATCTTTTACACAGAGGCATTGCCTGTGTTTTTAAATGAAATGTAGTGTTGGTCAGCATAAGAGACCCCAAATTAGATCAGTAGTGTACAGTATTTAAAACTGGAATATAGTTTCAAATGACTTGTTAAAGCTGCGGTAGGAAACTTTTGACGCTCTAGCGGTTAATAAACAGAACTGCTTGCGTCTTGCGGAAGAACATCGTAGCCAGAACTACTTCTCTCTGTTTAGGTCTATGAAGATCACAAAGGTACTGGGTTACTCCGCCGCGGTATCCCCGAAGCAATCTAAAATAGTCCGAATATAAACACTTATTATAGGTGCACCCTAGTGATTCAGGACAAGCCAAAAACACGGTTTGGAAAATGGATTCATGGTGTACTCGCTTATTATATACATTTTACTACATTTTGAACACAAACAAAGTTACGGACCGCAGCTCTGATTGGTTGTTTCTTAACGGGAGCGATGTATTTCTGCAAATGGCAATAGGATCACTGGGAGGAGCCAGAGGAGCTTGATTTTTTCACAGATTATCTGTCTCATATTCTACTGTCAGGACATAATGACAGGTTTAACAAATATGTACAAAATATATTTTTACAAAAGTTACCTACTGCAGCTTTAAGGCCTTAAGCAATAAAGTAAGCTCCGGCATTTCCTAAGCAGGGACATGCAATCTTTGCTTGAACGTTTCCAGCTATCCAATGGTTGGATCACTCACTCACCCGATAACTTTGTGGGACTCAGAGCTAAAGACACTGCCAGTCTTTAGGGGGATGGAGCCGACACTGGGGGCCGAAACCAGAACAGGAGCCATCTTCTCTGAAAACACCATGGATGCCTCCTGCACGCTCTGTCCATCCTGTACATGGTTGACCTGAAAAAACAACAAACTGTTTAGTACAAAGTCTGCAAACTTTGATTCATATCTGAACAGAGAGCATGATGAGCAAAACATCAGGAAGCAACATATTTTAGATAATGACAGGCGAAAAGGCATCACAAACAATAAAGCAAGCTAGTGTGAAGAACTAAAAGCAGATATTTTAACATGATTTTGAAAGGGTTATGTTTCTTTTGTTTGATGTACAGTGGCATCTTTAATCGGGATAAAATGTAAAGAGTTATTTCATTATTGTTTCATTTCAATAATTACCTCAGGTCTGCTTATAATGTCAGCAAAAATACTTTGCTTCAACATCATAGTTTTTCATGATCTGTGATCTTTGGACAAAAACTGTTCTTTATTGCTGCCAAGCCTTGAGGAAACGTTTGTATTGCATTGATTGATATACAATGCAGTTAAATGCAGTAATAATAAATTAAATGTGAAATAAATGTGTAATCTTAATGGCTCTTTATCACTCAACAATCTGTTTTTCTGCAGGTGCTGTATTTAAACATACAATACCATTCAAAAGGTTGGGTCGGTAAGATTTTAAAATTTTAAAAAAAGAAGCTCACTTGATGAAAAATGCTGTTGAAACCAATATTGTGAAATATTATTCTTATAATTATATATTAATATTATTATTCTGTTTTAATAGATTTCAAATTGCAATTTATTCCTGTAATGAAAAAGCTTAATTTTCAGTCTGCAATGTCACATGACCCTTCAGAAATCATTCTAATATGATGTTTTGGTGCTCGAAACATTTCTTATTATTATCAGTGTTAAAAAGCATTTAATACTTGTGTGGAAAGATATGCAATAGGATTCTTTGACAAACAGAAAGTTTAAAATAGCATTCCTTTGAAATAGAATTTGTTTTTGTCACATACATTTCTTTAGTGTAAATCTGAAAAATAAGATGTTAAAAATCTGTTTGGAAAAGTGATTTCACATAACAGATAAGTTTTACTTTGACTGTAAGAATGTTATGTATATTATTATAGTGCACAAACAATACACTACTAACAACATCATAAATCTGTCTTGATCGCAGACCTTTGAAATTGCATTGTGTACATTATACCAACACAGAAACCATTTTAGATCCATTGTTCAGACTTTATTTTCCTTCTGCTGCTGTACAGGAAAGACCGTAGGGAATGAGAAGCAAAAGTGGTCTTGCTCTTCCTGTCGAAGTTTGATTTCAGAAGATGTTCTCAGCATGTACTTTAAGTCAGTGTTTTGTGACAAACACATAATGCCAATAGTTTATATTTCTAGCACAATATGTGACTTATAATCCTTTTTTTCTAAACCAAAAAAGTTAAAGAAGGAGTGGCTATAAAACCACATATACAAGTAAAAACCACAAGGAAAACAATTCTGAGCAGTACAATGATAAAACAATGAAGTCAGGTGTGTGCGTGTCAGCGGAATTATTTGTTTTGTTTTGAAGGGGTTTTTGTGAAGGTATGTGTGTGTGTGTTTATGTGTGTAAGGAGGGAGGACGCAGCAGGAAAGAGGGTGGAGGAGTGTTTCCCTGCAGCTGGGGAGAAGGGGAAAAGCCACTGTGTACAAGAGCCCAAATCATCCAGGAATTCCAGCAATGCTTTCCCTGCATGAGCTACTGCCACCGCTGATCCGTGATCACGCTACATACTGTAAGCATGGAAAGAATGCTTGAGAACACAGAAAAGAGGGACGTTTCAGACTCCTGACCTCCTTTTGCACCAGAAAAATGTGAAGGAGAGATAGAAAGGCAAGGAGAGAAAGGAACTTAAAGGGATGGTTAGGTATTCTGTCAGAGCTCATTGATTTACTGAAAGCACCAGGGCAGAGAAAGGCAGACCAGTCTCATGATGGTAGTAATTATGTTTCCAATGGGCTTAATCCAAAATCAAACCGCACCCCAACAGAGCCTTCACCAGCAGCTATGGGTTCATTAACCACCTGTAGACCCAGATGAAAGATTTACTAGAGGTTGCTCATTTTAAGCTCCGGATTCTCAGTTTAAAGCTTATTTAATTATCGACTGTGTCTCAGACATTTCTTCTAAAATTCTGGGATTAAAAAGAGAAACAACTTTAACACATCAAGAGCATATAGAGTTATGAATGCTTTTGGAAAAAAATGATGTTTGAGTCGACCTTTGATTGCAAACTTTGGAATCTTAGTAAATTTGAGCAGTGTTAAATCTCTCACATATACAATACATATTTGGCATGTACCTGAAACATATTTTAAGATCTAAATGTGTTTCCCTGTCCTTTTAAGTCAATTATTGAAAGAAATAACTCTTTAAATTTACATATAATAATCAGTAATATACCAAGACGTGGCCACACTTACATCTGTCTCAGCCAATGAAAAATACTTCAATAAATATGTTTATACCTAATCATTTAATTTATTCTTTGAACTGTAAAATGCTGATTCAAGTATGTTTTCTAACTGTCTCGGTATTATAAACGTTTAGTCGTTCATAGTCATCCATCCAAGGAGTTAAAAGCCTCTTGACTTGTTCACTTTGGTTAATGATCAATCACAGCGAAACTAGGCTGGCTGTTAACAAACAGACCATATCAGCAACATATTCAACCTTTTGACTGAATTATCACAGGCCACTGAAACTATTAAAGATATAGGACTTTAAAACACACCTTCAAACCACTCCCAGTCTACCTAAACAAAGTCTAGATTGACTATCACAAACTATTTAGAAGAATCACACTGCTTGTCCCATGGACGGCTGCTGGGATGCTAGATCATATATAACTTGGAGAATTAAATGTATGGGTATTTCCCCTGAAAAGTACTTGGATGCTGTTTGCTGTAGAGACAAAAAATTAGTGGTAATACAGAAACTCACCCAGTCCTCCACATCTCTGCCCTCGGTTCCTCCCATTAGTGGTCGATCCCAGTAGATGTTTGGTTTCCCGTAGTGCCAGATTTTACTTCTGGTCCTATAGGAGAAGAAGGCCGCCACAGCCAGTGCCACCACAACCATGAACCCACAAACCATTGCAACTGCCTGGGAATGACAAAATTGTAGTATTAAGTCAGTGCATAAATAAATTAAAACCACAATATACAAAGCACACAATACATGGTATTCATGTGTACAGGTATGTACAAATGCAACGAAATGTAAAAAGTGGAATGTGTGTTAAATAAATAAATAGTAGTGTTGTGTAATGAGCATTACACGTTTATTACCAAGTTATTACCGGTTCATGAGATGGATTGCTTGAGGGAAGAAACTATACTCATGCCTGGCTGTTCTGGTACTCAGATTATTATGTATGCATACATAAATTATGCAGTCATACTCTAATGGTTAGAGTCAGACTTGCAACCCTTGCAAGGTTGCAAGGTTGTGGGTTTGAGTCTCAGTCTCAGTTGAGTCTCAGATGGCTACACGTCACTTTAAATTATTTATCATACTTAACTAAAATGATTTAGTGGTGCACTGATTAATGCTTATATGTGACTAAACACATGAAAGTGAAAGTGACGTGACATTCAGCCAAGTATGGTGAATGTCTCAGAATTTGTGCTCTGCATTTAACCCATCCAAAGTGCACACACAGAGAGCAGTGTACACACACACACACACACACACACACTGTGAACACACAGCTGGAGCACTGTGCAGCCATTCATGCTGCGACACCCGGGGAGCAGCTGGGGTTCGATGCCTTGCTCAAGGGCACCTGAACTGTACATGCACTCCCCCCACCCACAATTCCTGCCGGCCCGGGACTCGAACTCACAACCTTTCGATTGGGAGTCCGACTCTCTAACCATTAGGCCATGACTTCCCACTCTTAATAAAAAAAAACGCACTTCCTGTAAGGATTTACACAATGGGATGGTTGAAATTATGGTCTGTTGCAATCCTTGGATTGTTAACTATAAAGAAAACAGAAATGAAATGGAGTGTCTAAAGACATTATGAAACATCCTGTAACTTTAAATGGTACCTCTTGAGGGTCCACGTAGCAGTAGTGGTACAAGTACTGGTTATACATGGGAAAGCTGCCGCCCATTCCTGTCACACTGCTGCCATAGAGGTTCTGACACATCATAAGCATGGGGTTGTAGTATGAGCTGGTGGAGCTTTGGGCCATAGGGTTCACTCCTACAATGTACACAATGTTTATAATGCCCTGAATCACTGCCATTATACAACAGACAACAAGCACCGCCAGGTAGAACTTCCTGCTGCGGAACGTGTTGGTTTTGGAAAAACTGGCTGCAAAGATACCCAAAGCGATGATGAAGTTTATGGCGGCAACGGCAATCATGCTAGTCTTGGCCGAGTAAGGAGTCGGGTAAGAATTGTAGTAGCCTCCATATCCAGATCCACTTCCGTATCCATATCCACTTCCGCTTCCGTATCCATACCCACTGCCATATCCATATCCACTTCCACTTCCATATCCAGGATAGCCGGAATATCCAGATCCATAACCTAATCCATACTGCATGTCCCAAACCAGAGTCGAGGCCACACAGGCGAAGATTCCCAGACAGAGGATTATAACGGTTGCTATCATAATCTTCACAATTCCCGGGGGGGAAAACCATTTGTAGAAATGCTGTGGTACCTCCTCACCCACATAGTACGATCCTGGAGCTGGAGGGTAGGGATCAAATTCACTCCGTGGGTCTTGGAAGCTCCCAGGTGGTCCAAAGCCATTGGAAGGCGGGGTGTACATGGGGGGACTTTCATAGGATTGTCTCTCAAACATCTCTCAAAGACGTCCAGTGACCTGCTAAAAAAAAGCACATGAATGTATAAACATGAATATCATCACCCAGGTGCTACAGTCATATAGAAAATGTTATAGGTTCCTCATTTAAGACCAGCTAAAAAATTTTTTTTAAAGACTTAAGCTTTAAATGTCTTAAGTCAGCACATTAGCAGTGACATCAATTAATACACAGGCCAAAATGATGTTACCTGAAGCCAAAAGCCTGAAATAACTGTGCTGTTGATCAGTGTGAGGTAACAACATAGTGGAGACATCAGCACCATGGATCAGAGTCTGTCCACACAAAGCTGCTGTTTACAGCCCCGACCGTGGGAATTAAACACAGTCTCAATGACTTCGACATGCACAGATTTACATTCTGGCCAAATGGCCATGTTGTTTGTTTAATTTCAGATTATGTGCTCCAGGGGTGAGGTCCCAAACAGGGAAAAACAAGACAGAATAGGCATAAAAAAGTATTCAACAAAAATATGTTATAAAATATGTCAAACACATTTCAATGTTAGCTGTCCATTTATGTTACTGTGAATGCACATTTGTAATAAAATACAGAACAATCCATTGATGGAATTATTTATTTATTTTTTATTTTTGCCTAAAAAACAGGTGTGTCTTTCTGACACAGTCCTCAAAATTTGTAGTTTTTAAAAAAGTTTTAAAGTTATGCTATATCTTCTAATTATTTGTAAATGTCATATGAAAGTCCTTGTATTGAAGTTGTTTAACTAGTTTACTGTCTTCAATGAAATATAATAATTAAAATAATAAAAAAATGTAATATATTATGAAATAAAATAATTTAAGAATTTATGTCTTTATGCTTAAAATTGCAATTTCAATAAAATATAATATTTAAAATAATTAAAAATATTATATAAATATAAATACAAATATAAATATAAATTTATATTATATTATATTATATATATATATAAATATATATTAATTTACATTTATAATGTCTTATGTCTGCAATTGTAATGTCTTCAATAAAATATAATATTCTAAATTCAATAAAAAAAAAATCTCAATAGCAGCATGCAAAACCACAGCAACAGAAGAATGCAAGCTACACTTTCAGTCCCTGGCCCAGGCCTAGATAAAGCCATTTATCTGTTTACTGTGTGTTCACCTACTACCCGGCCTCCCCCAACTTCTCTCCTTTGTTCTAGCAAAAAGTCAAGGCTGCACTCTGTCTGTGCATGGTCACCATGGCAATAAAGGCCTGAGGTAAAAAAAAGAAAAGAAAACGAGGCTTGGATAGAAAAACACAAGAGCTTCACTGTCTGGGCCGCTCCGGAGAGGGGTTGCCTACGTAGGCAGATACAATTATAGTGATCAGGTGTCCTCAAGAGAATCCTTTCTTATTTACCAACACAGCACCGTTTTGATTTCATTTAATTAATATAGAAGTACCATGGTAAAATGTTGGCATCACATCATAACACAATGGTACTTTAATATGTACCACGGTAGTACAAGGCATTTCAAAGAATGCTACCATACATGACCGAAAACATCATATCATTGCAACATGAAACTCTTAATACTGTGTAAGTTAAAATTAGCATAGTAAGAAACATTGTATTTCCATGGTATTTGTCCAAAAAGCATTGTACTGTTGTAATATTATACACAAAAGTACTATGGTATTTTTGAAGCAGATGATGAAGTATAAACTTCAGGGACACTAAACAAAGTGGGTTAGCTTGGAGCCAAGATCACAAAAGCTGTTATTATCTACTTTGCATATCTTAGTAAAACTGCTACATGTGTCTATTACACACTAAAATTGGTTTTAGTCATTAGTTTCTTTTCTTTCTTTTTTGTGAGACAACAATTATTTTTTTTATGAATAGGCAGAAAAAGCATTAGTAGCAACAATATATATTACCTTTTTGAATCTGTCTTCCCCTGAAGATATGAAGATTTGTTTTATTAATATCAATATTATTTTCTCAGATTTTTCTTCTTCGTCTTCAAATAAAAATGTTCAGTTCGAGTTAAAAATCAATCAATCAAATGAAGCAGGTGAGAGTAAAGGTGTTGGCAGTTTCTGTAAATCTGTGTAGTCCACCTGCTCCTACATGCAGTGAAACACTTCTGCACGAGTCTCTCTCTATCAAATGATTCTCCAGTGCTCTTGACCCCCTTCAAAAAGACGTGGGCGGAAATTCGTGACGGCTGTGAAAGTAAACTTCCTTCAGAACAAGATGTTTACTCGATCTAATCTAGAAACGTGACTCGTCCGCATTCCGTAGTTCCACAGTCAATCCAGGTTTTATCCCATTGGACAAAAGCCGCAGAGGGCGGGGCATTTCTGTCATTCATTGTTTTAGCGTGTCTCCATCTTATTATAGTGGATAAAAGATTAACTTCCAGCAGGTGTAATCACATGGTCTATTAGGTTATAATGGTCATTTGAAAAGAAAAGAAAAAAACAACAACAGCCATTCAATTTCTGAAGAAATATTCTGGGTTATTTATTTATTTAAATAGTTTTTTATTTCAATAGTTTAGTGTTGTTTGCAATTCATCACACCCCACAATAAGTGACAACATCTGTGATGGGAAAATCTAAATAATAATAATAATAATAATAATAATAATAATAATAAATAAATAAAATTCGGCAAGTGAATCAGTTGTGTGCGTATTTAATTATTTCTAAACACCAGAACATATATATATATATATATATATATATATATATATATATATATATATATATATATATATATATATATATGTATGTATATATATATATGTATATATATATATATATATATATATATGTATATATATATATGTATATATATATATATATATGTATATATATATATATATATGTATATATATATATATATATATGTATATATATATATATATATGTATATATATATATATATATATATATATATATATATATATATATATATATATATCAAATTCAATCTCTCAATCATGATTAACTAATTAGCTCTTTATTTCCACACCGTTCGGCGATATTTGCTAATTTAATTGTCACTGTATAAATAATCAGGTTATAACAAATAAAAACTTATCGGTGTTAGAGAGTGGTTTTTAGTGTTGAGAGATAAGCAGGTTGCAAAATGCTGAATAGCCTTAGTTCGTACATTTTTTAAGCGCAATATTTGCATAGCGCTGTTAAATAGCGCCGTCCTGCGTGGAATCAAAGAATGTCATGGGAAAAAAACCAGGTGAGAGTGATGGGGCAAGTTTTCTTGCGAGACCTATGAAATAAACTGCAACATATAATGTCTCTTTGGTTGAGGTTATTTATAATTAAGATGACTATAATACAAATAGTACTTCCTTCAATAGGTCAATAGGTTACTTTTTGCACCAATCTACCTTTTTGTAACTGACTTTAAAAAGTTATAATTAGTTATAAAATATATATAATTAAGACTAGTCTAAATAGTTTATATATCCGGCCACAGATCTAACTGAATCAAACTTTCAGATCTGTGAAATAAAAATAAAAATAAAAAAATAGGCAAGAATAAAAAAAATTCATACCCCCGATTTTGTTCTCATAAAAATATTGACATTCTTTTTTGTAGATCTGTTTGTTTTACCCTTTATCTACAAAAAGCTCTTATTTAGTCCACTCCATTTTTTACTTTTTAGTAATAAAGTAATAAATAATTCATCAATCCATTAATTCACATCACTTTAGGGGGGGACAAACCTGCATGAAAAATGTGCCAGATTTATTTGTTTTGGCTCTTAAATATTAATAAATAATCAGAGCAAAGATAGTGGACCTGAGAGGAATGTTAAGTGGAGACATGCATGGGGAAATGCAGAAAGTATATATATATATGGAAATGGAACTTCCCCACAGCAGAGCACTTGTGGTAAAACACATTTGTGACAGAAAAATGTCACTGTAGAACAGCTCTCTGACTGAGGAAGTTTCTTTATTATACATAGCCTATATATTTTTTTTTACAGAATGTGCGAACAGATGGAGGTTGAACCAACTAACAAATTTAACTAAACTGTAATGTGTCTGAAAGTGCTTCATCAGTTTTTTCCAAATGATCCAAACTCCTGACATGAATGAAACTCGTGTGGAAAGGAAAGAAACCCATTTTTGGATATAATGGCCACACTCACAATGTGCAATCCTTTACCAAATATAAAAATGATTGCTTGACATGAAAATGCTGTCAAATTGTCTATTATTAACAAAGTGCCAACTTACCTTGTGGTTCATTTTACCCTTTAGTCCTCCCTATGTTTTGGGAAGGAAAAAATAGGTCATTTAAAAAATGAAAGGAAAAAGAAGCAGAGAAAAATATTGAAACTTTCAGTGTTTGAGCAAAAAAAAAAAAAAAAAAAAAAAAACAGCTATTAATGTGCATTTAACTGTATTTTGATCACGTTCATGCGTGACACTGAAGCACTTTGTAGCACTGAAGTCAATTACTAAAACAAGACATAATACAAGAATTTCAATGAGGGTGAGATGAGACACATTTGTCCAGATCACAGCAGCCACTGCTTTGAACTGACTGAATACATCAACTTTCACAAAAGCATATGTAAGAGATAGCCTAATGTAGGCTACAGTTAGCAAGTCATTATATTGCAATGTTATTTCACTATATTTTGTACGTTATCTGCCAGGCCATCCAAATGTAGATGAGTTCATTTCTTCATTGGAACAGATTTGAAGAAATTACTCATTAGGCCTAAATCACCTACTCACAATGGATCCTCTGCAGTGAATGGGTGCTGTCAAAATAAGAGTCCAAACAGCTGATAAAAACATCACATCACATCTTGTGAAGCCAAAAGTTGGGTTTGAAATAAACGACTCCATCACAAAGATGTTTTTACTTCAAACCATTGCTACCAGCTAAAATACGAGTCCTCTTTCCATAACAACGCTTTCTTCAGTGAAAAAATCAAGTCTCTCCTGAATCATTATTATGGTTGTTATGGATTATCGATTGTTTTGCAGAAGCATTTATTTGAAGTTAAAACACCATGATGGATTTATTACAAACACCCAACTTTTCAATTAAAAAGACTTTTTTAATTGATGGACAAGAGATGTGTGGAATACTTGTGTATCATTGTGATGTTTTTATCACCTGTTTGGACTCTCATTCTGATGGCACCCATTCACTGCAGAGGATCCATTGGTGAGCAAGTGATATAATGCTAAATTTCTCCAAATATGTCCTAATGAAATAAAACAAGCATCTACATCTTGAATGGCCAGAGGGTGACTGAATTTTCAGTACATTTTCATTTTTGGGTGTACGGTTCCTTTAATTTTCTCTTGCCAATCCACAAAATAGTGAGTGAACGCACAAATGCAGAAGAGTTCCTGTAGAGTAGATTGATGGCTGAATAATAAAATATATAAATGCTTGCGTGTTACAGATTATAAAGTACCTTGTTCAGAGTGGCCTAAAAATACTGTCCATTTTCTTCAGCCCAAATGTTCTATGCATGGTTAACTGGGAGTAATACAGGAACTGCTATTCTTAGATTGTGCGCCACATTCTGCGTCATTACTACTGTTGCTGTCTTAAAACGGACCAAGTTAAAGATGAGTGGATTTAAACCAATGAAGAATCCATATCCAAGAAATATAACAAAAGCAGGTATGTAAAGACAACACGTCCATTAAAGACAAGATATATAAAAATGCAATGTGACCAGGTAGTGGAATTGTTCATTTATTTCTTTATATTGGAGCCCAGCATTATGTAAATCCGCTACAGCTTGGTCAACAAGGCCAAAGACACACAGTAAAGGCAGTTTGCTGTTTTTCAAACCCGTAATGACAACCACATCTTGATGCTTTCATTCTAAACCTAGAACTGGGAACAAAATTGGTTAATGTAAGTGGTAATGATATCCAAGTGTGGGATTAATCTTCTGTTGTTCGCTTCTACATTTTGTTTAGAATCTTTTTTTTTTTTTTATCAAGGAAATGAATGTTTTCAACTATGCTGCCGCTCTGCTGTAACATTTTGTATATCCTCTACAAGCTATAAAAATCTAGGTAAATAATAAAAAAAGGAACCTCTGTAAAAAATGAGAAAAGAAAAGGAAGGAAAAGTTAAGAGAAAACCATCCTTTAGGTCAGCTCCATCATTAATTTGCATTGAAACATGCAAGGGGGTGTACAGTATTTCCTTCCCATCACATCCCCAGGCTGTCTTAGAGATTGCCTGCGCTGAAGATGCTTTAAGGACCTTTGGAAGCTTTGGCAGAATCTTATTTTGTCTTTCACACTCGTTGGAAAAAGTGTGCTTGAATATTGTTTATTTCTATAGAGAGAATGCATATTATTCTATAAGACCTTGAATGTCATCAGTGTAATATAAAGAAAATGTGTGGTGTGGCTCATGGAAACATTTATCAGTTGAATTGGACTAGCTACATTTTTTTTCATTTGTAAAATATTATTTTGACAATAAAATGTTATCCTTCTTCCTTGTTTTTAGGCATTTCCTATATCTGGTTGCATTTTTTTTTTTTTATCTAGTAATGATTAATCAATCTGAACATGGGACTTCCAAAGGACCTTCCTCAGCTTCTATGAGAACAACAATTATATTTAATGGATAAGAATAGCAGCATGGTACTCAATACTGTGCAGTATATACTGTATACAGAACTTCTTCTCCCACTGAATTTGCAATATTCAAAAAATGTGTATCTGTTGCTACATGATCTTATAACATACCTAGTGAAAAATAAATATAGTAAAATGAATCTGAAATACATTTATTTCATGCTAAGTATACTACAAATACATTTACATATTTATGTACTATTTTATAAGAAATACCTTGCAATTGTACCTTTGCTATACTTCAAGTCTGCTAAATTATAACTACTAGTTTTGTACTTGATGCACTTTTAATTGTGCTGAAGTATTGCTGAAGCCCATCTAAAGGTATACTGAAGTATATTTGATTGTGCTAAAGTGGAACTATTGCAAGTATACTTCAGATACACTTTAAATATCTTGCATTTAAAGGCCAATGTTATTCAAAGATCATATAATCTTCATCAATAGTTAAAACACATTTTAGGTTTAATATTTAAAATTTTTTACATTGTAGACAAGTAGTGCTCCAAATAAAGTTTAAATATAATTTTTATATCAGTAGGTCTCAAGCAATATGTCAGTTAATATGTTATGTAAATATGTTAATAGATTTGAACTATACTTTTTATGAAATAAATGTATTTTAAATACATTACTTTTTTTTTTTTTTTACTAGGGATTGTATGTTTAGTTGTTTAGCAAGTGCCACAAAAGTCCCCAAGTTTTGTTCCATTCCGATGAAGTAAAAAATGTAAACATTTCAAAACATACATTTTATTTGGTCTCAAATGACCAAGGACAACATGAGGGTTAACTGAATTTTGGGTAAAAAATATCTTGTTTTAATGTCAAAATGTTTTATTCTTAAAACTACTAACACTGAAAAAGAAAACTTGATATAGGTACGGTATTCAACGCACTGTTCTCTGATAAATGCCAGGGAATTTTAATGCATACAGACAATTTGCATACTGTATACAAATATATACTGCAGTAAGAGTAAGTAGCATGCTAGTATGCTATTCAGAACTTAGCATATATCTTTAATGTCTGCCTGTCTGGTGACTTCCTCTCCCATTTTTCCTTCCTTCTCAATCCTCTGTATTTCCATGAGGTTAGCTCCATTAAATTTTCTGTTTCCAAACAGAATTTCACCCCCTGCAGTCTGAATCCAGTCCATACTATACAAGGGCTTTACAAAAAAGCTAACGTTAAACAGCCATACAATGGCTAAACATAAACCATATCTCTACCATGATGAGTTAATTCATTACATTTTTATTCCAGTGTGTTGAAGTTGTCATTCTTATTAACGTTTCAGTACTAAAAGTATATTTAGCAGTGTTAGTTGGTGATAGAGGTGTGTAGGAGTGTGTGTGTAGGATTAGAGTATGATTTTGAGTGTGTGAGCGTGCTAGCCGCTATCAGAGGACGTGTGTGGTGCAGTAGAGGGTGATCTCCGCTGGTGCACGGATGACGCCCAGGAGCGATCGGAGGTCTGCGAGGAGGGGCGCGTGAGAGTGAATCCACGCTGGGTCAGCCCGTCCAGCAGGTGGTGCTGTTGCTGCTGTATGGCTTGTGAGAGCAGGCCAGGCAGAGCCTGCAGACTGTTGTTTATGGAGTCCAGTTTTGTCTCTAGGTGACCGATCCGCTTTTCCAGCTCCTCGCTGCGCTCCTGCAGCTCTGAGACCAGGTCGTACATCACATTCTGTGTCTGAAGAAGTGAAAAACACTATTAGTAGACATAAAAATGCAAGAATCACATATATTAATACACGGTGTTATCTACTGACATGGAAAAGTAAGCACATTTTCGGTCTACAAAAAAACGAAAACATTTAAAATATCAAAAGAAATTCAAAACATTTAAAACATACAGTAATATTAAAAATGAAAAGACACAAAATACATATTTACACACATACGTTGTCAAATAACGAATTTAAATAAAATTCCCATTATTTATTCAGGCACAGACGTCACTTGCCAAATAATATGATGCAGGTCATGCTGCATACTGTATACTATTTCACATACTATTTTAGAGGTTCATTCAGGTAACATGGTCCATTTTACCCAAATTTACAGTACCCTAATTGCAGTTTTCACATATGAGCACACACAGAGTACCGTGCAAAAGTTTTGGGTTGATAAGATTTTGAACGTTTCTCTGCATTTATTTGATCAACAATACAGAAAAAGAAAAATACTATTGTGAAACATTATTACAGTTTAATACAACAGTTTTCTATTTGAATACATTTTAAAATGTTTAAAATTGGTGCTCAAGAACTAAGTGTTGTTATTATTATCTTTGTTGGAAACAGACGTGCTGCTTAATAAATCCATCCATTCCATAGAATCAACATGCACTCCTTACAGTGCATGGCAATACTACAAGACTACCAAACATGTCACTACAGATCTACTACTTAAGACTGTACTCACCTTTGCTAAGTCCACCAGTGTGTTTGCTTGATCATTCAGCTTCCTTTGCTCCATCTTCACACTTCGCAGTCTGGGAAAACAATGAAGCCAGGGAGCAGGTGGACAGACAAAGAGAAAAAGATGGGCCACAAGGAAAGAAGACACACAGATATATAATGGAGACAGTAGTTTATAGAGGAAGGAGAGCAAAAACAAGTGCATGAGGTTGTGATGAGGTGTCAATGAAAAGAGCAGGGGAATTAGCAGGGAAAAGAGGAAGAAACAGAGTTTGACAATTAGGCTGAAATCTAGAAGCTATAAAGTGTCACATTATGATTATTCTTCCATTAAATGATGTGTCCACATGCAAACATTTACATTCCAGTTCGGTCCAGTCAGACATGCAAACTTATTCAGCCACAGGAGGTAAAATAAAAAAAGAAGGGGTCGAAAAGAACAACAGTTGAGCCATTGTCCCAAAACTCCATAAGCATATGGACATGGATATTATAATACTACCTCAAAGTCACGAAACTGTGCTGCAGATTTTTTTTAGATGGTGATCTGATGCATTTAGAAATTCTCCACTAAATGTAATGGACAGTAATGAAATGCAGTTAGACATTATGAAGCAATAAAAGCATACTGTTTAAAAGTAGCTATAAAGTCAAAAGATTTTAGTTTGATATTGAAACTATTTGTTGGTAAATTTTTATTTTGTTTTATTGAGATGTTATTATCCTGTGTTTTAATTTGGTAGAAAAATGTTACTTTATACATTTTTAATATACATAATTTGATATGAACATATTTCTATTACACACACACACACACACACACACACACACACACATATACATATACATATATATATACACATACATACATATACACATACATACATATATATATATATATATATATATATATATATATATATATATATATATATATATATATATATATATATATATATATAGTTTATATATATAGTTTATATATAGTTTATATTTTATAGTATAATTTATTAAGCTTGATTCTGTATATATAAAATATTAATATTTTCAATAATAATAATAGTAATAATAATTGAATAAACTCACATACTTGTGGTCAGAATTCATGTTTGAATTTATATTTTCAAACTAAATCTGAAAGTCAAGTAAGCTTATGTTAATCACAGACTTCAATTTAAAAGTAAATCCAAGACCATAAACTAAAAATTTTCAAATCCTATTATAATTTTTCGGCTGACTGACAGACCTACAAATTGACGTCATGACTACGCAGCTCTATTGCATCATGAATGGTTCAAAATGTGCAAAAATACAACCCAAACACCACCTTTATCAGTGTGATGATGGCAGACATTCATTATTTTGTGTCAGACTGTAGTGTGGAAACAGATGAAGTGATAAAAACACAGAATGTAGACACCGGGTTTCTGCTCCATGGTAATGACAGATGTGCTAACAATGATGCATTAGCATTAACCTAATTTCAGTGCCTATTGAATTCAGAAAGCCAACACCAGAAACTCTCTAGATACACATAGCTGGGCTTTCCTCAAGGAAAGCACAAACATAACCCGGAAAGGAAAGGGGAGATTCTTGTGTAGAACAAGAAACTTTTTTTTTTTTTTGAATCTAAGAACAATTTCTTGAGAAAAATGCTTGTCAGTAATACTCACATGCAGAATATAAACATAACATGATGGCTTTTAGTGTCTTTTCCAAAAAATATTGTAAATGTCTTCTCCAGAGTTAACCTAAACCAACCCCAACCATCTATTTGCTTCAAACTCTCCCCCTCCCATCAAAAAACGAAAAAGGTGTGCAAGCTTTATGGAAAATAAAAAGTGGACACTTTGCACTTTTTCACATGTGCTTGCACTGTTGTAAAGATGAACTCTCAATTTTGGGACGGCCAAAATTGGTCTGTTTGTTTCTGTACCCAGACCTCCATAGTTCCCTGCACTCCAGATGCAATTGTTACCTTCTCCACAACACAGGCCGATTTGCTGAGTTTATGAAGCATTTAATGTGCAGATATTTATAGAATTTTATGATTGTATGCATTAGGCAAGGGAATGTTTATGCGGTCTCGTAAAAGTGAAGGCCAAATACATTATAAATGAACTGTTGTGCTCAGCAGTTGCACTTTCTCTTTGACTGCGTGCCAAACAGAGGCAGGACTGGCAATTCACATCGGAGAACTTATGTTCTTGTCTATGTACCTATGTGCACCTATGCATGTCCAGAAAATGTTACAACACCTAAAGGATTAGTTCAGCTAAAACTGTTCATCATTTAATCAACCTTATTCTTAAGTCTAAAACGTCTAATGCAGTCTTATAAGATTCACGTTCAATATTTCTGTAAGTGTATCTCCATGAGAAAGATTTGCAACAGATTTGTGTTTGCAAGAAAACACTGCAGACCAGCAGACTAGCAGGTTTTATGACTAAAAGGATGAAAGTGCAGTGTGAGGTTCTGTGGAAATCTGGTACAGGCTAGATGAATGAGTTTCAGACATTGTGGCATCTGATAAATTTGAAGCTGAGAAGATGTGAAGAACTTTCCCTCCAAATACCTTAAAAGGCCGGTGAAACATGTAAATGCAGTTCATCTAAATACCGTAATGGATAACAAATGCTAAATAAAAATGGAGCCCAGCTTCAAATGTTTTCAATGTTCATCATGTTGGTTGATACTGCTGAGTAAGACTTAGAAAAATGAAAAAGGGTTCCAATGGTAAAGAAAAAAGAGAAGACATGACTTACTTCTGAGCTCTGCAGTGATTTAAGGCAAAACAAATGGAACACAGAATCAATTTTTTTTAAATCCTCAAGTTGCACACCACACTATAAGACTTTCAAACTTTTATGACTGACTGAAAAAAAAAAAAAAAAACTGCCATTTGATTTGCTTCACCTGGGGTCTCATTTATAAAACTCTCTGTAGATTTCATCCTATAAGTGTACGTATGCACAAAAGTTTTCAGATTATAAAACCATGCGTATAAAATCCTGGTCAGGAGAAGATTGTATGTGTGTGCATCTCCAACCCGACTCATCGGACATAACCTCATCTGTATATCATTTCCATGCACATCCATGTTATACCATGTTTAATACTGTCAAAGGAACAAGACGTTAAGGAAATATGAGATATGGACTAAAAATGCCATTTGTGGCAAACATAGTTTTTTTTATTGCTAAAAATCATCCAGTATCCTTGTTGTTTTAGAATAAATATATCAAAATATCCATAAAAACAAAACTTTAAAATAGTTCTCCGATAAATATTCTAATTCATTTCCACTGGCCAAATAGTATTTTAATTATTTTTTAACAATTAGAATCAAATGTAATTTATGCAGTTTTGCTGATAAGGTGAACATCTTATAGCTTATTGTTTTTATTTATTTATTTATGGAAACAGATAGGCCTATATTTATTGCAGTATAGAATTCCTCACTGACAAAATATTTAAAAAATGATATGTTAAATTACCATTTTCTTCAAGCTGTATCTTTCAAATACGTTGGTATTTTTCATAATGTTATAGCGATGCCTTCACATGACATCAACACCTCTGTGTACAGTATGTACTGTACAGTAAGCTATTATCACTGTACCTATTCAAGGTATGTAGTTTATGTAAATTTGTATACAGATCGTTGTGTACTTGTTACTTTTCTCACTCCAGGAAAAAGAGTGCATACGCATGGTCTATAATGTCTGTTCAGTGCGTACATATTTCATATATTACACAAGTCCCATTTTGTGCGTACGTAATGTTTATAAATGAGACCCCAGGCCATTTATCAACAGTGATATTTCATTACGCTCCATAAAAGTTTCAAAGCAAAAACTAATATGCTATGAAACACACTCTTTTATTTAAAAAGTGTCATATTTATATAAATAAAAACAAATTAAATCAAAGCAATGCTATGTAGACTTCAAATATATCTCAATTAAGGAAACAAATAGATAGTCAGCAATAAAGAACAAAGAAATAACTAACAGCAGTGAGTGGGTTCTCTCTTTTTCTTTGCCAGTATTATTGTTTGATCAATATTAACATGATAATAGGCGGTGGCATGCAATTACACTTTAAGTTCCAATGCACTGGTCTGATATTATGGGAATTTATTTTTTGTACATTTACTTAAGACAATTCTACTGAGCTTACATTAACATCTCACCAAGACAGTAGTTTGTAACCAGAAAGTGCATTTGGTCATTTATGCACACAATTACGCTGCTTGTCCGATATACTAACTCTGTACTATCCCTAACTTTTTATTTTCGGCATCATCAGCATCAAGATTTCACCCCATGATCTGACAGGTAAAACACCCAAGATCTTAAAATGCCGTGGCAATAAATTAGGAAGGAAATATGAGGTTGAGATAGAGTCTAAAAGGTTCAATTTCGTTTCCAGAACTCCATTAAAAAAACTTGAGATTCCCTAAATTGGAAAGCGAGAACTTGAACTAAATCTAGTTTTAAGCACCATCAAATTTAGATTTATATCTCATCTCATATAAAAATACAAATGCAGACAGCACACATAGCAAAAGGAGGATTACAGATGTTGCAAATATACGTACTGGTGAATGGCCTGCAGAAACTTGCGCTGATGTTTCCTGACCCTGGCATGGTCAATCTTCTTCACAAGCTTTGTATGTTTGTAGATTAGCCATGTTTCCCTGAGTACATTAGCAGCCGTGTTTTTCACCTGCGAGTAAATCAAATCCAGATAAGAAACCGAAATATTAATTTGAAAACATCACTACAGCTAGTGTAGACCGAAAGATGTACAGTATGTCTGGAAAAGATTAAATTATACTAGATGTAGACTCCTGGTAAATTAGCAATATGGGTTAAATGTGCCTGCCAGATTTTGTCTAGAAGATGATCTCATCAACGAAACCTTGGCCGGTTTCCACGGCTTATGCAACATCAACATTTGCATCAACAATTCTGTATATTAAAATATGCTCACTCTTTTGCAGAGTTGAGTGTCCATCATAAAGTTATGGACGTGCTTTTCAGCCTTGGTGAGCTCTAGCTTCCTGGCCACGACAGCCACCACTAGGGCAGTGCAACCGGCCCCCTGGAAACACACAAAAAACACAAATCAATGCACAATCATTAAGAAGGCTTTTTATATACAGTTGCTCTATAAAATGGCTTTACAGTTTGATGGCGTTACGGCTGAGTGGGTACTAATTACTATAAAAAATATGCAGATAAACTCACAAGGGTGCAAATGTCTCGAAAATTGAATTTTCATATGCAGTCTATCTACAAAATGGCTTTATTGCCTGATGATGTTATGGCAGAGTGGACACTAATAACTATAAAATATATGCAGATAGACTCACAAGAACATGAAAGTCTGAAATGTAAAACTTGCACATCATTTGTTCATAATTAGAAGGATAAAAGAGAGATGCACCATGATCCCAGTAAGAAGACACACTCCCTTCCCACAGTATGTGTTGGGCACCATGTCTCCATAACCAATAGACAGGAAGGTTATGGAGATCAGCCACATGGCTCCCAAGAAGTTACTGGTGACTTCCACTTTATCATGATATCTGATGAGATAAAATGACAAGAAAACAAACTGGATTAGTAATTAAACAACACCTTACAGGATCATTCTCAAAAAGAAAAATTGTTTAAAGGTGATCCCAGTTCGAGTTTGTGAAATATAATATAAATAAACAAAAAATTTTAAAAATTCAAATTTTAATACATTTAATTCATCTAAATTAGGAAAAAGAGATTATTTTATATTCAGGTTCAAAATTACACTAACTTGTTTAATTTAAATTATTTCAAGAAGTTAAATCAATTAAGAAATATAATTTTGGCTACATTTATGTTGACAAACTAAATAAACTAAAGGAAGATAACTGAACTGGTTCTTGTATATTAGTTCAGGTTAAAATCTAAATGTATTTATTATTTTGATTGTTTAATCATTTTGAATAAATTAATACATATTATACTGTCTACATTTATGTTAAGAAACCAAATTAACTGGAAGACGACGCTTTAGATTATTTATAGAATTTCCAAATATTACATTAGATATAATAAAACTTATACTGACGTTGACAAACAAAATTAAACGAAAACAATTAAGTTAATCTTGAATCTCAGTTTATGTTCAAATCTAAATTAATTAATTTGATTATTTTTAAACACATTTAAATAAATACAATAGTAGCTACATTTACAGTGACAAACAAAATGAACCTGGAGCTACAGTACTCTCGTAGCAGAGTCCAGGTTTCCAACCCCTACTTAATACGCTGTGCTGCTGCAATCATATTTTCATTGATTTGTCCTATACTAAATAATATGGTTACAAAAGCTATATACAAACAGTCTGTTCGAAATTTGAGCAGCACTGCACGTTGACAGTGGTGCACAGCTGAAATAGACAGGTACAATTTGCATTGGGGTCTTTGAAGAGCCCGATTACATTTGAAGGGTAATCTTAAAGGCAACCTAAAGTGCAATATCAATAAGTATTGAATGCAACAGCATATATCAATATTCAGGCCTGTCCACACTGGATAAAAAAGTGGACAAGCCAAATACGAATCAAGGTGCCTTTGTGTACATAATTTGAAAGGTGTGCTGTCCATATTCTGCTCGTATGATCAAGAGGGCAGCCAGGGCCCATTAGATGGCTTGCTGTTGTTCCCCAGTGTTCTAGCTCGGTCTGGTGTGGAGAATGCGTCTGTGTAAAACTTGTGGGAGTCACAGTCCATTACACGAGAATAAAAAGGGTATATGGAAAAACATGCTGGCAGTGTAAACAAATCCAAAGCTGCCATGAACTCAGATAATGCACTGCTCTGACAGTATGGGGCACATAAGAGCGTTCAGGCAGTCGATTTCAACCAAGGCACTTTAGCATTATCTCAAATCAGAGAACACTTACTTGAGAGCTCCATTTGTACATATCACAGAATATTAAACATAGATTTGTCCCTTACAGAAATTTACCACAGTAACTGCTACTAGAATTAAACACGTGGTGACTTAGTATTTCTGGCATTACTGTAAAAAATTATAAAAAATATATATATATGGCAGAAACATTCTGAAAGTAACAATCATCACAGTTACTATACTTTTGGTTACACTTTTGGAGGTTTCCACGGCAAATTTCTGTAAAGGGAACAGCATAACATCTATGTTGATTCTTTCAGAAAACAAACAAACAAACAAAAATTCGTAACAAAACAGTCTTCTCAGTTTCAGTAACATTCGCCCCAAACACCAAATATAGAGAAGAAAAAAAAAAATTATGATGATGTCAAAGTTTCAGAACAAGGTCTTCTCTTGGCCTCAAATCCATCTTCCGTCAGCATGAACAATATGTCCATGTGCTGATTACAGAGGAAATCTACATTTATGTTCAAATAAATCAATCAGTGAGCATCCAGCTTCTATGCCTATGAATTAAACTGAGAACTCATTAGCTTGAGTGCTATTAAACGAGTTCTGTCGACTAGCCTGCTGGCAAATGATTTAAAGTGAAGAAGTAGCTGTGGCCATTTAGGGGTGAAGTGAAGCGAAATACAGTGTCTCGGAGGATTCTAAGGTGCTGATAAAGCACCTCTCCATTCCTCCGACAGATTCATCCACTATAACTCTTACACAAGACATAAGAATACAGAAAAATAACAAGCTAGCATGACACCTGACTAGCACATTAGCTTAGTTGGTGTCCTCAGCACTTTTTTCTCAGCCACACTGCAAAAAAAAATCTATTTTCTAAATCGAAATGTCTTTACAGTAACCATATATAGGCATGCATAAAACAAGATACATTTATCTGAAAAACTAAACTTTTTATTTTTTAATTTTAAAACAACACAAATTCTCAAAACAAGAAAAAAATGGGGTAAGAAAAATAAACTTCATTGAAGATATAAGTGTTTTTCAACAATTATGGGCACTTTTATTTTTGTAAATGTGGAGAAATTTTACTACACTTCTTAGTTTTATCCTTGTTCCCTGTTACACCTCTAATATATATATATATATATTTATTAGAGGTGTAATGGTAAACGTATTTGTATTGAAGATTTACGGTATGGTTCTTTTAGTTCGGTGCGCATATGAACCGAGCAAATACAGCATTGATTTAACCACTGCATAAATGGAACTTCATTTGAAACTGAAAGACATATCTGTTAGTAATGTCTTAATTTATTTAATATATGTTTAAATAAATCTGTTACGGAACAAGTCATGAGAGCCATTGTGTAAATGAATATATTTCAACAACAAATATAATTTTTATCATTTAGAGGTAAATTAAAAACCGTATGCATTATGAGCAGTTTACATGTTTGCATACATGTTGATTCTTATGTTTAAATGAATGTATAAATGAATAGTAATTAAATTTAAGTTTTCATCTTATAGTAACATAAAGGGCTCCCTAAAGTTTAGAGCAGAAGCTGAGGTTGATTTTTATCCCTACAAAAATGTTAATTATAATTGAATTTATTTAAAGAAAGAGAAATTTGTTCAGTAAAACACAAATTCTAATAATATAATGTTTTTGCATTTTTATATATATATGTTCTATATTAGATTATATTATATATTTTTATATGTTATATTATTTGCATCGTGACCAACTGATAAAGTTTTATCATACTAAGCTATTACCATGGAAAACTAAGAAAAATATCACTAACACCATAACCAATACTGTGTGGAAGAAATTAAAATCTGAAAAAGTTACTTAAATGAGTGATTCTTGTACCTCAGATCAGGTTAAAAACTAAATTAATTAATTAATTTGTAAGATTAAATCATTTAAATAACTATTTTCAGTCATAAAATATGAAATTAATCAAACAATGTTTTTACATTTCAATAACTTTTAACACTTTTTCTAGTTTTCTATTTAATGTTAAAATATGCCAGTCCTCAGTTGCGGCATCATTTGCATCATGAGCAAGACCATGTAAAACAAAGAAACTCTATCGCTATCAATACAACAATGCTGTAACTTTGTGTGGGGAAGAAGTTAAGAATAGAATGCTATCAATAAATATAACATCAGAATGCTAAGAATTGGAATGAATAGAATGCTAGCAATTCTCCTGTGATGCATTTATGTCAGCTGTTAAACTTTCTGAGTAAACAAATTAAACAACAGTAATAGAACTGTGAAAAATGTGACTAGGCCTAAATTCTATAAGCCAGGGTCAAAAGTGGTCATAGTTGAAGAAAACACATATATACATTACTGACTACTGTTGTGGTGCAGTGCATTAAAAAAAAAGCAGGTGGATGATGTGGTACGTATAGCCTAATGGGTAAGAAGTGGGTGCAGAACCTGGCTAAAGAGCTCATGATGACTTTATTAGCATAGCTGTGCATCTCTCTCTTTGTTTATGGGTCATGACAACATACTGGATCTTTACTCTCCTCCGAGGTCTAGGTCAAGATGGCATCTTGGTAAGAATAGCACTTGAGAGCACCAGAAAAGGTCAAATATATGACAGCGCTTTAGGAAAAGAACAGGCTGCCATGAACATGATGACCACCATGTTGACACATGGTGTCAGCTGCGTGAAAATCCCAAAATCAAAAGAATGAATCAAAAATGTAATTACCTAACACTAAGACCACTCTTTATCAGAGGCTACAAGATGACAGACCATTTATAGGAGAAAACAAATAGATCCGAATTTGGAAATAAATAGAATTTGGGATTTCCAGGATGCCAGCAATTTGCCGTTTTGCAAGTATAGCTCATCAAGAGATGAGCAGAAGCTAAGAGCCAAGTGATAGTTTTTCCTTGCAGATCACAGACTCACTTTGGACCCCTATCCAGCAGCAGCCATGTGGGAGAAACATAGAACAAAACCGTAAACAATGAAACACACACACATCCGCTTGCCTCTGACATCACATTTTAAAGGCAACAACATAGGGTCTTGACCAACTGCACCGCATGAAAAGAATTACATAAATAAAGGAATTATTTACACAAAAAAGAAAAATCTTTCATTATTACCTCAACAAAAAAAAAAGAGAGAGAATCTTAACCCACTGTTAGATGCATATCCTGATTACTTGTTTCAATATAATAAAAGTCAATTGGGACTTGGTCTGTCAAGCTTTAAAATGACAAGAAAGAACCATAAAAGTATGATATAAGTAGTCCATATATGTGGTATATTCCAATACTTATGAAGCCTTTAAGTGAGGAACAGACTGAAATGTATGATATTGCTCCCTTACTTCTAATAAACTCTGAAATGGACTATAAAAGCCATACAGACAAAATGTCAGCTTCATGATTCTAGTTTATCATTTTGATCTGTTCATCACACAAATTATTGAATGACTTCACAATACATGGAAATAGTGCATGAATGAAATGGACAACTTTTATGGTGATTGTTTTGTCCTTTTAGAGCTTGACGGACTAATTCACTTACATATACTATGTATAAGATATAGAAATTCATATTTTGTGTTCCATACACTGAAAAAAATGGTATATATATTTATATATATATATATATAAATATATATATATATTTTATTTTTTTACAACAATTTTCACTTAGAAATTGCCAATACATTACAAAATGAATTACAAAGAAATGGCAAGTAACACTTAATTAAATATGACATTTTAAAGTAAAAATACTGATTCAGTATTTTTCTTGTAAAAAAGAAAAACAAAACACTAATCTAACAATCTTTAAACTTCATTTTTTTATAGAAAGGTATATTTAAAGAGAGTTTTGGATCAAAATGAGGGGCGAGTTAATTTTTGGGTAGAATATACTTTAAATACTCCAAGTGCAAACAGTGTTTCTTAAGAAATCAAAGGTTTATCTCACCTCTCACAGACGTGCACTGTCCAAGCAGCAATGATCCATGATGATATGCTGAAAACCAGCAGGACCGTGCCTGGGCAGATAGTCATCAAAGTCTTCATGACAAAGCGTGTGTTAAAGTTGATCTTATTGAGGGCTCCGATACTGCGTGATGAGGCGTCCGTAAAGAGCTTACTGTGCAGGAGCATGACCCGGCCAATCAGATACAGCCGCAGGAACATGGGGATAGAGAGGATGATATCCACGTCTGCATCCGCCACAGACGGGGTGTAGGTGAAGGCCAGGCGGGCGGTCCAGGTGAAGACGTACTGACCTGGAATGGGGTGGATGGCGCACACCAGCAGCTCCAAAACGATGAAGAAGATACGTTCGTATGTCATGGCTATCCGCCAGTCATCAGCTCCATTGTCAACCATGAAGAGCTGAAATTTAAACAGACAACACATTTGAATGCTTTGATGGGTGCTGCAGCAGTATTATGATCTTTTTCATCATCTTTCATTTACAATTGGATGAGAATTGATATTAGATGTTACATACAATATATTATATAAAATTAATTTCTAAACATTTTTAAAACGTGATAAATTGACCTGCTTGAAGTACATTTTAATGTGTGTATATATGTGTGTGTGTGTGTGTGTGTGTGTGTATATATATATATATATATATATATATATATATATATATATATATATATATATATATATATATATATATATATATATATATATATATATATATATATATATATATATATATTACACACGCACTATATAATATAAACTAGTCTAATATAAATAAACTTATATACAATATAAACAGTATGAAAGCATTCTCTGTGGTTTTAGTATTATGACTGTAATATGGATTTATTCTCTTTTATTTCAATGTTTGTGTTGTACACAACCTGTAATCAGGAATAAAGTTTTTTTTAATTGTTCATCCATTCAGTAATTTGACCATCATCTGATGTTCCAAGTCATTAAATAATGCTCACACAGCAACTGATTGACAGGCCTGTATTAAATTATATATCCTATTAGCCATAAGCCCCACTTGTAATACCATCATTAATCAAAATCAGTGTCTTTTCTATAAAGACCTCTTAATGGATAGGTAAAAAAGCACAGACATTGAAAGCAGATATCAGGAATTACAAAAGCCAGGGCGAGTTTTAATTCTGTTGCTACTATAAGTCATTAGGAATTGGCATAAGTGCTTCCTCTGTAATCTTTTAGGCTCCAGTCTCAATCTCTGCTCATGTTTATTGCTTCCAAGGTTAATTCAGCTACTTACCTGAATCTCTCGTGCATGGTACAGAATGATCAGACAGAGCAGAATTACAGTAGAGAGGCTAATAAGGCATTTCAGTGCAAATGAATATGAGGATTCCTGCAGAGACATTGAAAACAAACAAACAAAAAAACAACTACATTAGTTTACATTTTTATGTTCTTGCATCTTAACCATTTGCAGCTCAATCTTTCTTGTGAGAATTTGATTCCCAGAGAACATGCATAGTAAGGAAACATAAAAAAATATTCCATTACTGTACTGTGTGTTGCTTTGGATAAACGTGTCATCCACAAGAGTAAATATATTAAAAAGAGAGATAAACACCATTTCTTGATGGCTGCTGTGTGAATGTACAGTAGGCAAGACAAGTTTATTTACAGTATATAGCACATTTCATACACAATGGTAATTCAGTGTGCTTTACATAAAAGAAAGTAAAATAATCATAAAATAAAATTATAATCTCTTACATTTTAGTCTCTCATGTGTGCTAGAAGAAGCAGAAATTTGTGGAGTTTGAACTTTGTAGGAATCTTATTATTATTATTATTATTATTTGTGATGCATGAAAGCTACCTATATAAAGAATTTTAGTTTTTAGCAATTAGCATTTGAATAGGATTTGAATAGGAATTTTTGGAATAAAAGTACTTGTTTTAAGAGTAAAATAAGGTATTTGGTTAATATCACTTGTTCTATAATCAAAACTACGCACAGTCCCACTTTTAAACTGAATTTTAAGCATATTTTATGTTGCTAAATTGCTGCTAAGAAGTTACCACAGGACCACATCACCCCTGAGTTGTACTTAAACCAGCTGGTTGAATCTATGTTTTTTTTTTCAGAAGGGAAACATAGCTTGTGTTCTTTCACCTATTTATTCGACTGAATGGTTTAAAATGCTTGAATGTTTAAATTTGCAAATGATCAACTACGATCCATTTCACCCCTACAAGTGAATGAACAACGTGAATCAAGGAAGGAATTTTATTTCACTATTCAAGATAGCCCGTCAGATGGTATATTTTGGTTGCCTGACTGGAAAACACAATAGTCAGGCTAGTGATTTTCTGAGCCCTGAGTAACGACTTTTTTTCTTCTTCACATATAATCATAATTTCTGTTTCTATCCCTTAATCTTAGCTCTTGTTCTTTCATTCATGTTCTTTTTGTACCTTGGGATAAAAGAATGTAATTGTAATACACAATGTAATTTTCAAGAGCATGCTATGAATATTTCATTGATTGATGCTCTCTGATGACTCTATCCATTAAGGACGTATATGCACAAAGTAGCTGATGTCAATGATAAATTTATCCTTAAGTGTCTTTAAACTGTCATAAATAGATGACTCCTATACTTCAGTATGCTGAGGCATTTAATTACATAGTAAAAAATCTAAGCACTAAGCATGAAGACGTATAAATCTAGCACAGCTTAGCATGTGAAATTTTGTGATGCATCACCGCCCTGTTGAAAAAGACAATCTTACATCCACATTTATGCATTTAGCAGACGCTTTTATCCGAAGCGACTTACAGTGAATTCAGGCTATAATTTTTTTTTTTTTTTTTTTTTTTTTACCAGTATGCGTGTTCCCTGGGAATCAAACCCACAACCTTTTGCACTGTTGATGCAATGCTCTACCACTGAGCCACAGGAACACAATATTATGTTTGCACAAGCATGAATTTTGATGGTAGTTCAGGCTGGTTTATGTTGTTGAGTGCTGGTCTAGCCTTTTTACAAGACAGTGGGTTTTCTTGGTGAAGCAGGTTGAACTTCTTAACTACAAGTATGTGTTTTCAACCAATACCCAAAACAAAAGTGTGCTAGTATACTTGCAGCGGCCTCAAAAAGTACTGGACATTTCAATCTAGGAATGTCTTATTCCTATCCTAATTCTATAAACCTTCAAAGAGTGATGTTTTAGCATTATTTATATACGATTATAGTATATTGATACTTTGAGTTAGCTTTTATTTGTAGATTTTCTGCTGGCTGTGCTGGAAGACCATCATAAACCAGCTTAGACTGGCAAACCAGCTTAGAAATCAGTTGGTTAAAGGCCACTGAAAAATAGCTTTAGCATCGTTTGTTAGGAAATGGTTACTTGCCACTTGGTTAGATATTTTTCCATCTATGACATTCAGACATTTGTAATTGTGATAGCCCATCAAAAATGTCAATTCTGTCATCACTTATTCACCCACATGTCGTTCCAAACCTGTATGTTGTACTTTAACATTTTGGTAACTAACTAGTTTCGTTCATAGCTTCCAACTGATATCTATTGTATGGACAAAACTTCAAAACTTCAAAATATCAGTGTCTGGGGTGAATTTTACCTTTGTATAAACTCCCCAGGAGAGTTCGGTCTCCGTCACCATGACAACAATCCCAAACATTCCAAAAATCAGGGCGTAGTCGCTAAGGCGCTTGCGTTTTTCGAACAGCACCCTCCGGTGCCCGAGCTTATGGCCAATGTCCTTGTTCTTCTTATGCGGAGCGCTGCATGGTCTTTGCCTCACAAGGTTCTCAGTGGACTGCTTACTAGGGTCTTCCCCGTTCCCTTTGGAGACCACCACCTCAAGGCCGGAAGAGTGTAGGGTCTGCAAAGGCTGTGTCTCAGAGTCCAGCTCTGCTAGGTTCCTCCGGGACGCCCCCAGACTGCTGAGTGGTCTGACTATGCCTCCATTGTACTTGCAGCTGTTCATGGCTATCTGAGGATACTGTGGGCCGCCGTGGGACAGGGAAGGCCGCGATCCAGCATGGCTCAGCCTGTTGGCATCCGCATTCACCTGCCAGAAATGAAAATATATTTTATCATTGCCTTTTGTGTCCAGGAGCTGATGTGATGGGGAAAGCACTACCAATCCGCAACAAAGCTGATTTAATGGACATTTCTTTAGAAAACTACATTATATGCCAGCATCTACAGTGTTCATAATGCATGTGGAAGGAGAGTCGTCTATGTGCTGTGACTACTGAGAAATCTTTTGGTCATGTGAAATCAATTATTTACTTTAAGAGCGGGCTAATTTAAATGATAAATATCACAGAACTATAATAAACAAAAACTTGAAAATGAAAAATAATAAAATGTTAAAGTAAAAACAACAAGCAAAAAATTTCTACAGCTAATGGCCAATCTATTCTATCATCAGTGAGATGAAATTTATACTGTTTTTCAGCAAGGATGCAAAATTAATAAAAAGATACAATGATACAAAAGATTGCATTTTCAAATAAATGCTGTTTTTTTCTTTTTTTAACTTTGTATATATCACATGAATGTGTAATGATGTTACTGTATTTAGAATACAAATGAGTTGCTAAAATGACATACTTTCTAAAATTAAAACTTATTTTACATAATATTTACTCAAAACGGAAAAAAAAATCATACAACAGAAATGGTTTAGTTTGTATAGAGGAACTAAAAGTAGGGAGACAAATATAAGCAAATATACCAGTTTATCACTAGTATTCAGTAACTTGGTTGTCCCAGTAAAATACAATGGAGGAAGTAGGACAGATACTATTATTCCCAACAGACAAAGAGAAAGTATTAAGTCTCACGTGCAAAGTAGCAAAAAATAGATCCTAAATTCTAAGGGTTGAAATTTGCCATAAAATTTGTTTGGTGTTTTGGTTCAGCATTTTTAAAACATTAACATTATCAGTGCACCCCAGGGAAAATGATGAAAATATAATTTTTTTAATCTGTAAAAATAAAAAATAAATTGTAACACTGAAATTTTTCACAATGTTTGGAATTTAGCGAATATTTCACCTACTGTAATTATATTACAGAACAGTAAATACAGCAAAATACTTGCAATAATGCCTAAGAAGATGATAGAAAAAAAAACTTGCTTACAATAATCTCACACTATTAAATTATTTCAGAATTGAATTTTTATTCTGAATTTATACTGTTCTAATTTTCATGGCAATAAGGATCCATTTCTGTTATCTAGCTACTGCTGCTGGGCTGACACAATGCCAACTCATTTGCAGAGACCTACTTCTGTAATGTCATTTTCTGATAGGCAACCCACAACGTAGACCCACATTCTATCTGACTAGAGAGACACCACTGGATTAGAAATGACAGCTGCTTTGAAAACAGTACTGAATACATACACACACATATCCAACATACACTGCTGATTAGTCATAGTTATTCAAAACTAGTTGTGCCACCACCTGAAATCCATTCGTATCACAAACCTGGTTTTGCTGGTTTAGTTGAACCTTTGTAAAGACCACGTTAAATCCAGAATCACTGCTTGAACCTCCACCATAATTTACAGTTTCACTGTTTTTACTCGAAATATTCTGTTTATCCATGTTACTGCACTATGCTGTACTGCCTACATCTATGCAGATACTGCTACAAGACTGCTACTAGACACTGACGCTTAAACGTAGGTTACAAATAATACCATTCAGGAATAGAAAAAAAGTATTTAAGACACCCAAGAGTAAATTTTTCTATCAAGGCCCCTTGTGGGCGACAGTTCTCATGGAGTCTTTCAAATGGCTTTCTGCTGACATGGCAACAAAGAATATATATTCTGTACTGCTTTTTGTCTGTCTCACTTTCTGTGTTTGTTTTCTTCAAAGTAGACTGTGGGAACTTGCCCACAAGTACAGTATTGTGCTATCTGTACCCTTTTAGGAACAATCTGAATATCTAATTTAATATACTCTAATGCACACTATGCAGAAAAAATAATATTATATAATATTAAAAATGAAGGACAGAAAGAGACTTTAATCTCATTTACACCAAAAACAATCATGATCACGATTACAATAACTATATCAGCGTTCCACACCAATGCACAATAACATTCAGTTTACTGTATAATAACCGCACGCTGCAGGTATGTCAACTGCCTCTTTAAATGCTCAAGCTCTTTAAATGCAGGATGGATTAGCGGTCTATATTTTTATCGTTCATCTGCTGGAAAAAATAAAAATAGTTTTGAAAGTGATTCCAATGATATTGGGCCCTATCTTGCACCCAGCGCAATTGACTTTGTACACCGACGCATGTGTCATTCCTATTTTGCACCCGCGCAAAGCGCGTTTTTCCCTCCACAGAAGCACGTCGCTAAACTAGTGAATGAACTTGCGCTCCCTGGGCGGTTCAGCGCAAAAAAGGAGCCGTGTTCCGGCGCAAACAATCCCTGGTGCTATTTTGCTGTTCCATTAAACAATTGCGCCACTGACCAGAAAAAACCTAGTCTAAAGTCAGTGGCGCGTTGCGCGTTGTTCATTATGCTATTTTAAGGGTGCATGCTTGACCATAATGTATAGCGTGCACAACGTGCATACACTTTGCTCATGTAATCATAAAATTGTTACACTAAAAAATATTAACACGTGAGATGACGGAAATCATTGTGGTGTGCCACGAAGATGTGAAAAAATAGGCATAAATCTAGCTTACAAATTATTCAGGCTAATTTTAATAGGCTAATTAAGGATCAGACCTGTTGGCCAAATAGTGGCAAGACATGTGTATAAAAGGACATCTGACTAATTGTGGCTATTTCCTCCCACGCCTGTTTAACCGACGCTATTTTGGGTGGGTTTCTCCCATCCCCATACAACACAACTTCTCTGCCTTTCACTGCTCTTACAAGAACATCAGTCTCCTCGGCTGTGAACCGCTCCTGGCGTGCGCCTGGTAAATACGCCATAATAATAGCAATCCATAACGGAACTTGCGCACCTGCTTTTAAAGGGAATGTTGGATGAAGTTCTGATTGGTTTATTTCACGTTACGCCCAAACCACACCTATGAATAATGAAGCTACTTCAGACCAACCCATTTTAGATTTGCGCCGGGCGCAAGAGCCATTTATCCCGCCGGGAAAATAGCAACAGCGCCGAGACCCGCCCACAAAGTTACTTGAGCTTCGCGCTTTGACACTTGCGTTTCAGATCGTTAAAATAGGGCCCATTGTTTCTCTGTGCCGTCATTGTTATATTTTATAATTTGTGGTGTGGACTCTCAGGCCTTTACTGGAAAACAAACATACTTTGGAGTATATGTGGAGAACTTCAACAGATTTCTCTAAAATACTGTAGGCTATTTCAGCTGGAGAGAAATATATCAACTGTCCTTGTACCACTTGTGTGTATATTCTACTTTAAAATACACTGGAGTTATAGACATCATAAAACAGACCAAGAGGTTCAGAACTGATTTCCTACAAGCAGCGACTGTCTCTCTGTTGAAAGAGCTCCAGGGATCAATTGCAATACATAGCAAAGCTCCTGTCAAAACTTTCACTCTTTCCAAGGCCAACTTGGTCTGCCAGTTGCCAAATTAGCTCTTTTTTTTTTCTTTCAATGTCCAGAGAAAGCCAGTAGTCAAAGGTGTTAGTAGTCTTTCTTCCTGGAAATGTTAGAAGGTACCATATACTAAAATCTGTTCCCTACAAAATAATGTGAATACTTAATCTGTTTTACTATGTTGTTGTTGTTGTTTTTTTACCTGTGATAGTAAAGTTAAATTTTCAGCAGGCATTATTCCAGTCTTCAGTATCACATGATACTTCAGAAATTGTGTGTGTGTGTGTGTGTGTATGCATATATATATATATATATATGTGTGTGTGTGTGTGTGTGTGTGTGTGTGTGTATATATTTATATATATTTAGGGGGTTTGCTACCTGGAAACAAGTCTGATTGTTGTTTAATGACTCTAAACCCAATGACCCCAGGGAAAATCACTGAGGATTTGTCCAGGAGCATCACTGAAGTAAATACAGTCATGTGAAAAAGTTAGAGGACACCCTATTGAATTTCATGATTTTTTGCATCAGAATTTACATCATACAAAAAAAAAAAGCAGAAGTTTTAGCAGTTTGCTGGTCTGGAGCCTTAAGGTGTGTGTTAACACAATGCCAAGGGGGAAAGACATCAGCAATTATCTTAGAGAAGCAATTGTCAATCAATGCTATCAATCTGGGAAGAGTAATACAGCTGTTTCCAAACAATTTAAAGTCCGTTATTCCACAGTGAGGAAGATTATTGGAAACTGGAAGACAGACACCAATCCTCCCAAGAGTGGAAGTCCCAGCAAATTCATCCCAAGATCAGACTGTGCAACGCTCATAGAAAATGGCAAACAACCCAAACACTTCACCCCAGACTATACAGGCTTCAGTTAACATGTTAAACAATAAAGTTCATGATATGATGACAAATATGGGACAAGTATGGCATGTTCGGAAGGCTTGCCAGGAGAACGCCTCTTCTCTCAAAAAGAAACATGGTAGCATGGTTTACGTTTGCATAGTTGCATCTGAACAAACCATAAGACTTCTAGAACAAAGTCCACTGAACAGACGAGACCAAAGTGGAGTTGTTTGGCCATAATGCACAGTGCCATGTTTGGTGAAAGCCTAAAGAGCACATCAGCACAAACACCTCGAAGCAAAAAGTAATGCATGCTGCTGGAGGGCTGATGATTTTGGGCTTGTTTTGTAGCTATAGGACCTGGGCACCTTACAGTCACTGAATCGACCATTAACTCTTCTGCATACCAAAGTATTTTAGAGTCAAACATGAGGCCATCCATACGACAGCTAAAGTTGAGCCAAAATTGGGTCATGCAACAGAACAATGATCCCAAGCACACCAGCAAATCTACAACAGAACTTTGTCACACATGGCATTTCCATTTTTGTTAAATAAATAATGACAGTGTGATATGTGATGTTGTTCATCTGAGATTTTATTTTCCAATTTTAAGATTCTATTATCTTTTTTTTTATTATTATGTCCTGATACAGAAAACCATGGAATTCAATAGGGTGCCCTAACTTTTTCACATGACTGCATATATATATATATATATATATATATATATATATATATATGTGTGTGTGTGTGTGTGTGTGTGTGTGTGTGTGTGCGTGTGTGTCGCTGTTCTAGTCAAATTTTTTACAAATATACTCTACATGGAGAAATCCCTTACTTTTCATTGCAGACCTTCAGTATCTTGACAAATTCCCACACAGTTAGTGACATTGATCTATTCTGAAACTCTAGAGGAGGCACATTGATTACCGCATTTTTTAAGCAAAAGTCTCCATTTGCTCTCTGTTTAATCACACTGCTGTCAAGAGGAACAATTTGGATATTACAGAGATCTCATTTGTGATTTTTCTTTCCAATGGGATCCATGACAATGTAACTTCCAACATAAATGACAGCACAGCTGCTGTAACAACCAAAGACAGAAATTCTTTGCATGACCTTGAAGAGTCATTTAAAATACACAGCAGCGCAGTTGTAGAACATTTTTATGCTGATTTGTGATTCATCTACAAAATTTATCATATATCACTCACAAAAACAACATCTGCTCATCTCCATTTTGATGCAACAGGCTAAGAATGTACCAAGTTGCAATGGCGCTTTCATTGTCTCAGCCTCATAATTTCATATTTTGCTAATTTTCCATATTAACCAATATTCTCTTCGGTGCGTGTCAAAGCTGAAGGGCCCTTAGACTTCACCCTCCCCTGCTCATTCGTTCCCCTGTCTGCAAGCTTTGGTCTGTACAAATTCAATTTAGGAAATCTATTTTGACATTGAATTCATTCAGATGTAGCATCGGACTCTATGTTCCTCAGGTCTCTTTTTGTAATGAAATGTCTGCAGCAGACATGAGACCTGATTACAGATCCCGCTATTCGACAATATCTTTTCTAACTGCTTTCCACTATTAAAATGTGATCTTTACATCCAGACATCTTCCCTCATCTCGTGTTGCAAAAAATTGCACCTCAGAGCCTGTTCGATGTAAAAAAAAACTAAATAAGAAAAACATTTGCAAGTGATTTGTTTCAGCCATTATTATTCTTAGGTAAATCGAGCCATGATAACTGGAGAAGGCTATTGGTTAGCATTTCAATGCCAGTTGCCTGGCTGACGCACTACCATCAGGGATTTGCAATCAGAAATCTACACTCTTTGCTCAACCACAGAAATTTCTGAGCCAATCAAAGGAGCTGTAAATGCCATGTGATTAATCACTCTGTACTAAAAAAAAAATATTTAGGCATAGATTTCAAATACAGTCCCAATCACTAATATTTGCACCCTTTGTAAATATGAGCAAAGATGGCTGTGGAAATAAACCTGCATCGTTTATGTTTTTGATCTTTCATTAAAAAAAAATTCACAGAATTCTAACCTATCACTGACGTCAAACAACTAAAATTGGGGGAAAACTCACATTATAAAATAAATGTTTTTCTCCAATACATTTTGGCCACAATTATTGACATCCCAGAGAGTAAAATATCTCTGAAGTATATTCCCATCCATATTTACAATGTTTTTTTAGCTGACTAGGGGCATGAAATTCTCCAGCCATGACTTCCTCTTCCATAGGATTATAAATATGAGGAACACAAAGGCCAAATTCCCTTAATCATCCATCAAAAAGAGTAAAACCAAAGAATATACTGTTGTGCAGAACAAGATTGTTGAACTTCACAAAACAGAAAGTGGCTGTAAGAAAATCCCCATTTCCACTATCAGGGCAATAATTAGGAAGTTCCAATCATCTAAAGATGTTACAAATCTGCCTTGAAGAAGACGTGTGTCTATATTGTCCTAATGCATGGAGAGGAGGACAGTTTGAGTGACCAAAGACTCTCCAAGGATTACAGCTGGAGAAGCGCAGAGATTAATTGAGTCTTGGGGTCAGAAAGCCAACAGCTCCTACATCACCACATGTTGTTAGGGAAGCTTTCAAGAAAAAATATTTTCACTCATCCAAAAACAGCACTCCAAACTCCAGCATAATCAGTTGTCGGACATGATTGGAACTTTGAACGGGACTGGCTTCTAGGGTCACAAAGTTACCCCATGCCCACAGATAAATATACTAAATATACTAATATATAAATATACAGTGTAGAGAATACATTTTTAATGTTGTGGGCCTATTCCTCTGCTGGAGGTCCTGGCCATCTTGTTCAGATATTGGGATCATGGATCCTATCAAATACCAACAGATAAGAGTCGTGGCCTAGTGGTTAGAGAGTTTGACTCCTAACCCTAGGGTTGTGGGTTTGAATCTCGGGCTGGCAATACCACGACTTAGGTGCCCTTGAGCAAGGCACTGAACCCCCAACTGCTCCCCGGGTGCCGCAGCATAAATGGCTGCCCACTGCTCCGGGTGTGTGTTCACAGTGTGTGTGTGTGTGTGTGTGTGTGTTTGTGTTCACTGCTCTGTGTGTGTACACTTTGGATGGGTTAAATGTAGAGCACGAATTCTGAGTATGGGTCACCATACTTGGCTGAATGTCACGTCACTTTCATAAAAAAAATCTAAACCTGCCTGCCTCTGTTAGAAATCTTAAAATGGGCCATGGTTAGATCTTCTATCAGACCAATGATCCACATCAAAATCACCACAAAAATGTGTCACTGGAGTTTCTGCCATGGCCGTCTCAGTTCTCTGATCTGAACCCTATAGGAAATGAGTGGGGTGAACTGAAAATAAGGAGCTGTGAATTTGAAGTGATTCTGATACTGTATCAAGGAATGTTCTATGATCTCTTGTCAGATGTTCTCCAAACTCATCAGGCATTATATGAGAAAACTCAGAGCTATTATCTTGGGAAAATGATGTTGCAATAATTGGGTGCCAGCAATAGTGGCCAACATAAACTAGAGAAAAACATTTATTTCATAATAAGATTTTCCCTCCACTTTCCATTGCTTTACTTCAATGAGAAGTAAGAATTTTGTGATTTTTTTTAATGAAAGATCAAAAAGATTAACGATGCAGATTTATTTTCACAGCCACCTTTGCTCATATTTACCAAGGGTGCCAATATTAATGCTTGGGACTGTATGTACCAGTATTTGAAAAGAATAGAAAATAAAAATCACACGAACACCTAGTCCCAAACACTTTAGAAGCAACATTCCTGAGATGTAATAATAAAAAAAGCCAATTTCACTATTATTATTGCTCACACATATCATCATTCCTCCATTCCAAAACAACTCATCCCACAACAGTAATACACAGACATGAATGCTGACTCAAATCTCGCCTATTACATTTCTAATGTTTGTTTTTTTTGCATGGTTTTTTTGGATGATTAAAAAAAAAAAAAAAGCATAAAAAAAGGTAACTTGTAGGCAGCAAGCAGTTGGTCTAGTAACAAGCAAACTAGCTATAACCTAACAATGCAGCTGAAATCGGGAATACTGAAAAAAGAGTGTCCAGCCAACTCCAGCATCATGAAAAGTAGCCAATAAGTTAGATTTTTACAATGTTTCACATGCAAAACTGTTTCCTGAATCATAGGTTAAAAAGACATTTACATCCTCTAGCAATTGACTTCATAACATAATTTTCATTGTTTTCAAAGTTAAATTTAGTGCGCAATCACACAAATAACTGCAGGGGCTCTCATGGGCTAAAAGACAACAAGAACAAAAGCTGCAGAATCAAAAACACCATTTCCAAATCAAAGTTTTTGATAACACTTTATTTTAGTGTCCTTGTTACACGTTATGTACTTACTTTAGTGATAACAGTAAATTCTGCATAATTACAACCAATCCTATTCCTAACCCAAACCCCTACATTTTTGTTCATTTATTAATATTACTTAGTACCTAACACTTAGTACCTAAATGTATATAATGTATAAAGACCCAAGTATGTTAGTTTCAGAAAATATCCTTTTATTAAAGGAATAGTTCACCACTCAAAAAATTTTAATTTTCTGAAAATGTACTCACTCCCAGCCTTAGGCCAGCAAAGACGATAATGAGTTAGATTTTTTAGTATCACAACACTTGCTTAACAAAAGATTCTCTGCAGTGATGGGTACAGTCAGAATGAGAGTCTAAACTGCTGATAAAAAACATCCAAATAATCCACAAGTAGTCCACACAACTCCTGTCCATCAGTTAACATTTCATGAAATGAAAAGCTGTGAGTTTGTAACAAATGAATCTATCATTATGGCATTTTAACTTTAATCCACAGTTTCTGGGCAAAAGTCCACAATCCATAACTATTTCTCTGGTGAAAAAGTCCATCCCCTATTGACCTCACGTATCAAAATCCACTGACATATCTGTTAAGAAATGCTTCTGCTTGTAAACTCTGCTTGATCCATGCATATTTCTCTCTTGATTCAGGCTAAATGACTTTTTCACTGGAGGAAGCGTTATTATGAATAATGGACTCGTATTTCAGCCAGGAGCATTGGTCTGAAGTTTAAAACATCTTAATTATTTTATAAGTATAAACACAGATTTTTGCTTCAGAAGACGTTAATTGATCGACAACATTAGAGTGGATTATCTGGATGTTTTTATCAGCTGTTTGAACTCTTTCTGACGGCACCCATTCACTCCAGAGGATCCACTGGTGAGCCAGTGATAAAAAGCTAAATTTTTCCAACTACATATTCTGATGAAGAAACAAACTCATCTACATCTTGGATGGCCTGAGGGTGAGTACATTTTCAGCCATTTTTCTTTTTTGTGTGAACTATTCCTTTAATAATCGATACTATCCCAGCAATAGGGTTTGACATAGTCTGACTTCCAGTAAATACAAAGACACATACCATACAGGTATTGCAGAGCCTTCGGCCTGTTTCTGTTCGAATACACACAGAGACAAGAGAGCTCAGCCAATTATACTCTCCACAAATTACCCTTGATTAAGCAGCAGAACAACAGCTGCAGAGCAACAACACCCAGAGATTCTCCCCTCTGCCTGCTCGCTCGTACTGAACCAGTCATTCCCACAACATCCACGGCATATCCCAGTGCTTTCACTCCCTCTCATGCACGATCAAGAAGAAGCCTAACTGTAAACTCTGCGTAAATATTTGCATAATTATAACCCCCTGTGGAAGGAATTCTGCATTAATGTGGTTTTCCTAAAAGACAGATTTGTCTAAAAACAGCTAATTTGTCTACAAACAGCTTATGCTCCCAGGGTTATTTTACTTCCTACCAATGCTCTGCATCAAACAATGAATTCAATAACAAATTAATCAAACGACACAGGTAAAACAATCACTTTTTTTTAGAACAAGCACAATGCAGTCAAACACAATAACCAGTCAACCAGAGAAAGAAACAGGCACTGACGCAAACAACGGGAAAAGACTTATGGGAGATTTCATGGGAAGAGATCACTGATGGGTTTTACCTCCATCTGCTGTGCATTGTGAACTAAACTGATAATGTCTCTCCGTTCTGGCAGTGATGTCTAACCCGTCATGAATAATACAGGCCTGAAGTACATGTTAGTGCCACTCAGGGGGGCTTTCCCTTGGCTTGCACAGGCAGAAAAATGGAACAGCGAGGCAGAAACAGGGTCGACTCTCCCACAAGGAATGAATGACACTGATTTGCCTTTCTGTCTTGCTTTTCTGCCCCCTGGTCCTTTCAGGCGACAAACGCTCTGACAGACAGAAAGACAGACAGAAAGACAAATAGATAGATAGATAGATAGATAGATAGATAGATAGATAGATAGATAGATAGATAGATAGATAGATAGATAGATAGAATAATGCTTAGCTGTTACACACATAATGAAGTAGAAATATTCAGGGTTAGGCTACATACGAATGATGCAGGTGTAGGAATGAATGAATGAATGCTTCATAATGCTTACTTACTATTAAACGCCATCATGGGAATCATGGACAGCCTGTTGCAAACACCCCCGCCTGTTCTTTCTTTCCATGCTTTCGAGGTTAACACGAATACCAATAGCAACTACAAAGCAGCCCTATGCATCTACAGGGCCGAGATTTGGTGTGAAAAATTGCAAGCGATTTCAAGCATGACCTCCCAGTATTGCGCTGCCTGCGTAATCGGGTGCATTGATAAAACTGGCCACCTGTTAAGCATAAACTTCAGAGTGCATGTATAAACGATGCGTATTTCATGCGCACGCACTAATCGGTGTATGCAGGCTTACCTTATAGCCTTCGTGTCTGTGTTTATTCTCCTCGAACCACAGGCGACTGTCAGATGACAGCGGGCTGCTTTTACTCCGCGGCGAAACGGAGTTCCTGGCTCCCTGGCATCTATCAGGCGTCCACGCACGGCCGTGATGAGCTAGATTCCGCTGCTCGCCTGATCTCAAGCTGTCGTTGTCACGGTGCTGCTGCAGCAAAGCTGACTGCTGGCTTCTCAGCTCCCCGGATCCCCTCACGCAGCAGTTGGGCAGGCTGCTCCTAAGCAGGCGCTGCTGCTGAACCTGTAGCTGGAGGGAAGGTGGAGGATTGTGATGCTGCTGCTGCTGCTGCAACAGCTGTTGATGCTCTTGCAATACGCAGCTGCACGAACAATGATCTTGTTGGCAATTCGCAGTTTTGGCAGCCCCTCCAACACTCTGCTGCCGACTTAGGGGGGGTTTGGAACGGTCTGCGAGACTTGGGTTGATCCCTTGGCTTTTGACCGGTGTTTCCTGACTGAAAGGGCTGGGAAGGTTCTCTTGGCTCTGTTTTGGCAAGGGGTGCGCGGTCTGACCAGGGCCACCCCTATGCTCCGTGGGTTGTTGTTGATGGTGGTGGTGCTGATGGACGGCTCCCGAGTAGCGATGCTGCATCCCCGCCTCACCTGCGGCGGAGTGCCGCTTTGCGTTGCAATGATCCGGCACCCTTTCGCTGCGCGTAGCCCCGGTGGAGTCAAGAAGGCCTGTTTCATTGGTAGGTTTAACCAAGACAAGCCTCATCACGTCACTATTGAGTTACAGGGAGCCCCGCCTTCATGTGACACTCGAATTGTTTATATGAATGAGTAGATTAAGAAAATTGCACAGTACGAATTGAGGTGGATCTGGGGAAAGCAGACTCCCCGAATAAAGGCTTGAACCCCCCTAAAGGAAATCGAAACAAAAGGATGGGGCGTCTTAGTTCAAATAGTCTACATTTTACATAAAACTGCAGGTTTAACGAACAAACGCTAACAAATAAAAGTTGTGTTCGCCTGAGTGTATATCAACAGCAAGCCTCTGGAGCGATCCCATTGCGGTCAGATTCGGGCGATGTGTGTGTAAAGGGCGAGAAGTCTAAGATTTAAACATCACTGAAAACATAACTGTTTTTTTTTATTTTAATAATTGTAAGATAATTGACATTTAGCTAAATATCGCCAGATTACAATTTGTGTGCGCAAGAGGAATAATTAATTTAAAGTCGTTGTCCATGGCGCCAGTCTTCAGGAGGTGGTGATGGGTTAATGGTGAAGGATCTAGGTTGCTAACACAAATCCTGCCGGTTTGATCCTCAGAAAATGTGACTCAGGAATTCGAGAAAAACTGAAATCACAGACCTGATCTGGCACCATTGTGCTCAAGGTGAATTGTCCACGCAGTAAGTGACATTTGAGTTGTTTTGCATCAGCATATAGCCTAAGGTTTGTCCATTTTAATAACATAAGATTATGTGTAGAAATGATCAATTGTAATTAGTTATAAAAAACCTTACTATATAATGCTGAAAACATATTTACAATTATAGTAGGACTAATAATAAGTTGTAAAAAAAAAAAACTATTTGTTATAACTTTCTGTGAGCTGATGGCCAGGTTATCATGTATCTCCAAGTGACCTGCAAAAAGATCAGAGAATAAATAGACATCAGTTTAAATGCAATCTTCCTTTGTGTTCTCAAACAATAAGCTATGCTAGTATTTAATTGTATTCCTTCTGTCAGCACATGCACCTAAACCAATATTTAAAAAGCCCTGAAACCCAAGAGTAAAGTTGTTTAGATTTCAGGATAGTAGTGTCGGTTTTCACAGGATTGAGTGCCGATGTCAGAGAGATGCCAAAGTTTGGAGTTGAACTTCGGCGTGGATCTGGGGCACAGATGAAGAAAGCTGGTAATTTGATCTTTTTCATTAAGTAATTAGTCCTGGACACCTGTATGGGTTCCCGGGCAGAATGAAGTATCATTTGCTTGCTGGTTTTGGAGGCAATGTTGCTTACAACCACATTAATTATTAATTCCCATTTCCCAATCCATGTTCAAAAACGTATGTGTGTGTGTGGGATAGCCTGCTGAAATGACCCTAGTGTGGCATTTGAAAATCTTTTCAGTTGTCAATGCTAGAGTTAGTTTTTTTGTGAGGTTAGTTACAGGCTGAACATTTCAAAATGAACACCAGAAGAGTATTTGTCAAAGTGAATAGGAAATATGTTCAACCATTAAACACATTCAACATCTACTCATATTCAAATGATATAACACTTTAGGTTTAATCTGTTAATATGTAACATAAACTGAAAATAAAAAATACTGTTAACACTCTACAATAAGGGTCTGGTCATTAACATTAGTTATTTTTTTATTAATTCATATGAACATTATTGCTGCAGAAGCCGTTTACCTATTGTGAAATGTTTCTGAAATACTTTTCAGAATGTATTATTTCTTGGTTAATTTCTGTACATAGTTATACAGTTATATCACTCCAAGTTATAAAAGTTAATGCATACAGTATATTATCATTTGTTAATAAATCAAGATGCATAAATGTAATTAAAAATGTTCTTTGTTGTTAGTCCATGATACTTACTGCATTAAACTAATGTAAACAAACTGAACCTGATTGTAAGGTGTTAATTAAGTAGCACATGTCATTTTCAGCAGACAGAATCTGTAGAACTGTCTACGGTCATTTTTTTGTTTACTTAAATTAAACAATCTCATCACATTTCTGTCGTCTGACATCAGAATCCAACCTCCTCGGAGGGACCAGATTGTAATTTGTAAAACCACTCAGGGCCTGGAAACAGCACACCATACAAACAGAGCAATTTTATGGGCTATCAGGTATTTAATATCCTGGTATCACTTTTCCAACAGAAGGGCCATCTGTTTTCTATTTTAACCTGTACAAGAGCGTGAACATAAGTAATTCTTTTAGCAATCAAGCTGACAGCTCTTATATAAAGGCCTCTCAGTGTGCATTATTTATATATCTCCTCCTGCCGTTCCACCTGTTCATTAAACTACATTCAAACTTCTTGCCCACAGCCACGAGGAGGTTACACACAGTCTAAATATAGATTTTTACCTTTAATTGCCTTTCTGCTGATCTTGGACCATTTTCTTAGGAAAAAATCCAGACCTGAAGAAAAGCAACACTGCCTCAAGATCAGAGAAGGCAACGATCAATATTCATAAATACACTAGAGCAGTTCGTGTTAATGCGGATTCATTTGCATAAATGTCTGTCAATTGAATTTGACTGTTATATTCAGTTTCAGAATGGAAAAATATCCCAGTTTACATTAAATTGACATAGTCCACTTGAACACTTAAAATGTGTTAATCTCAGGAAAACATTGTGGAATGGTTGTTCCTGTGTTGATTTTCCATTTGCACTAACTGTGTTACCATTGCAGATGCTCTTTTGTATGAAGAAAGGCATGTTCCTGTCTAACAGCAAGAGAAAGATGGAGAGGCCCTGTCACAAGCAGATGAGTGTTCATTACTTTACCCTTGACGGGGGGTTTGGGCAACGGGAAAGAGATTTCATGCTAATTTGTGGGATGACACCATAGCCATTTACGATAAATATAAAACAAACAGACCATAACACCCTTGATAACACTTTGGCCCTTTATAAACACAATTTTGAGGTAACTTGTGATTAAGTATCTCCCTCTGTTCCATACAACAGATCAAAATGGATATTAAAACAAAATAAAAGAGCGATTGGCTTGTGTGTCATAAAAATAAAGGATATTTTCCACATGCGTCATGTACAATCAAACACAGCTGTCTGAGAATACAGTATGATAATCTGCTTTGAGTAGTTAAAACTGAAATAGGATAATGCATAAAATATATGTAAGAATACTCTTCAATAATGACTCAGAAATTTCATTTTATTTTGTATTTTCTAGCATTTACTCAGGAATGACACCTGTTGATTATATCTATATTTTTTATTAACTTTCCAAAAGGCTCAATCTCTGCATGCTGGATTTTTAAAAACATAAGAATCTGACATATAGATACAAAAACACTAATAATTGTAAACAGCGTCATCCTTACCTTAAAGCAGCATCCTCGTTTCCTTCGGCGAGCATGTTAGACTTGGGTCCCCTAACATACGCGAGCTTTGAGTGATGGGTCGCTTTTCCGAGAAAACAGGATTTAGTCATCAGACATGCAGCTTTTTCCTCAGACGCTTGTCAGATGTAGGGGGCCGGCCGGTCTCTCTTTGAGACGTATAATTAGGATGCAGGCTGAAGAAAGGACAGCCCAGCTTGATAAGGGCTGGCATGCAAATGGATAAGGAGACAAAGAAACAAGCAGCACAGAGAGACAGAAGGACAGCAAGACACTATATGTTGCACACACCACACCACTTTCTGCTTTAAGTGTCGGGTATCATTATTGAGTCCACTGCTTGGGTTGGCTGGGGTAGTCGAACACATTGAGGTCCGCAGAAGAGGAAATCGAGGGGAGAGAAATCTGCGATTGATGCTCAGCAGTTCAAAGGCCTTCCCAAACCCTCTTATCTGTCCCGCCACAGAGGCAGCTCAGATAAAAGAGCAACACACATCACACCAAGTGTTGGACGGAAACATGGATACGTGAGATGTACATGTATACAATCTGCAGGGTTCAGTGCGTTGAAGTGTGTGTATGCTACTCCGTTCAAGCTTGCAGCGTAGAGGGTTGATTTCTGATTGACAGAGGTTTATATTTGGTTAATGTGTGTCATATTTTAGGGGCCCAAAAGTCTTTTAAAAAAGGTTGCATGATTAAAATGCTTCTGGTTTGCAATTTTCAATTTTTTCCCCCTTCCTAATTTTATTCTTAATTGTAATAATAATAATAATAATAATTTGGTTGACAATCTGTTTCAAAATATTCTAATATATTTGTATATCTTTTTTTTTTTTTTTTTTTTATAAAATTGGCCGTTAGTTTTGGTAAATGTTTGTCACTAAATATGCCAACAGGACATGGAACAAAATGCAGAAAAATACAGTGGGGCGCAAAAAAGAAAAATGCTTGTTTTGCATTTGTCTTTTTTAAAATAAAAATCAAATCAAATGCTCAGCACTTTTCTAAACTAACAATTGTTATAATAAAATTATTTATTAGTTTATCATTAAATAATTTAATGTTAGAGGGTTATGGAACAGAATATTGTAAAAACTATACAGAAAATTCCACTAATGATTTTTATTTATTATTATTTTATTTTTTTTGCATTTTAAATTAAACAACATCTGCTAAGCATTTTAATGCATTTTTCTAAGCAAATTATTATTATTGTTTTATGTTTAAATAAAACAAAATCATTACAAATGTCTCAAAACAATTGAAGTTAAATTGAAAGATGTAAATGGATTCCCTAGTTTTGGTGTTAAGTAGAATTCAGTATCACTTAAACAAAATCTGATAATGTTCTTCAGCATTTAGTGCTGCAAAGGCAGGTAACATTTTCAGTGCCACAGATTTGTTCATTGACTACCTCGCCCTCGATCTAGAATGAGTAATGGCAGACTTTGCATTTTGTGGTAGACAAATGCGGGCCATCATCAATCAGTGATGCTTGGAGACTCTGCACAGATAAGGGAAATACGTGCTATTTTAGGCCTGATGCTCTCTAAGACAGCAGGGTGTCTCCTTCTTAGATTCATCATGCTGCGTGGTCGTATCAGCTATTTTATTCAGTTTGATCTTGCGAGTAGACCACTCATTTAGCAAAGAATTTTGCACTTAAGAAGCCCAGTCTCTAAAGCGATCTTGATCAACTGATCACGACGAACCAGTGCTGCTAATAAAGATTAGCCAAATATAGTCACTGCCCTTGAGTACAGGGAGGGGATGTTTTTTAATTAACATTCTCAGTGGGTCACAACTAACAATGTGCAAATAGGTTTAAAAATAAAACAGCATTCTTACGCGAGGAATATCTTTGCTTTAAAACCCCCTCGCTCTGAGATATTTAGGTTGATTACACCACTATTGTTTCGCAATTGTATTTCAGGTCTTCAAATATTGCCATTGTTACTGTTTTACAGGCAGTTATGTCAGAGTTATGAAAAGGACACATTCATTAAAACATTCTGTGTGGGAGAAGTGTTTTAATGGAAGGTAAGTAAATGGGTTATCGCGAGGTTATAGCATGATCTCATGATGACCTACAGTTCTTTTACTTTGACGCTGCTTGATGACACATTATGGCCATAAATTACCCTAAGTGCTAAAGAGCGTTCCTGCAGGGGATAAAGGTGGCCACTGGGAATTATCCAGCCTGCAGGCTAATTTCCTTTCCTTCCAGAACATCCCACAGGGGTCAGTGACCATTCATGTTCATCGCTTGTGTACCTGCAGAGATGTTATTAAAAGGGAATCTACCTTCAGTATATCTGAAGTATCACATAAGCTGCAAGGACCTTTTTAATGTGGTCGAGTGTAGGAAAATGTAATCATGGGTTATCAGTTAGTGCCAAATAAGACCTGCGAGTCAATTTTAGGGCTCAAACTATTAAAAATAATTAAATATAAAATTAAAATGTAAAAATATATTAGACAAATTAAATATCAAATTAATATATTTTAATATTTAAAGTTACGGAGCCCCGCACATGACATGCCGTAAAAAATATTAGGCTAAATCATGCGCACGATTTACTAATTTGTTCCCTCAATGTACTAAAACGTGCACATGATTACTTTTGCGTTCCCTCGATTTACTATTTTGTTCACTCGATTTATAAATTGTGCGCACTATTTACTAATGCGTTCTCTTGATTTGCTAAATAATGCGCACGATTTAGCAAATCGAGGGAACGCAATAGTAAATCGAGGGAACGCAATAGTAATCGTCTGCACATTTTAGTACATTGACGGAACGAATTAGTAAATCGTGCGCACAATTTATTTATTTTTTCTTGCATGTCATGTGCAGGGCTCCATATAAAGTAAATGTACTATGTGAAATGCTTAAATATAGTAAAGGTTGTATAGTTGTATAGTTTTTGATACCTAACCCTAACCCGATCCATCCATCATTTGGTGTGACTTATCAATTAGTTTGGAACCAAATGTTGCTTTGTGGTACCCAGAGGAATTTTTTTTTCATATATAACTTTGGTATCAGAGTTGTGTTCAGTTTGAGAAATGCAGTCAACAATACAATATTTGTAAAAGAGGAACAAACTTGGGTTAGTCAAAACAGACACCAACTTCTTGAAAAATAAATGAAATAAGAGACCAAAAAACAAAGTAAACTGCAGCTACAACTGCTTTGCATCATACAAGGCCATTTCTTTTCAAGGAAAACATCAGCAAATGTAATAACAGCTGTTTCTTCCTTACTTTTTATTCGATTTAGTTTTTTCCAAGAGCCAATGAGAGTGTTTGTATTTCCCACAGATGCGAAGCACAGACCAGAGTGTGTTCGCACTGCTTGACATATGTAAACGGCAATCCAACGGCTAATAGTCCACTCGCCTTTGGGATGTGGAGACACTGTTCCATACCAGGTCCAAAGTGCATTTCCAAAACAAAGAGCCATGTAAGATCAATCAAGCAGACAAATCTCTATCCATATCATCTTGATTTAGAGCAATTATCAGATCACCTTGCTCTTCTCCATAAATATCAAACCTGAAGCTGAACCCTAATGATTATCACACGGACACTAAATAAAAAAATAAAAACTTGCCTCAGGTTAACCTCACTTCAGATCATGTTCTGCATTTTAGATGAAGACATTAATAAATGAACTCAACACAGCAGTAAAACATATTATGTGGAGGAAAGGTATGCTAGTTGAGAATCCACTCTGCGTTCACTAAAAACCAAACCTAGAAACTTCCCAGCAGCTCTTGATAGGCAATTGTCTAGCAGATAAGAGATTTAAGTTGTATGCTGTTCATACATCATCAGACATTTATTGAATAATTAGTTAAATAATCCAAGTTTGTCTGCGAGTTCACATATGAGGTGAGGGGTGTGAATAGATCAGCTGTAAATTGTGTGTCCAAAATTAATTGTGGTGCCTTTTTGTATTTGTTAGGATCTGCGCAGAGGGTCAGACTTTAAGTGCCCTTGGGTTGGTTTACTTGGAGTTGTAGGCAGCCACTCGTTGGTTGAGGGGGTTTTCTGGAGACTTTGTCCACTCCTTCTTGAGCTGTTGTTTTAGCTGGGAAAGTCGCATATTGGGGTTCTCCATTTTAAGGCGCGCCATGTTTGCTTCTTCAAACGCAGCGTAGGCGGCTTTCATGCGGCGCTCAGGGTGTCGATCCAGGTCTTCCTTAGTGCTGAAAAACAAACATGAACTTAACGTTGAACCACATCTAGCTATTAAGAAATTCAATAAACAGATTATTGTGCCAATACTACTCAAATCTATATAGTGAATAAGTTTAATTATGTTCTTAGCCTTTCTTTCTTGTGATGAGAAAGAAAGAGAGCACAACACTATGCATAAACTAGGACCCTTATTTTGAAATGTCTTTTCTTTATACTTCCAGCTGCTCATTCAGAAAGTTGAGGGAGAAAAAAAAAAAAGTATGCACTCTTACATCCATCTACAATATAAAAATGTTGCCATAATTCATCAATAGTAAATCATTCCTATTTTCCACCATTAAATTCAAGGCATTTAAAACGATAATAATTAGGCTTTTTGTTACACCCTATAAGATATTTAATATTTTTTTATCACCTTTGATAACGACTTTGGAAAAACAGTACTTAAGAGCACAACCATCTGAGAACTGTGACTCTAACAAATGTGGATCTTTTTAATGTTTGTCAACGGAGTCTCCTTGTCACTCCAAAAAGGTTTTTTCCAGAGAACAGGTTACCTGAGAACTGCGATGGCATCCTCAATGGTTCGGGCCTCCATCGTGCCTTCTTCTGGAATTATCTGATTGATGTTCTCCTCAAGCGGCATCTCCAAGTGGCTTTTTTCTGTAGATTTGAAAGGACACACAAGAATAAATGAGGAAACTGAAAAGGCCTATTCAAAACAACAAAACAATAAAGACACTTTTAAGCTTAGTTGTTTTATTTCTGCAAACTGCCTACAGTGTGCACTGAATTAGTATGAATTTTGACATACAATTTATTTTGTTGCGTGACTCCTGATGCAAATAGTGCCTAATGTCAGCGAGGAATGAAAATTCACTATAGTTTATTTTCTAACTCCCCAATGCATGCATCAAATTTTTTCTTTTATTTCGTTTTCTTTTATTTTTTGACTCCAAATATCATAACTTATTCGATTTTCAATGGGGAAAATGATAGACTTTTTTTTTTCTCTGGTGATGTATGCTGGACGGAAATGATAATGTCCAGCATTCATTGACTTAATTTGATCAACCCCACCCTTTTGAAATGAACCAAATCCCTACTCATCATTTTTTTTTCTTTTCTGATAATCCGTTTTATTCAAATGTACACCACTATAGCCCCTTTCACACTGCCATTCCGGCAAATACACAGGTAAAATGTTCCTCCAATTGTTCCTGTGTCGCTAGATTTTGCACTTTGACCGGTATATGTGTGTGCTTTCACACACAACGCTTGAAGATCCCGTAATGACACGTGACATTAGCGCGTGACGTGTAATGTACGAGTCGAAAACGCTAGGCACGTTATAATTTCACTGAAGCAAGCAAACGATCTCTGCGTCAGCGCGCAAAGTGAGGAACTAACTGATCTCTGCTTCATTACAGTTTGCACATATGTTTTTTTCGCGAACGTTGATCTTCCTTCAAAACAGCCGGTAACAGAGTCGCGCGCGTGTCATCACTTCGACACGGAATTAGATCTGGCTTTTGTTAACACAGTGCACCCCACAATGTTACTAGGTCCAATACAGGTTCAATTCGGTAATCAATCCCGGGACGTGGTTGCTTTCACACAGAAGGCTACCCGGCAATGTTCCGGGAATATTGCGGGTCCGACGTGCAGTGTGAAAGGGGCTTATATGAATTACATTTCACTGTGACTATAAGTCGCACTTTTTTTCATAGTTTCGCTGGTCCTGTGACTTCTAGTCAGGTGCGACTTATTTATCAAAATTAATTTGACATGAACCGAGAGAAATGAACCAAGAGTAAACATTACCATCTACAGCCGCGACGGGCGCTCTATGCTGCCAGAGATGCTGCTCAGTGCTCCTGTAGTCTACACTGAAAACGCCCTCTCGGGGCTGTAGACGGTAATGTTTACTCTTGGTTCTTGGTTCTAAATAAATGCGACTTATAGTCCAGTGTGACTTCTATATGTTTTTTTCCTTGTCATGACATATTTTTGGACTGATGCAACTTGTACTCAGGTGTGACTTATAGTCCGAAAAATACGGTATATAAATGTACATACAGTATATGAAGGGATTTTTGTGTGACACACAGGGTCATGTTACCTAAGTAGGCTGCGCTCTACATCCAAGTCATTGGATTGGATTTGGCCTTACCTTTTTCCTTGGTTTCCTTAACATTTTGCTCGCTTTGTAGGTTCTCCTCAATCTGGGCTCGAGTCACTTTAAAAGGGGCTTCTTTTGTCTGTTTCCCCTTTATCTTGGCAACTTCTTCCTCAAAGAGCCTTTGGTTTTCTCTCTTCCTCTCCAGAGCCTCCAAACGCTTTCTCTCCTTATCATCCTGTACAAGCACGCACACACACTCTTTTAAATTACAACTGGACTGATGTTATCGAGGCAGCCTGATGGTCATTAAGCAAATGTAAACTGCAGAGTAAAGAAATTAGAGATGCCTCATGCGCACTCAAGAGACACTGTGTCAGTGCGGTGGTTAAGTAATAGTTACTGGAATCAGACATGGTCTTAACTGTCCACATCCTAACCACCACCCAGCCACCTTCCTGTTGATAACATCCGCAGAAATGGTGACACAACAGTAAGGAGATACGCATAATGAGATGACACCTTCAGATGTCGAGCAGAGGCTGAAATGTCATTCGCGTGACAGATAAGCCGCACGACAGGCCGTGCTCAAGAGCAAACCAAGATACGCTCCTCTCTCTCTTGACATTTTCTCAGGACATATCTACCGGTGATAAATTACAGTATATCCGTCGAGCCCGGTCTTTACCCAGTCTCAGGCGGTGGCTGATCTTTAGAAGATGTAAAGGATAAATCAGTGTGTTTCCAGTGCAGGTGAGCTTGCTTGAACACACACAGCCGTCCCAGTGACATAAGGTATAATTAGCAGAATGGCTGCAGTAGGATAACAGCAGCGTGGGTCTGATAGGCCGGCGGGGATCAGATGGCAGCGATGGGAGGAAACAGGAGGAAAGGAACAGGGTGTGAGGAGCTCTTTACAAGAGCACCTTACCAACTAGACAGGCACATCATGCCAGCATTGCGGACGCTCAGTACATATGCCAACACTGGCTCAATAATGTATGAAACAGAGGCAGCAGAGAGCCAGGGAGGGAGAAAAGGCACCAATGACTACCAAATTATATTCTAATAATTCAAATGTTAAAACAAATGAGTAATATATTTATATGGCACTTTGGGATAAGCTTGTTCCCAATAATATCTAAAGAGATAGCTTAGCCAAAAATGCTAATTGTTAACATTTACTCACCCTCTTGTTGTTCGCAACCTGTGTGCATTTATTTCTTCTGTGGAACACAGAATTTTGAATAATATTGATAGCCTAACAGTTTCAGTTCCCACCATCTTCCATTGTATTTTTTGCTCATATGATGGAAGCCAATGGAAACCAAAACTGTTTTGTGACAAAAATACTTCAAAATATCTTTTTTACATTAAGTCAGACCGGTTTAGAACAACATGAGTGTGAGGAAATTTGACAATTTTCATTTTCGGGGGGAAAATCAATGCAAGAATTGAGTCAGTATGATGCAGTGCAGCATGCAAATGTGTAGTTCACCCAACAATAAAAAATATTCTGGCATAATTTACTTACCCTAATCTCATTCCAAACCTGTCTGATTGTCTGTCTTTCTGCAGAATAAAGAACAGTTATTTTTATCCATACAATAAGTCGGAGGGTTCCAAACCAACATCAACAAACCCAGATGACTTACTGCATGCAAAGAGAAAAAAAAAGACAAGACATTTGTCAGAATATCTTCTTTTGTGTTCCACAGAAGAAAAAGTCATACAGTTTTTCAACGAGATGAAGTTAAGTAAATGATGGGATTTTTGGGTGAACTATTTCTTTAACACATCTGCAAACTGCATTGGATCGTGCTGCTGACTCAGTACTTGAAATTAATTGTTTAATTTTTATTAACAGTTAAATAATTAACATTTTTGTGGACCATTGCTTCAAGATTTTGTATGTATTACGACAGGGCAGTTAATATATTAGACAGCATTTTGCCTTTAATACATGTAGATCATTTGCCATCTTGTTTGCAGACACTGAAATTGGCATAAAATCGCTTAGTAGACATAATAAACAGCCAATCACTGCATATCACTCAATACATTAGTCTATGGACCTCATCCAAGCCTAATTTCAAAATCAAGCTCCATTACTGACAATGAAGACTCATCAATATGCGGCATAATTGATAGAGGATATCAGAACTTGCGTGACGGTGTTACTTTAACCCAGTCGGCTTCGGCTTTCATTTTGCTCATGGGGAACTCATTTCCTGAGCAACCCTAAACCTGACATGCAATGTATTAATCTATTGTGTGCTACTCAGACTCACATGTCTGCTGCTTTAGCGAGGAAGACAGCTGTGTCATTTAGATACAAGATTAGCAGCCAACGGCGGGAATGTTAGACAACATATCATGAAAAACATGGGCGCAGAGGGAATCAATTTTCTGTACATTTAGTACAGAATTCAAAAACAATTCCATGTCTTTATGTCAATTATGACCAAGAGGGCAAAGTTTGTCTGGTTAACATTGCTACTAGTAGCATCTTTTTCCCCCCAAACAATAAACAATCTCATTTAAAATAAATTAACACTTTTCCTCAACATGGGATGAATTAAATTGATCAAAAGCAACAATAGGTGCATTTTTAATGTTACAATATATTTGTTTATTACTTTTGAACTTTCTATTCATCAAATAATTGATTAAAATAAAAATGTATCATGGTTTCCACTTTCCACAAAAATATTAAGCAGCATAACTGTTTTCAACATTGATAATAATAGGAAATGTTTCTCGAGCACCAAATCAGCATATTTGAATGATTTCAGAAGAATCACGTGACACTGAAGACAGGAGTATTGATCCTGAAAATTCAGCTTTGCATCACAATTACACAAAATACATTAAAATAGAAAACAATTATGTTTAATTGTAATAATATTTCACATATTACATTTATTGTGTTTTTATAAAAATGTTATCTTACCAACCCCAATAAATGCCAAATATTTCATTATTTCATAACAGATATTTCTACAGTTAGCAATTTGATTTCGAAGAACTCAAAATGACTCTTTCTTATATGGACAACTCAAAATAACTTTTCTCTTTGTTACATTTATCTTATATTTTCCTTATATGCTGATGTCACAGTTCAGGGCTGCGTTCCCCAAAAGCATCATAAGCCTAAGTAGATTGTTGATCCAATGCCACCAATGGACTCTACGATCAACTTAGCTCAAAATGCTTTGAGAAATGCAGCCCAGGCTAGTCACAGGTGAAGGGTTTTCTTATTCTTATGGTGTCAACTAGCTTTGTCATGATGTTATTTTCCTATGACTTCTAATGGATAGCAATCTCTCACCAGGTAGGTGCTACTAACTACTTCATTTAGAACTATTTCAATGTCAAACTCTCTTAAACGCACTGAAGGAACTGGTCTTTAGAGAGGTCTTTACTGCCACCTTGTGTTTATACTAGACACTGTCTCTGCCAATTAGGGGTGGATGCTGGAGACAAAAATCTAAATCACAGTAAAGGTACATTTCACATGACATTTATCAAAGGCCTGCTGGATCATCATTATCATTTGACCCCAACAAAAGATCACTTTCCCTGTTCTTAAGGACATACGTTGTTAAACCAAGTAATTAGTTCTACCTTCCTCTGCTCTTTCTTCATGACATGTTTGTCGGTATCTTGCCACAGCGCGTCCTCCAGCTCCTTCTGTTTGCGTGCATCAGCGACTGCTTTGGCCTCAGCCTTCCGAGCCCTCGCGGTGGCCGATTTGGAATTCTCACCCTGGAATTTCTTCGGCATTCCTGGGACTTCCCTGCGGAGGAAAGATTGAGATGATGACCATATTGAAAGTGTCAGAATATGTGTTGCGTATATATATATTTTTTTAAATAAATGCTCTTCATTTTTAACTTATATATATATATATATATATATATATATAAGTTAAAAATGAAGAGCATTTAAAGTATAAATCTTTTCTAACAATATTCACTAAAGTTCAAAAGTTTGGGGTCAGTAAATTTTCATTCTTTCTTTTTTATATATAAATTTAAACTTTTATTAAGCAAGAATATGTAACATTTTTAAGAAGTGATAAAGATGGATATTGTTAGAAAATATCTATATTTTGAATAAATGCTGTTCTCTTAAACTTTTTATTCATCAAAGAATCCTGAAAAAAAGTATTGCAGTTTCTCAAAACAATATTTGGCAGCACAACTGTTACCAACATTAATAATTCTAATAATATATCAGCAGTTTAGAATGATTTCTAAAGAATAATGAGACACTTTATACTTGAGTAATGGCGGGGGAAAATTCAGCTTTGCATCACAGAAATAAAATATATATTTAAATGATATTCAAATAGAAACAATTATTTTATATTGTAATAACATTTTGTTATTATACAGAACATTCTGTACTTATTTTTGATCAAATAAAAGCAGCCCTGATGACCATAAGAAACTTGTTTAAAAAAAAACATTACAAGTCTTACTGATACTTACAAACTTTTGACAAGTAGTGTATATTTGATAGAAAGATAAAAATGTTTATAATTAGAATATGACTGTGTATGTCTAAATATAATACACATTCACACCTAATGTTGGTTTTCTTAGTTCAGACAGCACGCTTAACATTTGCCTTATATTTCCTAAAATAAAGTGTTAAAATGGAACACTGGAACTGTAGCAACAGTTTAATTATATTTTTCCTATTAAGAAACATTCTCGTTAGCATTTTTGCTAATCACTCTGGTTTCAGAGTGACAGTATTTAAGTTCAAGCTTGTATCGGATGCGGTCATTTGAACAATGAAAGCAAATATAGAGGAGAACGTCTTGAACATTTCACTTTATTAGTCCAAGTCAATTTCAGGCACCGAATCTAATAAATAAAATAATACCACCAACCTTTTCCTGCGCCCGCCTGCTGGGGTGTTTCTCGCTCTTCTTCTCAAGCCGCCGCCGCGATACAGTTGCAGCGTTTCATTTAGCGCCACCTGGAGGCTCGACGGTCACTGCGCTCCATGCATGCCTTATTTGTAGTCCGTTGTCAACAGGTTGTCTGACAATATGTGGATAACTGCACACAGTACCACCAGAAACACTGTTAAGAGGCCATTTACTCCTTAGTCAGTAAACAGTGGCGTGTCCAGGATTTTAAATTCAGGACGACAAGAGCAGAATGAGGGGTTACAACGATGCTTAAATCCGGTTATTGCCATAAAGAAAGACGACCTGTATAAAAATTGAGCTATACAGATCTCAAGGGGAAAACAATGACGCATAATTGACAACAAGAGTTCTTATAATAGCCTAATAATACCCTAACAAATGCCTTAAATAACTGCCTAAATGTCATCTTACGCAATATACATCCAGCAGCATTTTTATTTTTTTTTACCTAAAATGTGTTTCCTGGGAATCGAACCCACAACCTTTTGTGGTGCTAACTCAATGCTCTACCTCTTTGCATTGCGTTAGCACCGCAAAAGGTTGTGGGTTCCCAGGAAACACATATTAGGTAAAAAAATGTTTAGCCTGAATGCATTGTAAGTTGCTTTCGATAAAAGCCTCTGCTAAATGCATACATTTATTTATTTCTTGCTACTTCCGCTCTGTCAACTAGTAAAAATAATTCACAGCAGAGCCAAGTCACTGAGAACGAGCCAACAGACACGAAAGTTAAGTGTTGTGAACAAATTAATCAGTAGTTGTATCAGTTACCAGCCGGCATGTCAATGTTGATTCACTGGTGAAAGTGAAATTTTTTCAACCATTTAGCATTAAACATTTTTTCAAAGTTGTTTCACTGTTAAAGCAACAAATGTAATTATTTTAACAATATTTCAACGTTGAAGGTTGGTCATGTGCCATATATGTGCAACATCTCTCTAGTAAGAGCTGGGGAACTGTAATCTTGATTATTTACAAAAATGAAATGCTTGTAACTAGATTAAATTACATTTCAAAATACTATTTTTTTTATTGATTACATGATTACATATTTTTCACATAATAGTAATAAATTATTGATAATTTCCAATTTTTTTGGTGAAATACTCCTTTTAAGCAACCCAATTTTCTTTTTATTTTCACAGTACAATGCCGTACATTGTTTTGGACATTTTCCGTAATCATCCAGGCTTCCCAGGTTTTCTTCTAGCCAGTGCCTACAGTGGAACTTTAAGGTGTTTGAAACTTTCAGAACCTTCAATGAGAAATGGAATGAACCACCCGCTTCTGTTTCCACAGTACTGTCTCCACCAACACCAGAGCAGCTGTTACTATGGAGGATGTAATGAAGTCGTGGATAACACTCAGTTTATCACTTAAAGTCATTTCACTGTTGTTTCAGTGATGTTTGTCGTCCAGATTAGTTCAGTTCTCTTCCAATAAGGTCTGTGCAGTCAAGTCAACAATGTTGCCAGAAATTGTGTCTGCAACTAAGCAAGCCAAAAGTGACATTACATCAGTGTCTTAAATTGATCAAATGTCCCCAAAGTGTAAGCAGTAGCTTACTGTATGTATTTAGACCATCAACCAAATCTTGCTCTCAACTTGCAGATAAAACTATATTACTTTACATTACATTATACATATCAGTTAATTACTTTTACTAACCACTGTTCTTACCACCTGAAATCCAGTTTCATTTTAGTATTACTGAAATATATTATTTATTATATTTAAATTACAGTATTGATTAATTATTCATTTTGAATTTGGTTTTATTTTTGTACTTTCATTTTTCCTTATTTTTATTAGTTTGTCATTTTATTTTGAAAATAATGTGTAAATTATTGAAGATTATTCATATTTATATATGGTTATATAATGTTAGTATTTGTTGTGCCTTTATTAAAAAAATCCTTTCATACTTAATTGTCATGGAATTGTCACAATCCAAAATAATTAGGTATAAACAGGTCTCATTTCTTAATGCTAAATTTTCGTTTATTTCTGTCTTGATTTAAATTAACATTTAATTTGCAATGCATTAAAAGAAGACCATTGGTGAGACTAGTTTTTAATGCAAAGCTGTAACTAATTATAAAAGTAAGAGACCATGATGTTTTTCTGCAAGTATCTGCTGATATTAGTCTGCTGATGTTTATAAATATGATTAAAGAATAATTGAATGAAAATCTCAACAGATCTTACTAATTACCTCAACAAACAACAAACATGTTTCAGAAACATGTGGTTACAACAGCCAGAGAAAACCTAAAGACTGAAGTCAAGGGTCAAGAGCCCAACTAACTAAAGCAAACACTGATCTCTAACATGGTTAATTCAAATGAAACAATAAATCAACATCTAAACCTTAGTTCTTTCTCAATAAGATCTTCTGTAGATGTCTGACAGAAATAAAGTCAGTCTGGTTTTTAATAAGTGGAGCTGATGATGCTGTTTGTGGGGTTGTTTAATCAGATCTTGAGAGATTTCATGTATTTTATTTCAATTGATTTCATCTAAGGCTGTGTCTGAAGTCAGTTGTAGTAGTTCTTGTTTCTCTTTTCTTCATTAATTCTGTTTGTTAACAGCAGGTGTTCATCACTAATTCACAATTATCACTCAGTTAATCACTTAATTACTTAATTGCAATGTATAGCTTCTTTTTCTGAACTCAACTGAATTAAGTTCATGTTAAATGAACACAAATATTTCAAGCTGGTTGAACATCATCCATTGTTGTTAAGATAATGTGGTGTAATCACGTGGAACCACTGTCCACGATTAAATCATGTTCAACCAATGTGCTATTTTTTTTTGAGTGCAGTATGTCAGTTTACTTTCATTCCTAGCCAAGTACAGAAGATAAGAAAGCATAAGCATGCACACTAAAGTGATGTGAAAGTACTTTTATTAACTGAATGCTTTAATGGAGATATATCACTAGTCTAGTAATGGAAGTGCATTAGCATGGATTAAATCGTACTTATATGACCGACATCAATTCGTAGTGAATGAAGAGGTATCATATCGATCACAAGTCCAGTATGGAGTACCTCAAGGCTCAGTACTAGGGCCGTTACTCTTCACGCTTTACATGTTGCCCTTGGGAAATAACATCAGGAAACATTATCATTAGTTTTCACTGTTATGGTGATGATACTTAGCTCTATATTTTTTTTCACGGCCAGGCGAAACACACCAATTTGAAAAACAAACAGAATGCATAGCCGATATAAAAAAAAAACTGGATGACGAGTAATTTCTTACTGCTAAATTCTGAAAAAACAGAGGTGTTAATTATAGGACATAAAAACTCTGCTTGTAATATCCTAGAATGCTGTCTAAGACTTGATGGCTGCTCTGTCAATTCTTCTTCATCAGTTAGGAACCTAGGTGTGCTATTTGATAGCAATCTTTCCTTAGAAAGCCACGTTTCTAGCATTTGTAAAACTGAATTTGTCCATCTCAAAAATATATCTAAATTACAGCCTATGCTCCCAATGTCAAATTCAGAAATGTTAATCCATGCGTTTATGACCTCAAGGTTAGATTATTCTAATGTTTTATTGGATGGTTGTTCTCTATACTTAATAAAAAAAACTCCAGTTAGTCCAAAATGCAGCAGCTAGAGTTCTTACTAAAACCAGGAAGTATGACCATATTAGCCTGGTTCTGTCATCACTGCAATGGCTCCCTATTGAACTTAGATTTTAAAATCTTGCTTTTTAATTATAAAGCCCTGAATGGTTTAGCACCTCAGTATTTGAATGAGCTCTTGTTACATTATAGTCCTCCACGTCCGCTCCGTTCTCAAAACTCAGGCAATTTGATAATACCTAGAATATCAAAATCAACTGCAGGCAGCAGATTCTTTTCCTATTTAGCACCTAAACTTTGGAATAACCTACCTAACAATGTTCGGGAGGCAGACACACTCTTGCAGTTTAAATCTAGATTAAAGACCAATCTTTTTAACCTGGTTTACACATACACTAATACGCTTCTAATATCCAAATCAGTTAAAGGATTTTTAGGCTGCATTAATTAGGAAACCGGAACTGGGAGAACTTCCCATAAACCCGGTGTACTTGCTACATTGTTAGAAGCATGACATCTGCATCCAGATCAGAGGGTCACTGCAGTCACCCGGATCCAGTACGTATCCAGACCAGATGGTTGATCAGCACCTAGAAAGGACCTCTACTGCCCTGAAAGACAGCGGAGGACAGGACAACTAGAGCCCCAGATACAGATCCCCTGTAAAGACCTTGTCTCAGAGGACCACCAGGACAAGACCATAAGAAACAGATGATTCTTCTGCACAATCTGACTTTGCTGCAGCCTGGAATTAAACTACTTTCATCTGGTCAGAGGAGAACTGGCCCCCAACTGAGCCTGGTTTTTCCTAAGGTTTTTTTCTCTATTCTATCACCAATGGAGTTTTGGTTCCTTGCTGTCGCCTCTGGCTTGCTTAGTTGGGGTCACTTAATTTACATTGATATTGTTGACTTGATTGCAAGTGATTGCACAGACACTATTTAAACTGAACTGAGATGATGACATTACTGAATTCAATGATGAACTGCCTTTAACTGTCATTTTGCATTATTATCAGACTGTTCTCCTAATTAATGTTGTTCAGTTGCTTTGACGCAATGTATTTTGTTTAAAGCGCTATATAAATAAAGGTGGCTTGACTTGTTTGTGGCAAACAGGAATATTATTCCTTTGTCTAAACACATAAGACAAGGCTCATTAAAGGAACATGGGAATTCCTCAGCATTTCTAAGAAAAATCACCTGAATGTGACAGAAGCCCTAAAACCCCCCAAAGTCACCAGTGTTTATGTTTTGAAACAATGGCTGTACAATTAAAGCATATTTTGAACATTTGTATCGCACAGATAAGCTGTAGAATGAGCGAGTGCCCCGGTCACGTTCACACAAAATCTTTAACATGAAAGTTTCAAATGGCACTTGGTTGTATCAGGCTAACGGAAGATACAACTCAGTTGTGCTCTACAGGCGGAAATAACAAACCCACCGCTCACTAGCTGAGAAAGAGGAAACCACAGTTTCACTCTTCCCACGTAAAGAAAGCAACAAACCCAGCAGCTCCAGCAAACACCCTCCCACCTTCTATCTCTTTCTCTCTCTCACAGTTAAAAATACACAATGCTTGCACTTCCTAATATGCAGAGGTGGCTCTGTGTTCAGTTTATGGCCTAGTCACAGGTCTAGAAACTGAGATGCCAGATAAGGTTGACAAGTAGGCTAAAGAAACGAGTGGCATCATTCTTGCTAAAGTAGTCTGGAAATGATGTGCCTTTGTGGTTTGCCTCTTGCCGGAAATGAGTCTCATTTGATCCCTCCCACCAGAGGCTTACAACAGCGAAACCGGAGTGAAGTTTACGCAGCTCTTCGCATCAACATGAACAAATCATTATTTTTTCTTCTCAAATAACTTCAGGTAACATCTCTCAGTTGTCTTTATTAGAATCGTAAAATGAAAAATACCTCGTAACTGAACTGCCATTTCTGAGCATATGCCAGTGGAAGTCATGTGACTACAAATATTCATTTGGTGACTGTGGCGTTGTATGTTTCATATTTGTTTGTACTCATATTATTGTATTATTGGAATATAAACAGATGTATTTCTGTAATAGGATGTTTTATTTAGAAATTGAACAGCTAATGACATTATTGAAACCAAATTAAACTTGTGTAAACTAACCTTAATTTAAAATACTTTATGTATATAAAATTCTTTATTGTTAATGGCTTAATTTTGGAAATCTCCTGGAAAACACCCTTGATTTGGTTTGTTGCGGAAAGTACAGATCGTCAACATGAGAAGGATGAGCTCACTTCGATCAAGCATATGACCAACACGGTTCTAAGAACTGGCGTTAAAAATAATCCACTGCTTTACAGTAGATTGTTATCGGCTTCTGCTTTGTCTATTGCTTAGAGTAGATCTCTAGTTCTTTTGAGCTCAAGTTTGCTGTATTTATGTTTGGGGTCTCGGGGGTCCTAATGATTAGACCCTAATGAGTATTTAAATTTAACCCTCTGTTGATTCCCTAAGTGCATACACTTTTTCTAAAATGGAATTGTTGTCTAAACGGAAACAATGCTTCTGTCTAAGGTCAGTTTTTTTTTTTTTTATAGCCAGTGCCTCTGAGACCCCCAGCAGAAGAAATGTAGCATTTTAGTTTTTATTATTATTCAGGATCTGTGATAAAATTGGCATTTTATTAATAATCAGTCATAAGATTAGCAAAAGTCAACCAGATGTATTAATAATGTTTTTGTACATATTGAAAGGGTTTTATAAACCCCCAAACAGAACATCAGAGTCAATTTAAAACTTTACAATCGCTCCTAACATCAAATTAATTCACTATTTATCAGAAAGAACCATTTGTATCGTTTTAATGAGTTGCATGCATTATTTTGGAAAATAAAATATGGTAGGGGAGAGTGGGGTGATTTGTGCCAGGGGGGAAGTAGTTCCACCCCTTGTTTCTGGAAAACCATTGAAGAAATTGGTCATGTGACCACATAATTTTAAAAAGCCATCCATTTTACTCATCCTCCAAAGAAGAGGGACACATGGCATGAGAGTTAATCACATTTTAGCTCAAAAAACAGTTTTTTTCCTTTAAAAGATAAATTTCTATTATCAAAGTTTTTTGATTGTAGCGTCTGAACAATTCTAGAAAAGTTTGAAAACATTTCACACATGTTTTAGTGCTTTACCAGTTAGCATGATGTTAGCTCTTAACTGCTGGATCATGCTAGTTTTTCAAATTTGTGGGTATGGGGTGATTTGTACCAAAGGGCCTGGGTTAAGTTGTGCCAGTGGCACTACTCACCTCCACATATGATTATTTTCAACACATTATTAATTTGTAATTGTACATTGCACTATTGCATTTTAGCACTTAAACTATGTGGCATTCTTAATTTTAGACAAAAACCATTATGCCACGCACTTATAAACGGAAGACCGACAAAAAAGTTATATCTTACTACTGATTGGTTGATTGGAATGTTGTTCCTGGATCAACAAGGATGTTGATCCAGGAACATGTTTTACTTGGTGAAATCATGCTCGCCAAGAAAAAGACATATTCTCTCTCTCTATTTCTCTCTCTCTCTCTCTCTCACACACACACACACACACACACATTTAAAGAAAATAGTGAAGGGGTTATCCCTGAAGGTGATGTGCTCAAGAAACTACCCACATCCCAGTTTATATTCCCCTGAAGCATTGACAAGTGGCATTGACAACAAAATATGTCTTATTCCAACAGTTTAATAGGATGACAATATATGAATAAACCTTTTTTTGTCTTGCTTTCATATAGCATTACAGTTCATAACATTAAAATTTTCTGTTTTGCTTCAGAAATCACTGGCACTATTTACCCCAACGTATTCTACCAAAAGGCACAACTTACCCCGCATCAGGGGCAAGTTGTGCCACAAGACTACTTTTTTCCCAAAAGCTATATTTCTGAAACAATTTATTTCAGATCCAAAGTTATTGTTCTCAGGGATGCACCACATCCTGAAATATACGTACATTCTAAAGTGAAAGAGATTACTGTCATGGCCTCACTTTAAAGTCACTTTGAGTAAAAACTGGCACAACTCACCCCACTTTCCCCTAAATGAACAACTGCATCTGATGAGATGAAATGATCTAGTCCTTTCCATCCAATCAGAAGATTTCATTTGTGAGAAGACCATGAGTGAAGAGGAAGAGGTGCCCTTGATGAAGAGCGAAAGGGCTGGCAGTCAGAAGTCTAGCTATGACTCTGCCCTTCAGGTGCACCTGTACTACAGCCCCAGCTTAAATTCAGAGACCACCCTCACCATCCCCACCGGACACATCACAGCGGAGAGCTTGTGTGCGCTTGCTGCTAAAGCCAGCGGTGAGACACTAACACACTGTCACACACAACATAATCTAAACAGGTTAAAGATGTCTGTTGCTCAAAGGTCAAAATCTTCCGTTATGTACATCTGTTGTCAATATCTAAAAAGCTTTTTAAATAAAGGTGCAACAAGCATTACAACAGTGTTGATGATAACTTTTATGAGGTCAACCTCTATCTTTTAGATGATTCTGTATGTCTAAAGCATAGAAATCACAGTTTAAACTAAAATCTGCTCATAGGTTTTGTTTTTCTAATCTTTTAATTAAACACATTTAAAAGGGTTGTGCACAAGCCTTAGAAGAAACTGAATGGAATATTTATATTTTTAGGAATTCGCCCTGTGTTCCACAACCTGTTTGCTTTGGGATCAGAGGACCTGTCATACTGGTATCCACCAACTCATGTGTTTAAGAGCGAGGAGAACGTCAAAGTTCACTACAGAGTGAGGTAAACAGCTGTTATAATCATATTTTTTATTTATAAATAGCTTACTCTTACTGACTATTTGAGTTTCTTTATTTACTATTCATGTCATTCATTTTCATTTAATTTGCAAATGCATGTTATGTAAAGATTTAGTTTAACCTTGTCCTTGACTTAGACTTCAGTCTTAAAGTAGATTTATCATATTATATATTTAAAACTGATGATGTGATGATGTAAATAGTGAAAGAATCATAAACATAACATTTTAAACTAAAGTGAGTAAAGTAACACTAATCTGAAATATCAATACTTCATAATTTTTATATCAGTTTTTATATGAAGTGTTGTGTCATTTCCATCACAAACAAAAATATTGGACTTAATAAAGTTTTTTCAAAAGTTAGTGTACTAAAAGACAATAGTGTCTGTGAAGAGCATAAATAAGATAAATATGACACATAATGTGTAAAGAAAAAACACAAATCTAAAAAAAAAAAGTTATTTAACACCTTATGTGAAAAATATGATGCACAATAACAGAACTTTTCATTGTAAAATTACTAAAATTATATCATTATTTGGTGATGCTCTGATATGCATTGTTGGCCATTGCACTGTTAACTAAAAATTATTAATATTACTTTTTGGTAACTGAAATAAAGCTGAAATAAAAATAAACACTGAAAACAAAAGCAAACTTAAAATATGAATAAATACTGTAATAGTATACAAATAAAACTAAAATAATTGCTAGTGGAAAAATTAAATAGTAAGAAAGTGAAAGGTGTTTTAGAGATAAACATGTAAATTGACAGTTTTCTGTAATTGTGTGTTTAAGGTTTTTCTTCTTAAGCTGGTTTGGTCATGGGTCCAAAGCATCGTACCGCTTTAGCCTCAGGAGAGGACGAATCTGTGCGGTACTGGACTACTGCGTCATTGACTATCTTTTTGCTCAGGTATAGCACAGTAATCTGTGTGAATGTAAAATGAACACCCAGGTTTATGTGCCTCTGTCCTGCTGATATACAGTAAACTATTGGTTTGATTCAAATCATTTAAAAAATGTGCTATAAAAATGCTAACTCAACTATTCGGGATCATTTACCTTCCCGTCTGACTGTACAGTCTACCTGTTTCAGTCCCGCAGTGATTTTGTGTCTGGACGTGGCGGGATTTCACCTGCTTTGAGTTTGCAGCAGGAATGTTTGGGAATGGCAGTCCTGGATCTGTGGCGTATGGCTAAAGAGAGAAACCAGAGCCTTGGTGAGATCTGCAATACAACAAGGTAACATGAGAAACTGAGGAAGTCACATATAAGTGGATGGTGGAGATACAGAGATTTTATGTCAAATCTCATTCCAGCTACAAGTCCTGCCTCCCAGAGACCCACAGACAAGATATACAAAGTAAGAGCCGCCTGGCGCGATATCAAATCCGAAAAACGATGAAGCGTTTCCTAAAGAAGCTTGGCAAATGTCCGGCTGGTGAACGCAACCTTAAGCTGAAGTACCTGATGGAGCTGAGTGGGTTGGAGCCGAATTATGGCTCAGAAAGCTTCACTTTGCATCACTCTGGATGGTTGGAGCAGAGCGAGCAGCATAGGGTCAAATCCGTGCGAGTGTCTGGAGAAGGAGGGATTCAGATACAGACCAAAGAGAGCCAGGTAGCATAAACAAAAAGTTCATTTTGAGTCACTTACATTTTCGACTCAGTGTTGCCTTTGTTTATTTTTGCTCCGCCAAAGAAAATAGTTCCCAAACGCAGCCACAGCATTACGAATCGATGCCGTTGCTGAATGAAATCGTTTTTTGAATGAATCGTCTGAGTGAAAATGATTTTAACTGTCTATTAGCCTATTAATAATAATCCTGAAGGAAATGTATCATGGTTTCCACATTTTAATACCAAGCAGCACAGCTGTTTTCAACATTGATAATAATAGAAAATACTCCTTGAGCAGCAAATCAGCATATTAGAATGATTTAAAGGATCATGTGACACTGAAAACTGGAGTTATGGCTGGTATAAATTCAGTTTTTCTATCACAGAATTAAATTATATATTTTAAATATATTAAAACAGCAAACAGTCATTTTAAACTGTGATAATATTTAACAATATTACTGTTTTCACTTTATTTTTGATCAACTAAAAATAGCCATGGTGAGGATAAGAGACTCCTTTCAAAAACATTAAAAACTTAGTGACCCTAAACTTTTAATTGGCAGTCTATGTATGCGCTCTGTTATTTTACTGAGCTCCCTCTGGTATACGTTCACAGGAATGGCAGACGTTTTGTGACTTCCCCCAGATCACCGACATTAGTATTAAGCGTCTTTCTCAAGATCAGATGCCCCTGGAAGGAAGGGTGGTCACTCTTACACGCCAGGACGACCATTGCATGGTAGTGGCATTTATATATACTTTTTTTTTTTTGAGTATGAACACATAAACTTATTAGAAAAGGAAGTAAACTTCTCCACTGATAGTAACAGTGGTAGTGTCTCATTTGCCATTTTGATTAACCAAGGTTTGATGTTACATAATAAACTAAATTCAAACTAAACTCTGTTTCTCTTTTCACCAATAGGAGGCTGAGTTCCACACCCTAACTGAGGCTCTGTCCTTTGTATCTCTGGTTGATGGATATTTTAGGTTGACTACAGATTCGACTCACTATTTCTGTGCAGAAGTGGCCCCGCCGAGCTTGCTGGAGGACATTCATAATTACTGCCACGGCCCGATCACGTACTACTCAGTTTCATATTTCACCATATGGTACAATTAGAGAGGAAATGACTAAGTAATAAACACAGTTTTGTGTGTGTGTTTTCTAAAGGTCCGAGTTTGCGGTGCACAAACTTAAGAAAGCTGGAGCCAAAAATGGGATGTTCCTGTTACGTCACAGTCCCAAGGACTTTGACAAGTACTTCCTCACTGTTTGCATACAGGTATCAGTCTTGCTGGACTCATACAAACAGCGTAAACCCCCAGCCTTTGAGTTTCAACAGGAAGTTTCTTTAAAAAAAAAGCCCCAATCTCCACTTCCTATGTTTTACTGCTTAGTAGTATTATAATACAAATTACTCAATCAACTTGAGCATTCTATTTCTTTAGAACTGTTAAAGGGGGGGTGAAATGCTCGTTTTCACTCAATATCCTGTTAATCTTTGAGACCTATAGAGTAGTACTGCATCCTTCATAACTCCAAAAAGTCTTTATTTTTATTATATTTATAAGAGAAAGATAGTCTGTACCGATTTTTCCCGGAAAAACACGAGCGCCTAGAGGCGTGACGTGTGGGCGGAGCTAAAGAATCACGAGCGCCAGTAGGCTTTTGTGTTGAGCGCGTCTGGAAGCTGTGACACACATCCAAAGGCTGAAATTTAACAAGAGCAGCATCAGTAAAGGTGTCTCTATGTGGTATGTACTGAAACTGTATATATTTGCTTAGCGGTTTTGGAAAATGACTAAGGTCCACTTTATGTTGTCTTTTTTTTTAAGTTGTACATGTGTAAAGTGCAGTCTGATGACAACATCGCATGTTGTTTACTTGATGTGCTTACGCGCTGATAGCTAAGTTAACAACACAGAGATATTTGAAGCAGTTTTACTCACCGCATGTGGTTCCAACACACAATCGTGAGCCTTTTTCGTTGGGACTGCATTATCCTTAAAGGGGGGGTGAAATGCTATTTCATGCATACTGAGTTTTTTACTCTGTTAAAGAGTTGGATTCCCATGCTAAACATGGGCAAAGTTTCAAAAATTAAGTTGTACGTTTGAAGGAGTATTTCTGTTCCAAAATTACTAAGTATGGCTCTGTGTGACGTTAGATGGAGCGGAATTCCCTTATATGGGTCCTAAGGGCACGTCTGCCGGAAGAGAGCACGCTCCCGTATAGCAGAGCACTGAGAGCACAACAGACTTCACTGATCAGAGCGAGAGCGTCGCGAAATGTCACAATAGAAGTGTGTTTTTGGTTGCCAGGGCAAGACAACCCTGCACAGATTACCAAAAGAGAAACAGCATTAAGGGACCAGTGGATGGAGTTTATTTTTACAGAGCATCAACGGAGTTGTGCAAGTGTTTTTGTTTGTTCCCCTGCATTTCGAAGATGCTTTTTTTACAAACACGGTCCAGTTTAATGCCGGATTTGCACATCGTTTATTTCTTAAGGATAATGCAGTCCCAACTAAAAAGGGTCACGATCGTGTGTTGGAACCGCAGGCGGTGAGTAAAACTGCTTCAAATATCTCTGTGTTATTAACTTAGCTATCGGCGTGTAAGCACATCAAGTAAACCACATGCGATGTTGTCATCAAACTGCACGAGTAAAACTGCTTCAAATATCTCTGTGTTGTTAACTTAGCTATAGGCGTGAAAGCACATCAAGTAAACAACATGCGATGTTGTCATCAAACTGCACTTTCCACATGTACAGCTTAAAAAAAAAAAAGATGACAAAGTGGAACTTAGTCATTTTCCAAAAACGCTAAGCAAATATATACAGTTTCAGTACGTTACATACCACATAGAGACTGATTGCTGATGCTGCTCTTGTTCAATTTCAGCCTCTGGATCTGATTCTGGATCATAAATATACGCTGAATCTGACTTTAAGCAATGGTTTGTTTTGGTTGGTTTTGTCCTCGCGGTGTCACAGCTTCCAGACGCGCTCAACACAAAAGCCTACTGGCGCTCGTGATTCTTTAGCTCCGCCCACACGTCACGCCTCCAGCCACTCGTGTTTTTCTGGGAAAAATCGGTACAGACTATCTTTCTCTTATGAATATAATAAAACTAAAGACTTTTTGGAGTTATGAAGGATGCAGTACTACTCTATAGGTACTCAAGATTAACAGGATATTGAGTGAAAACGAGCATTTCACCCCCCCTTTAAGAAATAAACGATGTGCAAATCCGGCGTCAAACTGGGCCTTGTTTGTAAAACAAGCATCTTCGAAATGCAGGGAACAAACAAAAACACTTGCACAACTCCGTTGATGCTCTGTAAAAATAAACTCCATCCACTGGTCCCTTAATGCTGTTTCTCTTTTGGTAATCTGTGCAGGGTTGTCTTGCCCTGGCAACCAAAAACACACTTCTTTTGTGTCTTTTCGCGAGACTCTCGTGAATGCCGCGAATGTGAATGCCTGTGCTCAGCCTCTCATTGCTCTGCTATACGGGAGCGTGCGCTCTTCCGGCAGAAGTGCCCTTAGCACCCATATAAGGAAATTCCGCTCCATCTAACGTCACACAGAGCCATACTCGAAAAAAACTTTCCGACACTTGTGACAAACCGGAAGAGGTTTTTTTGGAACAAAAATACTCCTTCAAACGTACAACTTAATTTTTTAAACTTTGTCCATGTTTAGCATGGGAATCCAACTCTTTAACAGAGTAAAAAACTCAGTATGCATGAAATAGCATTTCACCCCCCTTAAATGACTAGACTCCGTTGTTATATTTCCTAACTTCTGGATGTTCCAACAGACTCCATTAGGGATGGACTACAAGGACTGTCTAATAGAAAAAAATGAGAAGTTTATCCTGGCCGGGATCCACAACTCATTCTGTAGTCTAAAACAGCTCACAGACTTCTATCAGCACAGCACGCTTCTCATGTCAGACATCCCCGTCACGCTGGACAAGTGCTGCCCACCCAGACCAAAAGGTAGAACATTTCTATTCAACATTTGCTTTTTACATCTCATTGGTTATCTTTTATATACAGTATATAAAAAATAGACAGCAAGGGTTCTTTGGGATTTCATTATTTTTTTCAACATGTCATATTTAATAAAATAAACAGCATAAACAATGTAAAAATATAACTTGGGGGAAAACAATTGTTCTTTTTATTACATCTTTTTAATTTTTTTAATTTTTATTGTACTGTTTCTTACTATTTTTACTTATATATATAACTAATTATATTATATATATATAAAAATACATTTCTTTATTTTTATTGTGCTCTTTCTTGTCTTCATTGCAGAACTTACCAACATGATCATCCTTCGTAACAGCAGTATGACTGAGATGCCCAGTTCCCCCATGTTACAGAGACACAAACCAAGCCACATGCAGTTCCACATGATTAAACATGAGGACCTCATCTGGGTACATTTATACACTTTTATAAGCGTTTAAGTATATTTTCATTGATTTTGAAGTCGCTAGTTTAAAGGCATGAAAACACTATTTATTCATTTACAATTATTTATTATTTCGTTATCTATTATTTTCAAACTGTAGCCGTTGACTGAAAGCAACTGAAAGTGCTTGCTTTTAGAGATTTCAAAATATGAATTTTAAAAACAGTATGTCTAATCTCAAAACAGCTCAAGTCAAACAACTTTCTATCTCCTGACAGAGCGAAAGCTTAGGTCAAGGTTCCTTCACGCATATCTTTAGAGGCAGTAAGACAGACCAGCGGGATGGAGTGACACACTCCACAGAGGTTCTTCTGAAGGTCCTGGATGCAAATCATAAAAACTGCTGGGAGGTGTGTTTTTAATCGTGGAACAAATGCTGAATACGTTCATTTACAATAAAAAGACAATATCCAGTAAAGCGCTTCCTCAGATAGGTACTTTGGCATAGAGAATATTGCATTTCACATTACGTGACAATTCATGACAATGTTCTGCTTGATTCAGAATACTGGAGTATTAATGAATGAGAGATTTAACAAATGCATTTAAAATGCAAAGAAAAAATGACAACTTATAATTAATTAGCAAGTGGAAATAATAGTTTTGCATTCTTTGACTGAAGAGATTTTTTTTTTTTTTGAGCCACGTGATTAATGATTTATTCTTAATGCTGTTTTCAAGTCGTTTTTTGAGGCGGCCAGTTTGATGAGTCAAATTTCCCACAAGCACCTTCTCCTGGTATATGGCATCAGTGTGCACAAATCAAAAAGTACGTGTTTTATACTTTTTGAAAAAAACTCTTTTATCAAAGTCTAAACACAAGAGGGCAAACCCTAAGAAAGCAATTAAAAGTCTGTGTACTGACCTCAGTTCTTTGACTCCTCCTCCTCCTCTGACCCTTGCAGACATCATGGTGCAGGAGTTTGTGAAGCATGGTGCACTGGACCTGTATCTAAAGAGGAGCACGTCTGTGTCAGTCAGTTGGAAATTAGACGTGGCCAAACAACTAGCCTGTGCTCTCAACTTCCTGGTGAGAAATATTCATGCATGATAAATTGGCTGCCGATTATGAAATATGGAAGTTTCTCAGTTATGTTTTAATTTGTCAGTACTGGTTTATATTTACCAGCCAATACAGAGCATTACATTTTTGACAGTTGTTTACATTTTTAGATTATTTTTCTGTTCATCTAGGGTTCATTTAAAGATTAAAATTTTCTTTACCTAACATCAAAATGATCAGCCATCCAATCATTTTAAATCCAATTAAGAATCACAACATTAATAAAAATTGACAACTATTGCTTTCAGTGTTTTTGTTTTGTTCTTTTATTTGTTTTGGATATTAAATTAGTAGATTTTTAATATTTACTGGGAATCAGCCATAACATGAACACAATTATTAAATTAAATTAAAACACAATTAATCATCTAGACATTTAATACTGTCACAAATGACAACACATCTCTGTAATATAAGATACAATATACTATGTAGAGTCAGTAAGATTTTTAAAGTGTTTGAAAGACGTCTCTTGTGCTCAACAAGGCTACATTTATTTGATCAAAAAATACAGTAAAAAATTGTCATTTGTGAATTATTATTACAACTTAAAACGCCTGTATTCCATAGATTTTTAATTGATTTTAAAATTTAATTGATATCCTTGCTGGATGAAAATACTAATTAAATAAACCCATCTCATTGACTTTTGAACATTAATATAAAGAGGTATATATGCATACTATGCATAATATTAAAGGATATAACCTTTGTGGAGCCAAATGAAATAAATAAAAAAGAAATCAAGAATCTTTCATTTAAAAGCTCATATTGATTGAATTCTGTAATGAATATTTGAGGCCCTTATTTATAGAGTTCAGCAGTAGCTAAAAATCCTTTGTTTTTTTTGTTTTGTTTTTTTGGCCGTGTGCAGGAGGAGAAGAATATTGCACATGGGAATATTTGTGCAAAGAATCTGCTGTTGGCCAGAGAGGGAGACCTTTCCGCCGATAACTCGCCCTTCATTAAACTTAGTGACCCTGGTATCAGCATGGCCTTGCTGGGCAAAGACGGTAATTATATTACACACTAAATCGAATGTCAAAACAATGAAGATGAATTATTAAATTAATTTTACTCTTAACCTGATGACTTCTAGAATAATTTGTATTTTTAAAAGAATACTTGAGAGAATAATAATAGATTATTTATTCATTATATTACACCAAGGGTGTTAAACTCAGTTCCTGGAAGGCCAAAGCCCTGCAGAGTTTAGTTTCAGCCCCTAATAAGCACACGTGATCCAGCTAATCAAGTCCTTCAGGCTTATTTGTAAACTACATGGTATGTACAGGAAGCGGGGTTGGAACTAAACTCTGCAGGTCTGGGGCCCTCCAGGAATTGAGATCTGCACCCCAGGAATACGCTACAACATGACTATGTATAATACAATAAAATGCACATTTCTGTGAATCCAGTGGTGTTAGACAGAATCCCATGGGTGGCCCCCGAGGTTCTGGATACACTTGAGATTGAACTTGAGTGTGACAAGTGGAGTTTTGGGACAACGCTGTGGGAGATTTTCAATAATGGAGAAGCTCCGTTGCAGGGCCTGGACCCCATACAAGTACAGACACCTCATGTTATTATAGAATACAGCATAATGAATTAAGTGTACATTTTCTTGGAGACACATACTCAGGTAATGTGTCTCCAGCATGGTGTTGTGGTACCTAACAGCTGCTGTCCTTTGAATCCAGAAGCAGCAGTTTTATGAGGGCTTCTCAAACCTGCCTGCTCTGGAGTGGGCTGAGCTGGCCGACCTGATCTCTCAGTGCATGCAGTACCAGCCTGAGCTCAGACCGTCCTGCAGAAGCATTATCCGCCAACTTAACAGCCTCATCACTTCAGGTAACACACAGATGTACACCAGCACCTTCAGACAAAAAAAAAAAAAGAAAAGAATTGTGGCTTGGCTTTTAAGGCCAGTTAGCGCCCCGTTTTTCACATGTCACTGTTATTATTATACTATCTTTTTTTATATACAATACTAAATATGTTATTTATTAAATACATGGTATGAATGTATTATTATTTTCAAATATTTTTTCAATTCATTTGTTTGTTATTTAATATATACATTTTGTATTATATTAAATATTTCCAAGTATACAAACATACAAGTATTAAAATGTAAAATTGTTATATATTTAATAAATGATAATGTACCAGTAAGTGTTTTTATAAATCTTTGACATCTAAGTAATATTTTAAAATATGATATCATTTGCTTTATTAAATAAAATAAAAAAAATAATAAAAAATAATAGTTCTGATTTTTATCGAGGTTCAAATGGTTTAATAACATGTGTTCCTGATTATATTTGAAATAATGATTCATACATCTTGGCTAGATTTGTAATAAAACATATGGGAACAATTTGTAGATTATGAGATCCTTCACGCGACTGGCACACTTCCCAAGAGCGATGGCTTCTGGAGAAGACCGAACATCTTCAAAAAGCAACAACAGGATGTTTTTGAGGAGCGATACCTGCGATTCATCTCTATCCTGGGAAAGGTACAACAACAAAAAAGCACAGAGAATCTGATGATACCATTACAATTATAGATTACAATTACATTATGTTTTCTTAACTTAATGCATTAGTTGCAGTTATTTCAATTTTCATTGAAAATCATGATGCATTTTGCTCTTTCACAATTCAAACTCACTTGCAAAACCAAAACATGATGATTATTAGTGCAGCTATTGATTTCCAAACAGAAATTGAGAGAAAAATGAAGGCTGATGGTTTTAACTGTGTGCACGTGTGTGTGTTTAGGGTAACTTTGGTAGTGTCGAGCTTTGTCGTTACGATCCGTGGGGTGATAACACTGGAGATCTGGTAGCTGTCAAGGAACTTCAGTCAGACAAACAGGCCACCATGGCAGACTTCCAGAGAGAGATCCAGACCATCAGCTCACTGCACTGTGACTATATTGTCAAATACAAGGGCATCTGCTACAGTGCAGGTCAGACTACTTTTAATGATTACCAATCAATTTCCAATCAGCACACATTCTGTAAGAAAAATAGAAAAGGCACTGGTAATTTCCCGCCAGGACAATTCCTTTAACCCTAAAACACAAACCAATGCATAGCATAACTGAAATATGTGAAAAACACCTGTTAATAGTCAATAATCCCTATTTTTGAACTCCTCACAGGCCGGCTCAGCACAAAACTGGTGATGGAATATCTTCCGTTCGGCAGTCTGATTGGATATATGGAGAAGCACAGACAGAACGTGTGCACCCGAAGACTGCTGCTCTTTGCCTCGCAGATCTGTAAGGTACAAACAGACTAACCAACACTAGTACAAACTAGAGGGTTCACTCAGTCCTTTTTCTAATCATAGGTCAGTTTATTAATTTGTTTGTGGATCTTTACACATCTAAACAGCTCTGTAACATTCTTGTGTAGGGGATGGAGTACTTGCAAAGCATGCGTTATGTTCACCGTGATCTAGCTGCTCGCAATATCCTAGTCGCCAGTGACACTCTGGTGAAAATTGCCGACTTTGGGCTCACGAAGATCATCCCAGTGGATAAAGAGTACTACCGTGTCACGCAGCCAGGAGAAAGCCCTATTTTCTGGTAAGGATTACATCACAGTCTTCAGAGTTCAGGCAGAAAACACAATTGGTGTGCAATACATTTCATCCAAAAACACAACCCAGCTAACAAAATAAGTTCTCAGAACGTTTTGCTAACATTCCCTTAAAATAATTAGACAAAACATTCAGATTGTTTCAGAAATCTCGGTTATGTATCTTTTAATGCATAATCGAAGCTGAACTAACCTGTAATATTATTTTTGTCACCCATGGAGTGAACTAAGCAAAAAAAAATACAAAATAAAAAAGTAGTCACACATATATTTGAATATCATTCATAATATTTCACATCTACATTCACCTGCTCCTAATCCTTGTGTTGTTTACAGTCATGTAAACAATACCCACAATACCCAGTTTTCAGCCAATTGGTTGAAAAAACAAAATGGAAAGGGAACATTCATTTTTATAATTTTGTGAACATTTTAGGAATGTTACTTTTGAATGCTCTCTGAACATTCTGAGACAGGTAGCACCGTTTAAAAAACACAACTAAAGGAAATGTTAACTAAAAACATTCCATGAAAGATGTATAAATAATGTATTTGTGTTATTGCTTTGAGAACATTATTAATTTTTTTTTTTTACTTATGTTATGTTTCAACATTGTTGTTTCATGTCCCATCCTGTTCAGGTATGCACCCGAATCCATTTCAGAATTGAAATTTTCCCACAAGTCGGACGTATGGAGTTTCGGCATTGTTCTACATGAGCTCTTCTCTTACTGCGACATCAGTCGAAACCCCAAAAGAGTGAGTAAATGAAGCTCCATATAATGATGCTGCTACTGTATGAGTACAGTGGCTGGGAGGAAGTAGATGAATGACTGTCACCTTGCGAAACTCCCCCCCCCCCCCCCCACACACAAAAAGAAAAAGATTCTGTCATCGACAACTCAATTTATGTTGTTCCTGAACTTTTAACGTGTTTAACCTGCTTTATTGTAAATCCTTTGATGCAGCTGTGTATGCAGAAGATAGGAAGTTATGTCCAGAGTCCGTCCATGGCTATCCATCTTCTTAATCTTCTCAAGGATAATTGGAGGCTACCAATGCCATCTCAGTGTCCACCAAAGGTGAAAATAAAAACAGATTTCTCTATGAATGTTTTTGTATGGGTCACATTAACCAATTGTGCATAGACATCAAGTTCATGCACCAAGCATATGATAGCTAAAGTACCAAACAAATATAAGGGTAAAGTAAGTTACAGTTTAGTTTTTGTTTTCTTTCAGGTGCACAGTATTATGATGCAGTGTTGGGAGTTCAACAGCGAGGACAGACCAAGCTTCTCCTCTCTACAGGACATGTTTGAAAATAGCCTGTTAGATGAGAGAGAGAGCTGTAAGGGGTAAAATTATAGTTACCCTGAACAGATCACTCCATTTTCAACATATATGTATATTTGATATATAAGTGAGTTGATTTTAGGACATATTCTTACAGTAGCTTTTTAAGTGTTTTGTTTCCTTTCAAAACATAGTTACAGTAGATCAGCTTACAAGAACTAGCATTACCTGTTTAATTGTATTCCTTAAGAAAATGCATAGGACTGATTGACTCTCAAATATAAAGCAAAAATCAAGGCAATAGCTAGGAATACTGGGCCCTGTGCACTGAATTTGCTATGGAGCCCCCTCAAAATCACGTTCGGTGGGGGTGGGGGGGGGGGGGGTTACATGTGATCGTAAAATGTAAATTAACATTCAGGGGTGGGGGATGGACTGGGCTTGATGTTGTAGTGCGGGGCTGCGTTGGTGATTTTAAACTAAATCCTAATATTAAACAGCCGAAACACTTGTAAACGAACATACAAAATACAAAGAAAACAACATGTGGAAGAAAACTGAATGTATATTTGTGCTTTTGTGATTTTAGCCCAATAATATTTGTTTTTCTTTAATATTTGTATTATTTTAAGGGAATTTTACTGTAAATTAACCTCTAACGTATCTTCCATTTATATTCTGCAATATCAGGGTGTAACTTCTATAAATACTTATAATACATTGAAATACTTAATAACCCGTTTGAAGCAGAGTGAGAACTTAAGACATATAGCACGTTACTTGTACCAGGTTTTTCAATGATATCTTTTCAGACATTATAAAAGACGGCATTTAATAAAAGTGTAAATTTAAATGTTGATTTGAAGTGTCAGTTATTATTTAATCTATAATAATTAGATAATAATTTGTTCAGGTTACCCATTTTCCAGCAATTGCAATAAATAAGGCAATCAAGCTTCAACAGAAAACTGTAAAAGCACGAAAAAGTTGCATAAAAATTATTATGAATTTTGTTTTTCATCTTCTGAAAGGTCTTCCGAGAAATTATAATGGAATGGAACAATAAACCTGTTTTCCACTATTCATGTCTATTAGGGGCTGCTGCAACCAGAATTGTTCCTGTTGGGAACAAAGAATAACAAAGAGTTATTTTTTGTTGTTGTCCTGTAGCATGAAAATAGTTAATGATTTGTTTGAGCACTTAAATCCTTGACTTGTTTTTCTGAAAGTTTATTTGTGCTCAGGTGATAAGAACCATGCTGACTCAGTGCTGCCATTATTTTAATCCTTATAAAGGGAATTACTGGCATGCAAGAAATACCCTTGTCCTAAGTAGAATACTGCGTTGTATAATATGGGAGGCACTTCCAGTTTGGGGAATTACGAATTACTTCAAAACTCTGGAATAATCTACCTTTATATATATATATATATATATATATATATATATATATATATATATATATATATATATATATATATATATATATATATAAACGATTGCATGGCACCAGTGTCCCTGAGTATTCTTACTTCTTCCTGGTCCTCTCTTATCCCAATCACTTTTGACACAAAGGGCTGATAACTCTCATCAATTCTTTCCTCAGTATACACAGCGACTGCAGATTTCTAAGTTTTCACAAACCCCACGCTCTTTGGTTTTGGTTGCTGCTTGCGCTTCAACACCATGCAATCAGCGATCACGTGCCCTTTTTTGTGACATTTAAAACATTCACCCTCCTCTTTATTATGGGGGGGGGGACTAAATCTGGAACGTGACGTTTGAGATTGCGAACTGTCAATCTGTAACTTTTCAGGACGTGCAGAAGCAAATACATTCTTGTGGGTTAAAATAAACTCATCTTCAAGTACAGCTGCATGTGACAAAGTAGTCACCTGTTCAATAACTACTAATCATACTAATCATTGACTACTAAGCGTTCAGATAAGCATCCCTTAAATTCCTCTAGCAATATCAACTCCCTTAAGGAGTAAAAATCACTCACTTTACTGGCAGCGCACCATTTATCAAACAACACTCCCTTCTCCCTAGCAAATTCCACAAATGTTGGTGTAGGACTCTTTTTGTATTTCCTAAAACGTTAATGCTCACTTCATGAACAAAAGCCTGCCCACCCATGGAATTAGGAAACAAACAGAGAACTTGTTTTGCTTTGTGTAAATTTAATTTGCACAGTTGGATGCTCTTATGTTCATGCATACTGAAAATTAGACTTGTTTCAACAACAGGAAAAAAGACATGTCAGACAAACACCACACTAATACAGAAACATAACATTGTGTAGTAAGCATAAGAAAACCCTGACAAAACTGCATTATTTGCTTTAATATTATTTGCTTTCCTAAGATTTAGTTTTTGCTAGGTTAAATCACCAAACAGCAGCAAAAAGTCCACTAACAATAAGATGGAAATCCCCAGATTTACAATCTACCTCAGTGTTATAAACATGTTCAGTCTCCAGAGATAAAAAATACAGGTTCCCGGAAACTGAATCAACTGAATTTAAATAACATGACAAATAAACATTACTGACATTAAATCTAGCCAAGGGATTGTTCACCAAAAAAAAAAAACAATCGCATACAGGTTTGGAACAACATGAGGGTGAGTGAATAATGACATCATTTTTATTTTTCGGACACCTATAACTTTAAGAATTATAACTACATCTCAGTTTTATAAATAAGCTGACTGGCAAAGCTATAGCAGCGTTGAGGTACTGGAGTTATGTAAGAGTGAACTGCTCTGAGTGAGGGTCGTACTACAGTGGATAAAACAGCAAAGCAAACAAAGTCGCATCTACACAACCAACACCATGAGTAGATGTACATTATACCACATTTTATTATTATTTAACCTTTGAAGGCCGTATTTGGTATTACTAATACCAACTGTTCCAGACAATTGAGTTTAAAATATAGTATTTCAATATAATTTAGATTCTAAAGCACATTGACGTTTACAGTCTGGAGAAATGTAGGTCAGAACAGCAGTATTCATTTTCTCCTCAAAACAAAGTAAGTTAAATGTAAAATGCAGAAATATGCCAAGACGCATAAGTATCCTTCAATTATTTGTAATTTGTTACAATATGGCACCGTACACCTTGTACACTTGCTTTTTCAGCAATCATTTTGCATAGAGAATCCAAATTCATTCTTATATATTGCACATCTCAGACAAAAAAGTTACAAATGCTATTGGTGAAGTGGTACACTTTTAAAAGATACTAATATGTAGCATTTACAGTAAGACACTAATATCCACCCTTTAGGGGTAAATAAAGTACAAAAGTATACCTTTTGGAAAGGTACTGCCCCAGTGACAACTTTTCAGTGACAATCTTTTTGTCTCAGAGTGCATTTAATTCCCCTGATAAAATTCGATTTTAAAGAGAATATAGATGTTTCTATACATCTATATACTGAGAAGCACTTTCAGGTTGCTTAAAAACAAGCATAAAGACCACGAAGACTATAATCACAATTTCTGAGAAAGGAATCAACCACCCTTTATGGCTGAAGTGCAATAGACCACTATTTTGAATTTTTAAAAGGCAATCATTTTGCCATGTTTTAGAATGTTTTAAAAAAGTATTGCATTGTCCAGCAAGCTATTATGTTTCCCTTTTAAAGTAATCACACTCCCTGTTAATTTGTGAGTCTTTATAAGGATTTTGTGCTTCCACATTGCAAACGTGGGTTTTGTATTTCATTCCACATGACAAAAATCATGTGCGGCAGAAATCTGTGGACTAAAATGATTTCTCTGTAATAGCAAGGGTGAAATTTGTCTACGTTTGCAGCAGGGATATGCAGACCAGCAGTCCTTACACCAAGGTGGGATGTAGGTTTGAGGCCAGCCTTTTGCAAACACATGCCCATGTAAACATCATCAATGGGCAGCAGATATATAGAACGAGACATGCTGTAGATTGTTTTGGCCGTGAAGCCTGAGAGAAGAAAGCCTCCTCCGCCACAGTACGGAGGATAGCTTTCAGACTCCTGAACCTGCACCGGGATATAGTATTTACTTGAAGGATGTCTGATAGGACCTACGTTCTGGATGAGGTGCCCTGTAAAGAGATGTTTACTTCCATCATTGCCCGTCTGACCTTGAAGATACTCAACCATGTTAAACGTATTAGCAAAAATGTCATCGTCTCCATTTAAAAGAAATCTGGTGTGTGGGCACCATCTTTCCATCCACTCTAAGAAAAGGATCTGCTTCAGTGTGAGGTTAAAGAAAGAATCATTGAAGTCCCACTGTAAAATGTCCTTGTTCTCACTGTTCTCCAGCTTCAGTAGTTTATTCAACCTTTGCTTCTCAAAGCCAGTTCCACTTGTTCCGATAATGAAGACTCTCCGGATCCACACACCTTTGTGCAATCTTTCTTTAGCCCATGTTTTCCGCAGAACTTCTCGTCGATCGTAATTCTCTGGAGAACTCTTGATGACCAGCAGAAGGAAGACATTTGCAGAGTTTTGTGGTCCGCCACACTTATTAGGCAGGTCAAGAAGCATGGGAAAACTCCTACAGTGTTGGTAAAGCAGGAAGTCTTTAATATGATTTGGCAGAGTAGAAAATCCATTCACATCATAAGCAGACATATTCTGCTGACAATCCGGATACACAGGCTGGATGGTTTCGTATCTGGGGAAACTGTCTTTGCTCTTCAGTGTCACTTCACTTTCAAAACTGTTTTTGTTCATGATAATGACCAGGCATACAACACCTGTCAGAAGTAGCACTATCATCTGAAAGATTTTCCTTCTCATCTTTGCACCTGTTTAAAAACAGAGAGACAATAGATTTTAATATTTCTCAAATACATAAGTGTTTGAAGTTTGCCAAGAACTTTACAACATGAATCAGAGTACAAAACAAATTTGGGAAAATAATTACTAAATAATTTGAACTAATACTCAAATTTAAAACAAAAGTGCATGTATGTGTGTTTGTTATAGAACATTCAGCAGATGTTGACACTGGGGACAGGGGGGTCATGACCCTTGCATTTTTGAAAAGACAGCAATCAACCCCCGCACTTTTTATAAGGGAAAATTATGGCATTATTTTACTGGAACATGTAGAGCGCATCTTTGGAATTAAGAGCTTTTATGATATAAAACCTATAGAAATGGAACATAGATTTTTTTTATTTAACATTCTTACAGCTTCACTGAACTCCTTTTAATAATAGTTTAAACGTTACAAAGTTCTTTTTTAAAGAAATATTGAAGGCTATGATATGGTTCATTTAAAAGAAAACGAAGTATGTCCATGGGTTTGCTCACTGAATTTTGCCATCAACTGATCAGTGTTCATAAAATGCTCAGAAATCAGTGAATTTCTCAAACTTCATGATGTTGTGGATAGGGTTGGGTATTGTTTGAATTGAATCCATTTAGATTCTTATTCTGCTTATTGATTTCAATTCTTATCGATCCCAGTTTAGATTCTAAAATTCTAAAAAGTAAAAAAGTAAAACATTTTAACCTGTGTTCATTTAGCCTACTTATTGATCATTTGTTTGCAAAAATAAAAATAAATAAATAAATAAAATAAAATATTTTCACATTTATATATTTCCTTGACCAGTTTTTAGCCTTAGTACACAGTAAAAAACGTTGGGTTGTTTTTTAACCTAACCGTTGGGTTCCACATATTGGGTCAATGTGTAAATTTGTTGGGTAATTTTTTTTTCGTCGTTGGGTTATTTTTAGTTACAACCCAGCTGTTGGGTTAAATATGTTTCCCTCTTCACTCCAGTTCAAATTTTAATGGTCCAGTCAGCGACTCAGCGGACATCAACAGCAGCCTGCATGATTACGAGGTAAGTAACTGTTAATATAATTGTATGTTATAATTGTGATATCATTAACTGCTCCGGGTGTGTGCTCACAGTGTGTGTGTGTGTTCACTGCTCTGTGTGTGTGCATTTCGGATGGGTTAAATGCAGAGCACAAATTCTGAGTATGGGTCACCATACTTGGCTGAATGTCACTTCACTTCTTCACTTAAGTAATGTGTACTGATACGTTTATTGTAATTTTTTATGCATTAAAAAAGTTTTAATTCCCTTTAGTCCATTTTTCCCCCCAGACAATCAGATCGATGGTACATGAATGCTGTTCCTGTTTGTTCGCTAGCATTAATACATAAAAAGATTAGCTGCAAAACCGTTTAGATAAGTAGTTCTTAACGTTAATAAAAATGTATGGTGAAATGTGAAAGTTTGACTAAATTATTAGAATCAAGCTAGAAAAGCCGCACGTACCATTTATCGGATCGGACCAGTGAATGAAGCTGCTCGAGCTAAGCTCACACATCAGTCATGCAACAGACAACAGACTCCATGAGAATCGTTTGAATGAACCTGCAATTTTCTGTTATAAAAGTTCTATACCCAGACGAAAGTAAAGAGCGCAATCATGAGGCAATCCGCTTTTCAGCGGAAATGTTATACCAGTTCCCCAAATTTACATAACGTTAATGTTACTCCTACAACAAACCTTTAAGAGGGGAGCGTAAAAAAGAAATATTTGTCATAGTGCACCAGCACTAATTAATTGTACAGTAAAAGTGTTTTTATGTAATTTTTTTTAAAAGTGTTCATTCATTTTGGATATTGTTATGCATCTATTAGAATACCCTATAATTGCAGCCATTTTTCTTTAATGAAGCTAGACTGATTTACATGTTTTTAAATGTGTTGTACTAAATGTGTTTATACTTATGTTTTAGACAGTGGACTTTTTCGTGAAGGAAAATTTGCAACAAGAGAACCTCTGCCTGTTAATTGAAACATTTCAAGGTTACAGTGCCCCGTGTAGTCAAGTCACATTTATGTCTTTTGTATAAGACACTTGTTGTACAATACAAATAGTTCCAAGAAGATATTTCAAAAAAATTCAAAATTCATTTTTGGGTGAATTATCACTTTAACCAATTTAAATTCGCTATAGCTTTTAACTCATTTAAATTCACTCATTTGTAAAGTGAGTGTATCAATGAAATATCATGAGAATGCATGTTACTTTTTTTTTGTTCTTTTAAGGTTGGCACTAATATAGTGCTGTACTTGAATCACAAGACAATCCAGAATCCACGTCCTGGTGCTTGGTGACAAGGAAAACTCCTCCCAAGTTTTTATTATTTTAAACGGGGAGGCGATGGAACAGAAGACAATACTACAAGCAGTCGATCTGTGTTTCAAACATTTCTTTGTATATGACATCTACTACCCAAAGCCCTCTGCTCCCATTTTAGAGTTTTTGTAACACACAGTCTTTAATAGTCTCTTCTGCACACTGTCTCTTCCTTAAAAACTTTGTATTTAGTAAAAAAAAAAACCTTTTTATTTCATTGATCATCAGTAGGTCCAGCAGCTAGCATAATATTACTTGATTTTATGTACATTTTATTTGAAAGTGAAGTTGTGACATTTGCCAAGTATGGTGACCCACACTCTGAATTGGTGCTCTGCATTTAACCCATCCAAGTACACACACACACACACACGCACGCACACGCACACACACACAGCAGTGTGCAGCTGTTACTACACAGAGCCGTTGTTAATAGAGAAGATGCGCAAATCAACTTCATTTTCAGCGTTTTTTGGCGTATCTTCTCAGTTAACAACGGCTCTGTGTAGTAACAGCTGCTCTATGTGAAATCACGCACCTGATAGAATTAACAGCTGATTAGAGAACCGGCTTTACTGACGAGATGCGCATTAACGATCGGCCGATCGTGATCGGAGCACCCCTACAGAATACTCAAATATCTAAATTAATAAACAATCGATATCTGTGATCAGCTTTTGATAGAAATATTGCCTAAATGTAATGATCAAGTGAAATTAAAGTCAGATTGAACACAATCTAGATTAAAATGTAAAATGAATCCTGATAAATTCAGAAGCACAAGTAAAAGACCGAATATGCATTAAACCTTCGGCCACTGGATTCGGCTTTTTGGGCCGGCGGGTGGATTCTTACACCTTTCTTTCTTGGGCAGCATTATGAAAATCTGTTCACATCATTAAGTGGGAGCATGTTAGAATAAGCCGTTGCAAAATTTGATTAGGAGTAAAATAATTAGGGTTGACTTTTAACTTTTATAAAGAATATATATTTGGATTTGAGACTTAAGTCTTTGCAAATTTAAATATCTTCTTTTTGCACCAAGAGCTTGTAACACTCCAAAGAGAAAGGAACAATTTTAATTGGATATTATGACCCCTTTAACCTGCTTAGTTTTACTAAAATGGTTTAGTGCAACAGATTTCCACGCAATTTTCTAGTAATGTCAACTAATTCAGGTTGAGTGAAAGAAATAACTCGACACAACAGGTACCAAAGTGCCAGGGGGTCCACAAAATAATTTGCTATAAGCTACCCTATTTTCTGGACTGTGAGTCATGTTTTTATCCCGAAACTTGCTGCGATTTTTTCCAAAGTAAGAATGCATTTAATGTCAAATAATCTAAATGTAGACTTTTAAAAGTAAGCGAGTCAGATGTGTTTTGGTTCGTTTGTGGAGCGTGTCAGAAATATACAAGGAGCATTCTCTTTTTAAAGTAATTTAAAATTTAGGGAAAAAAAAGAAGAAGCTTTTTTTAGTTTTGAAAAATGTCCTACTTTTATCTGTATGACTATAAATGACAAAGTATTGTTTCTGCTGCTAAGGAAATCAATCCTAGTGATCGCGCTGGCGCATAGCTTGCTCACACAACACATTCTGGCAGTGCTAACTTAACACGCTGCCCTCATTATTAAAGTAAATCAGTCAGCCAAACATATTAAAAGTTATTATGCTTAATTTTAATTTGTCTGTTGTACATTAAAGGGTGTCATTACCTGTCTACTTGCTGTTATTCCAAACAATTTTCTCCACATGTGAAGGATGCAGATTTATTTTTATATTTATTTAAGACCTGACTTTAGCATGAAGCCTTAGTTAGCATCCAAATGTAATCGCAAAAAATTGGCACTTAAGAATGTGAGATGCACGAGCCCAACATTAGTGCAGATTCAGATTTGATTCCAATACATTTGTTGAGGCTTGGCGTTTAAAATAAAGGTTGTTTTTTTTTTGTAGGTTAGTGTATATATATAGAGAATGCACAATGACTTTGCTTTGGAAGTTTAGTTGGCGGAGTAAATAAAACTCACCATTTTGTTTGACGTCATTATTCAATAGGCCTACTCAATATCTATGAAATAAACTAGATATATATACTTAATACTTAATATATACTTAATTTCTAATACCATTCACCATGGAGAGAGCAGAGGTATTAATAGTATTCATAATGTGAACACTATAACAACGCGGAGAGAAGGCACAAGGACTTTGCTTTGGAAGTTTAGTTGGCGGAGAAAATAATACTTGAAGTTTTTTTTGACATCATTTAAAATGCCTACTCAATATTAATGAAATATACTCAGCTAATACAAAGTTATGACTGCTGTATTTACACTTCAATATCCTACCGGTCTGCACTTGACTGTGCATTTATCTGCTTAGATAATTTGTGAACTATACAACTCACAATGATGTTGTTAAAAAGCCTTATCATCTGCTTTTTTGGAACACACACACACAAAATAAAAAAATTCCTGCTTGCACTTTCTCATTTTACATTTTATTTTATGTGTTGTAAAATAGTCCTTTGCAATTTGTGCCGTAGTATATTCCAGAGGTTCTTCTGAAGGCATAGCCTACTGTAGGTTTTGTGAGAAACAACCCAAAATGGTAAGTTATTAGCCTTAATTTAAGAAATTCTTGTGTTGCAGTTCAGTATGCAAGTGCGCAGCAGTTCACACCCTTTAAACACGGCATGTGTTCTTTTGAGATAAAAGGGGTACCTTAAAAGGATACTCCACCCAAAATAGAAATTAATATAATGACTGCAACGCTTCTTTATTTCAGGCATTAATATGAAGGTAATATGAAATGAAAATGTCATCAAAACTTTCATGGCCGAAATGTGAGTTTACAGGTATGCTTTAAACACCATAAATTATATAAAATATACATTATTCATTATTCACGAGTTCACAACTACGTATATTAATACCGTAAGTTTATGCGTATTTGGCGTGCTGTTCGGATGGAGGGCTCCGAGCTCGGGATGTGGCCGAACCCAGAGTACTCCCCCCGGTTGTGGTAAGAGTAGATGGATCTATAAGTGAGGAGAAATGGGGTGGAGAAGGGATGCTGAAAACTGTCAATGAACAGAGATAGGTTCTGCTGTTATTTATACCTTGTCATGAGTTGATTACTGATTGGTCTCCACTTGTGTTAATCAGGTTAATGAACTGCGACTGTTCCTCCCGAACTTTGTTATAAAACAGCATTTAGTAGATTGAAAAAACACTCTCAAAAAGCATGTGTTGATTTTTCACAACCATTTTGCCGAACTATAAACACTATTCCCCTGCTTTAACAAATGAGTCAGATTTAGTTAACTGTTCCTGCAAAACTCTACACACAAATCCCTATATTTCTTAGTGCTTACACCTTGTGGTCATTTAAAAAGCACTAGCATAGCATTCAATATATTTCACTCAAGCATGCACAGTTTGAGCTCAATTAGCACACAATTACACAAGTGGAAACACTAGAAGTCAAAATTGATCACACACCAATCCTAACCTTCGATGGATAAAGAGCCAAAGTCAGCTTACAATTTTTTTCTCAGTGGCTTTGGTGGATTTCTAAAATCAGGAATTAAAACTAATTAAAACTACTTTTTCAAGCTCCACATTATTTAGTCACTTGTGCACAACATAAGATAAGTTGTGATTGCTTAGTTACATCCCTGCAACTAACTATTCTTTTCTATTTCACAATGATATTGTAATGTGTATTTTTTGGGGGGGGGGTTCAGACCACTTGTAAAACTGTAACTGTGGATCATATCCAGTCTTTTTCAATCAATATCCCACATACAATAATGTATAAATTTGTACTTTTGAAAATGAATATATGGAATACATAAGAAGTGCAGCCTAACTCATCCAAACTGTTGTGCAACTTCTTTGTCCAACTTTTGGTGCAGTGTTATATTGACATATCTTGTTTGTGAACAATGACACAAGGACATCAGACATGTGGGAGGATTTTACCCCCGCTGCCTGGCCAAGGCCAGTAAAAGCTGTGATGTTCAAGTTCTTTGGCCTGTTCCAGACCAAAAACGCGATTGGGGCAGAATAATTATTTTTGATGTTGATTGCTGTATTGTACTGTACTCTATGGCCGAAATGTTCGCCGTCGGTGTATGAATGAGTGAGTGTGTGGGTGAATGTGAGGCAATTTGTAAAGCGCTTTGGATGACCATGGGGTCTGTTGAAAGCGCTATATAAATGCAGTCCATTTACCATTATACATTAAAGTAAGGCATAAAACATTTGGGGAGTACCGCACTTATTACCCATTTTTGTAGTATTGTTTTGAATTTATCTCATCAGTGTGTAAAACTGTGTTGAAGGGTGTGTGTTTTTGACTGTTTGTGTGTCCTATCTGAGAGCAAAGTTTGGTTTTTCAGCAAGATAGATCTGTTTTGAGTGTAGAGCTTCATTTTGACCTGAATATAGGAAGTTTGGGGAATTGAGTTAGAAGTTATGGATTTGTGTTTACTGTTTTAAGAATACGAGGCATAGTTTCAAGGAAAGTTTTAAAGCAATTGAGAAAAACTGTAAACTGAGCAGTGTGTATGTGTGTGTGTGTGTTTTCTTGTTTTTTTTTCTTCATGTTTGACTTACTGTATTTTATTATGATAAAGAGGCTACATTTTCAACTGTGTGTGCGCATACGTTGCCGCTGCAATCACTTGAATTTTTATGACTTCTTTTAGTCAAAGACAATCCGAATTGTAAAATGTTTGCCTTTATTTGTGTACATTCACAATAAAAACAAATCTCTGTTCTTTTGTTAAATAAGTCTAAAGAAAAATTGGATGCCACTTTCTGCCGGCCGAAAAATGAACCGAAACTCAGCTACTCGTTGCACAGTTTTCTTAAATTTTCTTACATGATTCAAGTTAAAATATATTTGAGGTAAATGTTGCAAATGAAAACTGTTCAGCTTTCAGGAAATGACTGTCTGTTTTTATCTTGGTCTATTTCAGGAATGGGCCTAATGCTGCAGCATCAATAGCACCCACCTTAATCCGGCCCTGGCCAAGGACAGTGTAGTCTGTGATGTTATAGAGGTTCTTTGGCCTGTTCCAGAACAAAAACAGGATATAGGGCAGAATACTAAGTTTTTTTTATTGTTGTGTGCAGTATTGTATGGCAGTGCTTTCCAAACCTATCCTAGAGGCAACACTGCCCTGCACCATTTGCGTGTCTCCCTTATCTAACAAACTAAAAATATTGTATTGTATTGTACTGTATTGTAAATATTGTAAAAAATTGTATCCAACAATACAAAATGTGCAGAGCAGGAGGTCCTTCAGGACAGGTTTGGGAACCACTGCTCTACAGTACATTAAATTAAGGAATAAAACGTGTGGGGAGTACCACACTCAATACTGGTTTTTGTAGTATTGTTTTGAATTTATCTCATCAGTGTGTAAAACCGTGTTGAAGTATGTGTGTTTTTCACTGTTTGTGTGTTATATCTTAGAGAAGTTAGTTTTTTTAGCAAGATTGAGTTGTTTTGAGTGAAGAGCTCCATTTTGACCTGAACATAGGAAGTTTGGGGATTTGAGTTAGAAGTAATGGATTCGTGTTTACTGTTTGGGAATGCGATTCATAGTTTCAAGAAATGTGTTTAAACAATCAAGAAAAACTGTAATAAGTTGTTGTTGGTTTAGAAACATGTTTCCAAACCGTAGAATATTGCTAGTATTCACACTGTACTTAACCCACACACAGTTTACATCCTAAGCATTAAGTTTTCTTTATATTTCAAAGGCATGAATTTGGCAGTCATTTTTAATTTAGACAACTTTTTTGCTTCCAATGATGTCCTACCCTTATTTGACTACAAATTAAAGAGTATTAAAAGTGAAAGTGAAAGTGAAAGTGAAAGCCGTGACATTTGCCAAGTATAGTAGCCCATTCTCGGAATTGGAGCTCTGCATTTAACCCATCCAAGTGCACACACACAGCAGTGAGTTTTAAACAACAACCCAGAGAAGTAGACAGCTACATTCAGTGTCTGGAGAGCAACTGGGGGTTCAGTGCCTTGCTGAAGGGCACTTCAGCCATGGTTATTGAGGGTGGAAAGGGCTGTTCATTCATTTACTTTATGCTGCAGGTTATTATTCAAGTTAGTGGTTCTAAATAGAAATAAATAAGCGTTAACAGCACATGACATCGTGAAAAACAGGGGGAAATATTAACAGTTGGTGAAACAACTACAGAAAAATTATAGAACTGTTACCTGATCAACCTTGCTTCCTTCTCACTAGTAGGCCCTCTGCTTTGCAGCAGAGAACTATGATATGCTAAGGATAGGATCCCGTGACGCGATTGGTTATTGAATTTGGGATGTAAAAAGAAAATACTCAGCAATGGTGTGTTGATAAATGGATTGGCACATGGTTTGTCTAAAAGCATATTAAAAACACCACATAAACAAATAAACATCATTTAAAAAATGATTTTCACCCCAGGGGGACTTTAAGAATTTGCCATGGAGTGAGGGGGGAGTAAATGTTAATAGTATTCATAAGGTAAACACTATAAAAACGCGGAGAGAAGGCACAAGGAAAAAAAGAAAAGAGAAATAAAACTTGAAGTTTTGTTTGACATCATTTAAAATGCCTAGTTAATATTAATGAAATATACTCAGCTAAGTTATGACTGCTGTATTTACACTTCAATATCCTACCGGTCTGCACTTAACTGTAGGTGCACGTGCACTTTTATAAAATGGCATCATTGACACGTAGTGTTTCACATAAGGAAATTCATGCCGTTCACCAGTCTCTCTCCCATTGAATATTAACAGAGCTCACGGTGCCACTAATTTTGTAATATGCCCTAAGCCATTAAACGTCACGTTTTCTCTGAGCCTTTCGTTTTTCTTAGCATTCTTCTAACCAACATTACTCGTTATGTATATAATAAATAACAAAGGTGTGCTTATTTGCACTCGTGCAGATTTCAATGAAATTGAATCCCCTGAAGCGCATGTGACTGTTATTGACTTGAAAGGCAGATAAACAGTAAACTTCATTCCACCGACCTTCATCATCATCACGTAAATCAAAAATACATAATAAAATAAATAATAAAAAGATTCATAATGCTGTGAAATAGCCTATAACATTTATATATATATATATATATATATATATATATATATATATATATATATATATATATATATATATATATATATATATATATATATATTCAAAGTACAAACTTGATTAATTAACTCAAGGAACTTTTCTTTTTACTCAAGCAACACTGTTAATGTTTAGATTACTATATTTTGACTCTTTACTTTTTAATTTGAACTATTTAGCAGTTTTAATAAATTCTGTATAAACTATATGTGAGTTTGCTTTGTTCTTATTGCATACAAGGTCTGTTAAAAAATAACACACTTGGCACAAATTGTGTAATATACTTATGATGAAAAACACATTGGTTGAGTTACAATGAACACAGCATATCTTGTCATTGACTACACAGAAGTGTGAAACAAACACAGCTTGTGCTTTTTTTAAAATCATTTCTGAGAGTGAATGGCAAGTTGTACTAATGGGCTATTTGGGTTAATTGCATTTTTATTTTGAAACATGCAGTGCTTGTGTTTAGTTAGTATAAATCATAACATAAAGTCGTTACTAGCGCATTGTGCATACACAGTGTACCTTGGACGGTCTGACTTAAAAAGATAGTTCACTCAAAAATGAAAATGTAAAAAAGAGATCATGATTCTCCTACTAACAGACAACAAAAATAGCATTTAATGTACTAAAGGTTCTGACAAAATGTGAATTATATATATCTCCTGAGACCCTATAGATTGCCTGTTGTGCATTTTAGAATTGTTCTTGCTATTTGGGATATGTAGGACCTAATAAGTATAATACCTAAAATTTGTTTTTGTACAGGAAGTAGTTTTCGCAGAAAAATATGTCCTCATGTGAGGACAGTGGGTCTATCATAATGTGAAATGATGCAAAGCACTTTGGTTCACTTTGCAAGCACAGATGCAAATTGCATGTCATGCATCGCACACGGGATTTTACAGTGCAGCCTTGTGCTCTGCATTCATGCATTTCATTCATAAGTTATGTTATGTCCTCCGTATAGGACATCGGGACTTAATGTCTTTAAAAAAAAAGGAAAAGACATGAATGGAAATGCATAGGCAAAAACAATTTTTTTAAATCACGAATACATTTTTAATGTTCAAGATTTTTTATTTTATTTTTTTTAACCAAACTTTGTATAAAGATCATTCTTAACTATGGTATAACATAATGATTCAATATACTATTTTTCTTTCTGCAAAATGTGTGTTAAATTACAATTAATGGGTTTTCTCATTATATACAATGTATCTATAAACTAAATCTAATTTGCATATTAATGTGTTTTTGGGGCAACATGTAATGAAAAAAGAAGTGTAATAATGGGAGTAATAATTGACAAGATTTTCATAATAATATATAATATTTCATAGAATATTGAAATATAATTTCTTTCTCTATTCATTTGTTATGTCTCCAAAAATGCGTAATAAGCATGCGTCCTCATATGAGGCCACAGGGTCTCAAGAGGATATATATATATATATATATATATATATATATATATATATATATATATATATATATATATATATATATATATATATATATATAATTATTATTGCAAAATATGTACCTGGTCTGTGGCATTTCATCTTTTTGAAATCAAGTGCAGAAGTTAAGTGACAATATGCAAATGCTACTGGCTGTATCACTGTTTATATTATACCCACTTTTGCACATAGGCCTACTGAATAGTTCATTTTAAGGTATTTGAAATAGGCTACATTGTCAATTGCAAAGTAAGTTTAATAGTAACTCATTTGCACTGAAATGCATTTTTGAAACTAACCAAAGTCGCCGCAATTCATTGTCGACGTTTTAGTGTTATATATAAAATGTACAGACCTCTTTCGCTCAACTTATATTTCAGACACGAGGATCATACCGAAACATTAAGAATCATATTCAGCTCAAACCCAGACTTACACACAGCTATCTTATTAGCGTTGAGTTTGCAACAGCTTCATTTTCTGAGCGAAATTATCGAAAACCAACAATGTAAACACCCATTTAAACCCATATAAAATTGAAATACTATACTAAAAAGTATTTTCTCCTTCTTGCGGAGAAAAGGTAACAAAGTGACTCGTTTGGTCTGACTCTAAACCAAAACAAGATTAAACCGATGAAAACATCTTACCTTACCGTTCATTAGCGTCTCTGGATATGTTTAGCACAAGTATTTTAGGTTTTGTTCATGTTGAAACGCGGTTGCACAACAACCCACACATCCTGCAGTCACAGTTCAAACTCTCTCGCCCTAATGAAGAAATCCTCGAGTATCCGCTGTCTCTAAAGGAAAAAACGAAAGCATCAAAGATAGACAATAAATAAATAGCGCTTAATAATACCGTTATACGTATACATTCACACACATATAACCTACAGTTAAGAAAAAAAAAATAAGTATAAAAAAATATATATATATAATATTTTATGAACAATTCTGTCTTCTTTCCAACAAATACCAGAAAGAAGCGTTTCAAAAAAAAAAAAAAAAAAAAAAAAAAATAGTAAAAATAAATTGCTCGTGATCATCTGCAGGATGGAAATACTCAAACACTGCAGAGGCACATTTTCTATAAAACATTATTGACAGTATTATGAAACAGGCTACATGCATTTACATGAGGACAGTAGAACAAACTGCAATCATTTGATTTTAGAGCAAAAAATGATTATGGGTGAACATGTCATGCTCGTCTTTGAATAATAATCCTGTTGACAGTAACGTGTAACTCGGCAAAATCTGTGAGGCTTATTTTTAGGTAGAGAGGAAAGAGGATGTAAAACAGGATGTACAATGTGAAGGGAGCAATAGACCACCCCCAAAAGTAAGACTGAAACTTTTCTGTTTAAACTGAAAGTCGGTGGAAGAGGTTTTTCAGTATACACTTAATAAACTGCTTTTGTGTAGTAAAAGCTCATCATATAATAACTTGCCCACCTTTCTGCTAATCTTCAACATGTTTGCATAGCATACTGTTAGATTATACATACAATTTTGTGGAAGTTGTGGCCTAGTGGTTAGAGAGTTTGACTCCTAACCCTAAGGTTGTGGGTTCAAGTCCCATGCCAGCAATACCACAACTGAGCTGCCCTTGAGCAAGGCACTGAACCCCCAACTGCTCCCCCTGCTTTGTGTGTTTGTGTGCACTTTGGATGGGTTAAATGCAGAGCATGAATTCTGAGTATGGGTCACCATGCTGAATGTCATGTCATTTTTTTTATACCATGCTCTCTGCCTTATGTTTCTGTAAATTTGCCTCTCTGCAATCCCTCATCTCTTCTCACTCCTTTTCTTCTGTCTCACTCCCTCCTCTCTTTTGTTTTCTCTCTCAGTACTTCTCTCTATCTCAATGTCTACACACATGCCCACACATGTATGCGTCTTCAGGAGTTCAGATGTTTAGAGGAGGACTTCCCAAAGGTTATTGAGTTTAGACTGACTAAACTGTATAGTTCAGTTGAGAAAAGGTATCCTTCGTCAAGTGTGCTCCTAATATGTCCAGAAATCCCTAGCCATACTTCCATTTTATATAACATCCAGATGTAATCTACACATTTTGGGCTCTAGAGGTAGCAGGAAGGAAAACGCTTGGTTTTCTAGACATTCCTATATGATGTAGTGTACAATTCTTATTGGATAAACCACTGCACCACCCCTTGCAATGCAACTATATAATGAATGGCTCTAATATAAACTTTGAAGAAGTTTGTGAACAGGCAAATTGGCTTCATGTTTATAATTCTTTCCATGCAAGAACTGAGAATAGTCGGGCAACATTGAAAGATAAAGAGCCTAAAAATATTTTTATTTATCAAATGGGGCTTGATTTTTTTCAGGTATTTCTACACACAGGTGAGAAATCATCATTAATGAATTATACTTACTGTCTGTTAAGAAATGGATGGATTTTCATGCCATGAATTTGGACTGTCCTATTTGGCAGAGTGGGTTACGCTCGTCCTGTGTAAGACATACGAGAAGAACAGTATCGGGTTGCAACGACTGTTAATCTGCAGGTTATCCTCACAGTTGTGAAAAGGAGAATAGATGTTTTTTCTAAAATACATTTTTCATTACTTATTTGTAAAAAACGAATGATCGCATCATGAAAGGCTACCTATCTTTGCTACCTATTATCACATAGACATATTCAAAGGTCCTTCCAAGATTGATCTTTAAATGATTTGAGAGATGGTATAGTGAAGTTCTTGCAAGGCACTAAAACAAATAAACGCTAAATTGCAATTCTTCTAATTGTTTATGTATGTCCCTCCCTTGATCTGGACAGGATGGGTGAAACAGCAGTACAGATTCACCTGGCTATTTGCCATTCTAAGATCACCTGGATTTAGTGAAGTTTTTAAATGAATCTACTCTTGCTTAGTTCTCTCTGTTAGATCAATGCACTGCTATTTTAAAAACAAAGCCAAAATTAAGATGGTACTGTTAATTCGATGTATGACAATGTATAGAGCAGAAATGTACTGTATTTAGATGATTTGGCTGAATTTTATATGAAAAGTGGGAGCCACAAGATAATTATATTGATGAATCAATAAATAATATAATGTTAAATAGATGTTTTCAAAGGGATAGCTTGCATTACATCTTATCCTTACACGTAGGAAGTTTGTGTCTGTTATCCCTGGGGGACAGCCTGAAATGTGATACTGTACATTGCAGATATTGAGACTTTAGACAACTAAAATAACTTGTGGTTTGTGATCCGTGAGAACAAGATTGAGTGACTATTTCAAACGGCCATATTCAGCTAATAATAAAAAGAAAAAGAGGAAAAAATAAAAATTCTTGACTGGTTGTCACATGTGAGAATATTTACAAGATTTCAGTCTGAAGTCATAATACAATTCATTATGCTGTTTATAGAAGTATGAAATACAACAGACAGAATAGATTATTATTATTTTCTGCATTCTGCAAAGAAGGAATTGCTTGCTCTTTTCTTGCTTTTTAAAATAAAATAAAGAACCGCTATACATATATTGTCAACTGGATGAGATTCCTTCAATTTTGGACAGTTGCACAAGATGACCTTAACACAGATTGCTTTTATGCACTAGTGGTCAAAGCATACAATGTGGTTCTCTTGAGTGTTCTAGAAGAAACCAGATTAACTTCTGAGACAGCTCCCAATGGCCGATACAACATGATGAAAGAGACATTATGGCTGTGGAGAACAGGAAAAGCTGATGGGCTGATCAGCTACACCCACTGTAGAGGAATCTGACACTTCTGAGAGGGGCTGGAATGGAAAAAGGCTGAGAAATAATGCAGACATGAAAAATCTGACATGAGAAGTAGATACCACCTCAGATTTTCATTTGTCATATTAAATTGCAACTTGATATTGAATAGTTTTTTGTTTTTAACTAACAACACACTGGTTTCTTTTAATAAGCTCCAGTCCAACCCTATGAAAGAAGTGAACTGTTTGGTTGATTTCTCAGTCAGCTAAAACTTGGACTGGATTTAGCATAGGGAGGAGTTACAATGGAATATATAGAGAGTGTAGACTCTGATGTAAGACAGAGCTTCTTGTAAAGCTGATAAACACTTTCCAGGATTCTTATATAACAAACAATTTATTGTCAAAATCAAGTTCCTTATAGCAAAATGTATTTTTCAAGTTTTCTCATTGAAGGGAAAAAACATGTATTAGTTCAATTACCATAATAAATCAAAATTAACTTCAATTACATTTGAAACATGATTTCTTTTTTATAATTTTGTCAAACAGCATATCTTTTGTCTACATAGTTTAAATGTTAATGCTTTCATTCAAGACTAGGGATGGGTACCAAACCAATTATTAATTGAAAGTTGGAAAAAAAAGTGAAAAAAAAAGGGCCCTGGGGCTAAATTCTGAAAGACCGGAGTGTAGATAAGCTCTGAAGTTAACGGTTCTGCTGTCGGTACTGGAGAGATGAAAAAAAAAGAAAATACACATACTTTTATTGTTGATATATAGACATTATCCTGTAATTCCATCTTGTAGTCGCCAACCGTTTTAAATGCAATAAGATTTAGATATTTGTCTCAAGTTGCAAGTTGTTTCCCAGGCTGACGTGTGTGCATGTTCCAGTAAGGATAGCAACTAGACAAGCAAATGACACTTTGGGCTTTAGGTGCACATCCAAGCGATTAAAAACACACAAAATATGTCTAAATGGCCAGCTTGAAAAGTGTTCACTTAAACAGTTTATGTTTTAATTGGACATGAACAGCTGGAAGAAAAACAGATGCGTGTCAATATAGAATACCCTTAAAACCTTAACGATACTCATCCCTACACACATTTTTGATTATGCATGCATTATACAGGCAAGCAGATGAGCCCAGAAAATTAACACAAATGGCAAGTGTTTTCTTTAAAATGGTTTTCTATTGGAATACATTCAATATTAAACCTTGTGCATTCCTTTTATTTTCTGGGTTCATCTGCTTTGCCTGTACAAAATATGCATCAATAATAAGGTGTGTATTGCATTTGGCATTCAAATATCACAGTCTTTATTACTGCCTAATGCAAACCTCATAAAAATAACTGGCAGTCAGTGATGTAAAGGCTTGTTTTTTCTTCACATCACGTGAAAACTATGAATTGCGAAAGACCTGAGTGATTCAATCAGGCTTCAGCATCTTGGAGGAAATGGGTTCCCCAAACACATAGTGTCTTGTTCCCTATCAGGAAACCATGGTTATGCTGAGTAACCAGAGACATTTCCATCTTCTCTTTTAAAAAAATAAGAATAATTAAATGTACATAAGGGGAAACATTTTTTTTTTATTGCATTTCTCCAACCCCAGCAGATCACTTTATCAGGAGTCATTAGAAACATTTAAAACACCTTTTTTTTCAAACTATGTACAATCAGAAGGAAGCACAAGAATCTATTTTACAGCTAAATGATTACGTTTTATCACTATAACTTAAAGAGAACAGGAAAAATGATCCAAACTGCAAAAAATAAATAGCATTTCTTTTTTTCTCTCTCCAAACATGAATCACTCAATAAATATAACAATCACCTCTGTAGTCTAAAGCAACAGTGAATTTAAAAAGAAAATATTTTCCTAACTGATTTTGTCTCTAGGCACACATTACAGAGATTTGTCAATTTATGAGTCTATGAATTCAATGGTGAACAGACGTTTATAACTTCATAAATTACAGCAGTAGAAACAGAATAGCACCCTAAAACAAGCTTAAAGCTGATAAACGTCACGTAATGACTCTGGTGTACTATTATTATTCATTAATGACCGGAAGCTCAGAACACCATGATGGTGACATTTTGCCATTCTGTATCCAATATAATCCACAGAAGCAATATATTGCATACAGTTACATATCTATAATTCAGACAGATAAAATTAAGTTAAAGACACACACAAAAAAATATCTGATTGTGACTATGGCGTATTATTTTTTTATAAAGACAAACATGTTTCACTGAACACTTAGTTTGACCATTGTTCTATACGATTATCGATCATTAACAGACATTTGGTAACATTTTTTGGGGTCACCAAGCAAGATGTTTGTGTGGAATCCGTCTGTCTGTCTCACTGTACTGTACAAACACAAACAGGAAAGGGGGGGCTGTGATATCCACCACAAGAAGGCTACAGTTCCTGTCACAGGAAACTTCTGTCCATATCAGTCCGTTGAAGCACCCTGTGTGTCAGCCTGAAAAAACAAAACACAGTGCTGGGTATCATTCAAAGATTTCCCATAATGTTACCAATACCAATACTTATACTACAGGGCCATTGAAGGCTTGAATAGGTGTACATGGTTTAGGCCCGTCATATGCTCAGACATTTCCTCTGAATGAAACACAGGCTACTTGCACGATTTAATACGTTTGAGATGTGCTGTTTTCCTGAATGCATAGCTCACATATCACAGGTATTTCCTCCATCTGTAAATGTTAGAAAGCCATGGAAATGTTTAAATTTTTCTGTCAGAAGTGCATGAGCCTTCTTTTCTGGCATTCTCTGCTTAACTTCAGTGAACGAGCAGCGCCTCATGTATGCACACCAAACAGACAGAGCTCATTTAAAAAGGAGCGCTATAATTATAATCACACAAGCAGGCCTAAGTTTAATTTTTTGATAACACTGACCATAAAGAGACTGCAATAGAATAAATCAAAATAGCAAAATGTTCTCATTTATTTTCATTTTTAGTTTAGTGAATTTACATTTTTAAAGCCTTATTTTTGTTTTTAGATTGTAATGTTGAAATTTTTGAATGAAATGTGATTTTAACCTTTTTTGCACATAATCTAAAGGCTTACATGGTTACATTAACTTTATTTGTTTTCATAGCATTTAATATGCATTGTTTTGTTGGACAACATTGGGCGGTAAATTAAATAAATAAGATATTAAATACAAAAATTTTTTAATACAAAAATACAGAGTTATGTTTTTTTCCCATATCGCCCAGCCGTTTTCCAGTGGATTCGCTGTTGGGGCTAACAGAGGAGGTTGCAGTGGGTGGTACTGTGGAAGACTTGGCCAGTGAACATCAGCAACATTTGACAACTATTCATCTCAAAGCATGAACACAGTTGGAAGCAGCAGCTGCTTATAGGACTTGAAATGATTCTGTTCTATTGTCCATTCTGCCAGCAGGTTTACTTGTCTACAGACGAAGCCACCTGGTTGGTCGCTAAAAAAATTCAGGATCAATGGGAGTCTGTGGTCTATGAAGTAGTACAGTGCCTGGATAAGGTGGGAACCCTGTATAAGTTTAAACCTAAAAAGAAATATCCATTGGTAGGAACTACGTCCATTATCAAATGATCCATCCACCTGTCTCTTTCTACAGAGAGGAGGGTAGATATAGACAACCCCCAAGAGAGAACTTTACAAAGCTTAGACCTCAGTAGTGAACAGGAGTTGGATTTTTTTTTTTTTTTTTTTGGTGTCAAAGTCAAAATCCTCAAACAAAGAAGCCAAGCAGCAAGTACAAAGCCTAGAGGCTGCATTGAAGAGGAGTTGGATTTTCTGCTATAGAAATCAGCACTCCCACCACACAAGGAAGCCAGGCAGCTAGATGAAATTGTGACAACTTTAGATCAGCCTGTTCTTCTGAATCCGGGTCAAGGTGGATCTTCGGAGGACAGCGTCCTGGGAGGTGAAGAGGATTGTGTTCAAGAAAGAGTCACAGGACAGACCACAAGAACAACAGCAGGTCAACATCCTTTTCACCTGCCTACGACCACGGCAAGGAGACCGGAGAGTGAAGAGTAGGATGCAACTTGCCTCACTATTAACAGCTTGCATGTTCTGTTTAGCCCCTGGAATTTATGGTTTTGTCACCGGGATGGTGACATTTACAGGGGGGTGAATGCAGCATGTAGAAAAGTAAGTCATGGGAGACTATCTGTTAATACGAGTGACTGCCACATGGTAATGGAGTGCCACTAGCACTGTGTTAGTAGAGCACAGGGGAATGAAACTGCGAAGTGTCAAGCTGCATGCAGTTAAAGAAGATTTTAATAGTTTGACGTGAATAGTTTTAATAGTTTGACCAATATGCAAGTCTGTTAACCGGCTATTGCTGTACGATTCAATGCTAATTGTTGTGAGTTTCGTAGCCTGAATTGTACTTTGTGTGTACAAAGCGGCACAAGATCGCGCTTCACGAGGATACATTTGGCAGGCCTCATGTACGGTTCAGGTATGAGCGAATAAAAGAATATTAAATGTGTGTAAATGATGTACTCAAAATTATCTGTTAGTATTTTTTTTAGGAGATTTTTTTTTTTTCAGTAAGTTTTCCTTACCTTCAGATTATGTTAATGATTTCGGTTTTTTTGTGTTTTTACCAGGCACAGTGCTCTGTGAGCGCATTGAGAAGTGCTTTTGTTTATTTGGCTATTGACAACGCTATACTGTATTTTCCGCACTATAAGGCGCACTTAAAAGCCTTTAATTTTCTCAAAAAATAATAGTATTGTGTATCAGTGCCCTGATATAGTCCCCTGTAAAGTTGCTCTGTAATGATTTGTATAGTAAAAAGAGCTATACAAATAAACTTGAATTGAATAGTCACAAATACAAATATATGTCATTCTTCGCTTAGATGCAAAAATATGTTGGAAATACATGTTCAGCAATTTACTGTTAACAAACATCCAGACACAGTCTGCTGATGGTGACGTTTAGATGAATAAATAAATATTGTTTGCATGCTTTCCGCTCAGTTATAATATGAAAATAACAAGAATTACAACATTGTGAAAGCAGTTAAGATAAAATCTTATCTCAGTGATCTGGATATGTTTGCAAAAGCTCTTCAATATACTGACACCACGTTGACAGATGAGCTAATTTTAAATTACACTGTTATGATAGCATGATTCTAAAGTATATTTGACACTATATCCATCTGAGATATTTAGTTTGAATGAATCCCTTTTCTTTTCATGACACATTGACATTACAGTAATAGTAATATTGTATTAAAAAAAAAGTTAACAAATTCGTACGCATAGCCCTTCAATGCATTAATTGATCAAGTTCTATAATGGATTTTATTTTCAATTTCCATATCAATTCATGGTCTTTCCATTTTTCCTTTTAATTCATCAAGTTGATTTTTTTTGTAACTGTAACACACTATCATTGAAAAGTTGGTGGCAAGTAAAAAAAAATCAGCACTTATTCAGCAAGGAGGCATTCAATTGATCAAATATAACAGTAAAGAGATTTCAAATAAATGCTCAAAGTATTTTTAAAAATGTATTAGTTTTCTCAAAATATTAAGCAGCAAAAACAGTTTTGAGCACCAAAATCATCATATTAGAATGATTTATGAAGGATCATCATAAGACACTGAAGTAATTATTCATATTTAGGTTTTAATTTTTCTCCCTGTAGAAACTGGAATGAATTAATATTGTAATTGTGTCTCTATAATTTCAGTGTGAAAGCTATAAAACACTTGCTCTTACTTTATGCTCATGTACTATAGGCAGCCTGGATAACAGAAGAGGATCTTGGGATTCTTTCAGTGTCACTTCTCCGAGAGAAGACAGAGAACGAGGGGCACAGAACTCAGACCTCTGCCGCCACAGCACTGCCCCCACCAACAGCAAACTGATGATGACTAACATACGAAGAACAAATAGAGGTGATCAAGGAAACAAAGCAGTGACACTGAAAGACACTTCTCAAAATGTTGAATGCAAGAAGGTTGCAACAGAAAAGTTAGACCAACCAGTCAATGAGAGGAGCCATGCAAACTGTGAATCAGGAAGTAGCGTTCTTGTTTTTGACTCCAATGGATCACTGCCTGAAAATGCAAAATAAAACAGCTTATTTGTACATTATTAAAGAAGCTAGAAACACTTCTGTTAACCACTACCCTGTCAACAGCATGAAACTATCCTGCTGATTAGAAGATTATTAGAAAGCTAAATATTTTTTATTCCCGTTCAGCCGATGTCATGTCAATCCTTTAATTAAAAGAATCCCTGTGGTTCTGAAATATTTGTTTTTAAGGACATTTTCAGTTACTTTTGTACAGTAATCAATTTATGTATTTGTCATTGTTCTGTCATTATGTTCTTGATCCTTAATGAAAATCTAATTCAGAAAAACAAACTTGACTAAACTAAAGTATAACAAATCTATACCCCCACAAAAAAACAAGCAGAAGTATTCACAGTGTGATGCCACAGAATGTGTAGTGTGATGGATCTTTGTCTGAAAATTGCAAAAAATTTAATTGTGCATCCAATTAAACTATTGTGGTACAAATTTACTTGTCACTTATCCTTGTTGAAGCCAGACTAATTGAATTAAAGTATTATAAACCTAATCATCATGGAATTCTGTAAAGCGGATTTGAAACAATATGAACTGGGCAAAGTGATATACAATATAAAACTGACTGATTTTTGGTTTTAAGGACATTTTCGTTTGCTTTTGCAGGATGATACATTTTTGTCACATACTTTCTCCAATGACTTGTATAGCAAGCAAAACAGCACGCCCACAAGAAACTGTTGCAAAAACCGAGCTCAAAAGATATTTGTAGCATTGGTGTGATCCCACATCAAATGTAACATTGTGGAAAGTACCTTTCAAGCTTTTCTTCAAAAGTCACGTGACAATTCACAGCACGGATCAAACAGTGTGTTACTGTGCACACACTCTTTGAACTACAATAGCAATGAAAAGCCATGTATAGAAACTACAGTATTACATTTACCACCTGACCAGATGCAAACAAAAGTAACATCAGTAGGTTCTTCTTCAACAAGAGAGCAAAATAAACGAGATATGATCCACTTAAGTCAATTATAACTGAGCCAGTAATTGAGAACCACAAATCTACACAGACACAAATGTTCACAAACCAAAATAAGATGAGCAAACGATTAAAGTTTTTCCAGAGTAGAGAACGGTGACTCAAAGAGAGAGAAACAAACCTCACCAAGAAGAGTACCAGCATGACCTGAAGTTTCATGCACACAGAGGTACAAACACGTCGTCATCGAATCGAAAAACATTCATTTGTGCTCTACGCACAGATTGAAACTATGAAATCATGTTTTTGTTTGTAGCAAATCCGATGAACCTCACATTCTTTTGAATTTGTAGAAGAAAAAGAATAAAAGTGGACTAACCTACTCATTCGGTTTTATTATAATTTTCCACAATACACTGGGAAGCTTTTTAAAGAGTTTATAAAGAGATTACGAAAATTACATATGTTCTGCAGAGCTGCTTTACAGAGGAATCGAATCTTGCAGCATCAACACTGAGCTGAATAAAGACACTATGGTTTTCTGTAGAGCTGTTTATAGCTTAACTGAACTTTGAACCTTTACACTGTTGACACTATTTTCTTTCTAGAGCTGCTTCATATCAGAATTTCTCTGATAAAAAGTGTAATTTTCCTGTTTATACTGTTAAGCTGCTTTGAATATTTAATTAACAGTACATGTTTAACACACTTAACTTGGCTCTGAACTAGGGGTGGGTGATATGGATTTTTTTTTGTATACCACGATTTTATCATAGTTCTTTGTCATGTTGGTTTTACTATTTTGCAAGTTGTCTGAGCATTACAGCCAGACTAATTTCCCTATTATAAAGACAAAGCCTTTCAAGGTAACAAAAAAAAAAGAATGGTAGATATTTAGGTCAAACAGGGTGATGATAAAAAAAACTTAGTTTTTATTTTTTTAATAAAGATAAAAGAATGCCAAAGATACACATTAGAACTCCACATAATATACAGATAAAACAAATATTGCTTTATTTTCAGGTACAATAGTTGTATTTAGCAGTAGCATTGAAGAAATTGAATAAACAAATATAAAAATAAAATGCTACATAAACTGATTCCTGAAGTAACTGTATTAAATTTCTTCAGTCAATAGCAGTGAGTGATTTTTCACTTATATTAGTTTTTTGTTTGTTTTATTAACGTTAAAGCAATAGTCCACCCAAAATAAAAATTGTGTCAGCTGTCTGTCAATTCTGTCATAGCGTTTTTATTTTTATACCACCATATACTCTTCTGACCATAAATGCTATTTTGAAAAACGTGGAAAACCAAACAGTTGCTGGTCCACAGTGACTTCCATTTTTGCTACTATCAAATTCAATGTGGACCAGCAACCATGGCAGTAGCCAGCTATGAAGTCCAGACCTCGGTACAAAAATTTTAATGTTCGAAAATAAGATTTGTTCTCTGCTTGACTAATTTGCTGTTAGACTCCTCATATGAATGTCTGCATGTATAATTCAGAATGTTTAGTGTCTGTAGTGTAAAAATGATCGCAGCGAGACGCTTCCGAAGTGGACTTCAGAGAGTTGTGAGAGAGAGAGTGAGACGCAGCCTCCAGATCCAGCTGTTATAAGAGTTTTTAGGGCTCAAGCCTGGAGGGCGAGATACCTATTGTTTTCCTTAGGATTATTATTTTTTTCTTTATTCTTCTAATTTTTTTCCAAGGTTTCGGGGGCTTTTGGGGTCCTTAACATGCTCGAAAACTCTTGAAAATTGGCACACACCTTGGAACCTGCGGCCATTAGAGCCGGGCAGAGTCTGATACACGGGCGTGGCACAGGGGCTCTACAGCGTATTTTTAAATTGCAGCTTCCAAACCTTTACAAAACATTTTTCATTTAGAAAACCAGTGATTCTGAGGAAATATGCATAGTTTCATGACTTTGCAGCACTGTATGATTAAAAGAAAATTAAAAAAACTGTCAGACATCTGATCTCACTGTCACTCTGTGTGAGGAATGTATGTGTGCGTGTGAGTGTGAGTGGGGGAGGGGTGTGAGCTGAGTGGCAGACAGACAGAGAGAATTAAACATCTCTTTAATCACCAGAAAAAAAAAAACTGTATTTTAAATTGTTATTTTTTTTGTTGTTGTTGCTAATTGTGCTGTTTTCATTACAGCTTAAGAAATCTCTTAGGCCTTATCCTTTTCTGACAGTTTCAGGGATTAAAAAAAAATTCTAAAAATACTTGTGCTGCAAATAATAATTTCAAACTCACTTGATACTGACCACTGTCTGTGTGAGGGAAGGTGGGGGGGGGGGGGGGGGTGAGGGGGTTGGTGACTGACTGAATTTTTGGTGACTGACAGTGTGTGTGGATTGTAGGGAGGGGAGGGGCTATCTGGCAGAGAGAGAGACAGAGAGAGACAGAGAGAGAGAGAGAGAGAGAGAGAGAGAGAGAGAGAGAGAGAGAGAGAGAGAGAGAGAGACCTAATCATCTCTTTAATCATCGGGGAAAAAATCCTCATCCTTTTCTGACAGTTTTAGGGATTTAAAAACATCCTAAGAATCCTTATTTGTGCTGCAAATAATAATTTCAAACTCATTTGATACTGACCTATGACATCCTGTGACATGACATGGCATTTATCTGAATTTAAGAGTTATGCATCTACATCCGTCTGCATGGACTCTTGTCTGTAGGTGTTCTAAACTTGCTTACTCCTATTATCAATGGCAATGGCAATGGAAAGCCAGTACATTATATATAATGTATAAATGATAAAAAGATCCTTAAAAAATTGAATAGAACTTTATTGATTGAACTTTATAGATGTGCTCAAAAACAAAACATTTAAAGCTGTATTTATTAACTGCTTAATAATGCCTATTAAAGGAGTGCTATTATGTTGTTTCACACTTTCAACTTTAGTTAGTCTGTAATGTTGCTGTTTCAGCATAAAAAAGTTCTGCAAAGATTCAAAGCTCAAAGTCCAAATAGGAGAAATTGTATTTAACAAAAATCACTTTTTAAAAACTACAACGAACAATTGTTTGGACTACAACAAATATTTTCCAGGACTTGTGATATCACAAATACGGACGAATGGGATGTAAATTGGTTGAGCTGCACTAGAGAAGGCAATGAGTGTGATATATACGTAGTTGAGCATGAAGACTGGAACAGAAACACATTAACTGGAAAATAATTAAGAATTAAAGTGAAGAATTAGGTGTAAAACTATCGGGGAGCATTTAGTCTACAGTACCACCATTTTTCAGAGCCGCAACTTTCCTGGATTCTCCAGAATTACAAGGTGTCAGGTTCTGAGAGACTTAAAAGATCCCAAAAATGACTTAATTAGAATAGCATGAAGTATTGTGAAATACTATATATTAAGACTTTATATATAGGCTTTATGAAGAGATGGGTTCTGAGTGACTCTTGTACGACGCTTTGAAGAATATATCTTCCAGAATCTGGCATTAGATTTAGGAGCTTATTTTTATTCCATCTCCTATCCTGAAAAGTCTGTCTTGCAGAATTGACTAAAAATTAATCTTCACAATAATTCTTAATTCTTTTGCAATTCTTTTTGTCATTTTTTCACCGTTTTTTTTTTTTTTTTCTTCTTCTGCCCCCGTGACCCAGTCACCTTTTTTTGTCCAGTGGTCAAGTCTTAACCTAATTATTGTTAATTATCTTAAAATAATTATTGTTCATGTTAACATAGTTAATGTTTATGAATTAAATATTATTGTAATGTGTAACTAAAGTTATATAGATTGTTCTGTGAATGTGATTTCAAAGTCTAGATGATTCGGATTAACCCTTTAACTGCCGTATCCCTTAAAACCTGACTGCCAGAGGGCTATTGTGAATGCATGTGCCCGCTGGGCACAATTTACCTGATGCCACAGGGGTGGCATTGCACTGATGGCTTGAGCCCACCATCGCTGCTTGCAGCTATATTTTTTAATTGTCTTTTTTTACTTCATTAACTTTCTAAAGTGTCAAATTAAGTAGGAAATTGCGGTTTAGGATCAGCGAAAACTAACTAAACTTATGTAATTTTCAAAATATATTTAAATAATTTCCGCTTATTTTATTTATTTATAGTTTTTTTTTTATTTTAATAGCAACATCTGGCAACACTGCATCACCAACATTAGTCTGGCAGATATCAAAAAATACAGCGGCTATTTACACAGTGCAAATACCTATAGATTCTATTTATACTATGTTAAAATAGCAGGATTTCTCTTGATTCATGTCAAATAAATTTTGATAAATAAGTCACATCTGACTATAAATTGCAGGACCAGCCAAACTATGAAAAAAAGTTCTTATAGACTTATAGTCCGGAAAATACGGTACTTAATTTTCATTGAAATGTGATGATCTGATGTGATTTGAAATTTAAAAAGGGAGAATTTTTTTTGCGGAAAGGCGGATTCGAACCCAGGTCAATCACGTTAAAATATATAAGCCACACACTTTACATTCTGTGCCACTGGAGTTGACAGTCAGTTGTCTTGACTATCCGAAAAAAACACGTTTGGTGGGCGATATGTATGTTAGCATGAATAATAAACAAATGATAAAATTATCCACCCCATAAATATAGTATTAACAAACTTTGATGCAATAAATAGCATGAGCAAACCTCCAAAAACATCTACATTTCTGTCTCTTTTCAAGTGTTAGTGTTTAGAATTAGTTGTATTTATAGAGGGTATTATAGCAAAATTTGATAATAAGGGGGTTATTATAGAAACCCCATGGACCTCAATAATTTTCAAAGCCTGGCTACGGCCATGCCAGCAACTGTTTGGTTACCCACATTCTTCAAAATATCTTAATTTGTGTTCAGCACAGGAAATAAATTTATACAGGTTTGGGACAACGCGACAGCGAGTAAATAATGGCAGAAATGATATTTTAGGGTGATCTATCCCTTGACAGTAATGACAGTAGGCTGCATGTTAAATAGGCCTGCTGTCCCTTTAAGACCTGCATGCATACGTTTTCCTCTCAACTGTTTACATTCCTTTCAGACATAACCAACTGAGTCTACATGTAAACCTTGTGTGTTTTGACAATATTAAAGCAAAAGAGAAATTAGTTTAATAATTAGGCGCTGTTTGACAGGTTTTAGCGTGTGCATTTCGGGTGTATGCGGTGCTCAGAAAAAGCTGGTCAAAACAGCACGTGAATGAAACATTTAAAAATCACATGCACATGATGAAAGAGTAACTTACCGCTGAGTTTAACCTGCTATGAATGCATGTTGTGTTGTACAGTATATGACGGAGGCGACAGAACTGCAGCTGATAGAAGGTGCGCTGTAGCACGATACGATATTTCGATATTTACTTCAGATGCTATGATATTTCTTCAAAAGCAGATCGTGGAGACATTTTTATCATCCACGATCAAAAGTTGTCATATCGCACACCCTTACTCTGAACAGATGTTAGTTACTTTATGGAACAAAAACAAATTAAGAGACCACCTTTAGGCTGTAGCAGCGGATGAAGGATGACCAGTCCAGCCGGTGAAACAGAACCAAGTGTCTGGGAAACCTGGAGCATGTTGCCATTGTGCTTGTCTGCACTACAAATAGAGTTGGTCAATTGGTCACTCCAGTACACTCGACTCTGCAGGGGACATACATTAAAACTTCACTACTCCAATACCAATGCATCATCAATATTATATTTTAATTAATATTGTCATGAATAAATAAAAATGCTTAAAGGGGGGGTGAAATGCTATTTCATGCATACTGAGTTTTTTACACTGTTAAAGAGTTGGATTCCCATGCTAAACATGGACAAAGTTTCAAAAATTAAGTTGTACGTTTGAAGGAGTATTTCTGTTCCAAAAATACTCCTTCCGGTTTGTCACAAGTTTTGGAAAGTTTTTTTCGAGTATGGCTCTGTGTGACGTTAGATGGAGCGGAATTTCCTTATATGGTTCCTAAGGGCACGTCTGCCGGAAGAGCGCGCGCTCCCGTATAGCAGAGCACTGAGAGGCTGAGCACAGCCTGATCAGAGCGAGAGCGTCGCGAAAAGTCACAAAAGAAGTGTGTTTTTGGTTGCCAGGGCAAGACAACCCTGCACAGATTACCTAAAGAGAAACAGCATTAAGGGACCAGTGGATGGAGTTTATTTTTACAGAGCATCAACGGAGTTGTGCAAGTGTTTTTGTTTGTTCCCTGCATTTCGGATTGCACATCGTTTATTTCTTAAGGATAATGCAGTCCCAACTAAAAAGGGTCACAATCGTGTGTTGGAACCACATGCGGTGAGTAAAACTGCTTCAAATATCTCTGTGTTATTAACTTAGCTATCAGCGCGTAAGCACATCAAGTAAACAACATGCGATGTTGTCATCAAACTGCACTTTCCACATGTACAGCTTAAAAAAAAAAAAAAAAAAAAAAGACGACAAAGTGGAACTTAGTCATTTTCCAAAACCGCTAAGCAAATATATACAGTTTCAGTACATACCACATAGCATACCGCCTTTGCTGATGCTGCTCTTGTTAAATTTCAGCCTCTGGATCTGTGTCACAGCTTCCACATGCTCTCAACACAAAAGCCTACTGGCGCTCGTGATTCTTTAGCTCCGCCCACACGTCACGCCTCTAGGCGCTCGTGTTTTTCCGGGAAAAATCGGTACAGACTATCTTTCTCTTATAAATATAATAAAAATAAAGACTTTTTGGAGTTATGAAGGATGCAGTACTACTCTATAGGTACTCAAGATTAACAGGATATTGAGTGAAAACGAGCATTTCACCCCCCCTTTAATATACGAATATGGATCATATGAAATAATATTGAGTGACAAAGGCGTGTTTTGTTTCTGTTTTTATAAAAGTAAACAGTTCATTGAAAAAGTTAAAATTAATAATTATATAGGATGAAGAAAAGTGACATGTGTTGTGTCATGAACCTCAAATATGGCCAGTCCAAACGGTTTATCCAGATATCCATTGGACTCTACAACTGTCTTTCTATGTTGCCCATCAAATGCAACCCTTGATATGGTGCGCAGACCTGAGTCAGCCCAGTAAAGCAGACCACGAGGAATATCTAAATGAGGGGAAAAAAATGAAATTAATCAGTTTATTTATTGATTCTATTAATTTCCTGTTTAATACAGTGAAGCTGCTTTCAAACCTTTATTGTATAAAACAATATAAAAATAAAGGTGACTTGTTTCGATGTCACAGTTTTTCTTTTATATAACTCTTATCTTGTTTTCAGATCCATGCACTGGTTTAAGGATGTGTTTGGTATAATTTATATAAAACCTTGATGCAATAAGTAATTAAGTAAAATATAGAGTGAAAAAAAGCAAGCTAGATTTTACAACTTTATTGTTTATGAGAAGTCTGACCTAAGGAGATTGCAACAGGACAGCGTATATATGAAGTTATCAGCGCTATTCTTCTCGTCCCATCCAAACTGGCACGCTCAATTCTGGGAGACGCCTCACTATCTGCCCAGAACACATACCTGAGAAGAAAAACAGATAACCTCACTAAATTCATTCAAATATTATCCAACCTTAAAGCAATACTTCAGACAAAAAATGTTATTCTCTTTTTGGTTACTAACTCTCATGCTGACCCAGATGTAGAAGACTTTCTATGAAAATTGACATTTCAAAAACCATGCAAAAGAACATGACGGTAATCCATACAGCCTTATTTGATGAAGCAATGTCTTCTGAAGCAAAACAGTAGGTGTGTGAGAAAAGTACTAATAAAGCTTGATGTAACAAACTAGTGCACGAAGTGACAGTCTTCTGTGCTTCTGCATTACTTCATAACACGCTTTCATATTACTTCAAAATGTGCTGATGATAAGTCAAGAATGCATTCATAAATCTGCATTTGACCTTTTGCCAGAAACAATGGTTTATAATTTTTTTTTTTTTTTTTAAACATTAGTATTAGACATTCATTCATCAGCTAAGGTCGTATGGATTACTATCATGTTCATTTTGCATGGTTTCTGAAGTGTGAACATCAAGGGACCCATGAACTTGCGTTATATAGAATGACAGAGATGCATAATTTTTTTTTAAATCTCTATGTTCCACTGAAGAAAGAAGGTAATTTACATCAACACAGCCTGAGGTAGATGATGAGAGAATTCCCATTTAAAGACAAGAAATCAATATTGGCCATATCTTTCCTGAAAATTTTTTCTCTTATTGTACACAATTTATCACACTGGACTAATGTTTTCTTTATTTTTATTAATCAAAATATTTGCATTTGTCACATTGAACCTCAAATTTATGTGACTATCAATTATATAGAGAAGTAGACCGTATTTTTACCCTAGCAGTGGCTGGACAGCAACTGCAGTAGGTCTGGAGAGGCCAGAGATGAGCTCACTTTGTTTGGAGCCATTCAGTGAGGCCACATGTAGAGCATGAGTGTTGGTGCTGACCCAGTACAGAAGCTCATGGATCCAGTCTACTGCCAATCCCAGAACACCTTCGGAAGCCTTCAACAACACAGCTGGTCTATAGTCACTGGAGTCTAAAGACACCCTGAAATAGACATGTTTTGTGTTGGAGCAATTTTTAAGCATTAATGATAATAATGGGTAAGATGTTCTAATTTAATATATATATATATATATATATATATATATATATATATATATATATTGCTCTGCACCTGTAAATGATGTCATTCTCAGGACTGGTCCAATATAACGTGTTCTTTGCATTAAGTGCTGAAACAGGTCCTGGTGAGGCTCTTTTATATGTGATGTTTCTTTGCTCAGAGCCGCTGAGGTCCATCCATTTAACCCCCTCATGAGTGCTGACCACCACATGAGCAGCAACACCTGCACAAGACCAAATCAGTGTTACTATTGTTTACTAAAACTATTTAAAAAAAAACATTTTTTTTTCACTGAATTAAAAGTATAAATAAATGTTAAATAATTTGAATATTAAAACTCAAATAAAAAATATAAATGTGACCTTGGAAACTAACTAAAATAAAATATTCAAACCGAATTGAAAATAAAAAGATAAACTAAACAGAAATATTATAAGAAAAAAAAAATCAAATAATACTGACAAAAGAAAATACCAAAACTTAAACTATAACAAAAACCTTAAAAATAAAATTTTTAAGAAATATGAATAAATACTATAATGTAAAATAATAATTAGGGTTGTGCCTCGACGATAGCAGATGTCTCTGTCGATAGTCAAGACAATATTAGGCTCATTCTCCTATTAATATAATATACAATTCTATAAAATAATATTATAATAATGATAATTATTATTATTATTATTTTTATTGGGCATCCTATTATTCAATTCAATTCAAGTTTATTTGTTTAGCGCTTTTTACAAAAAATCATTACAAAGCAACTATACAAAAAATTATGTTTCTACAATATTTAGTAGTAGCTAGTAGTTTGTGCACATTTGACAGGATTTTAGAAAAAATTTAAATAATAATAATAATAATACAAGATGTAGTCAGCTAGATGATGAACTATCAATATTATTAAGTTATTATAAACTGCCCGGCTATTTAACTTCAGCACCGCATTTCTCACACACACACACAAACAAACACACACCGCAAATGAGGATTAGAGCCTGTAGTTGGTGAATGAGTGGTGGGCCAAAGTGTGGTTCAGTTATATATAGATCAGTTAGTGTGAGCGCCAACCGTGCCAGAGTGCAGATTTTCTTTGTGCTGCATGATTGCATGAATATTTCTGAGCGGCAAAAGCGATTAATCTGTAAAACAATATATTGTGAGAGGGACGTGTGTAACCGCGTCCCATATGACTCAAAATAATAAACCACAAAGTTAACAAAACATTTTACTCTACTGGGTTGAGCAAGAGTGCTTCTCTGCTATTAAAGGGTTAGTTCACCCAGATAGCAAATTTATGTAATTAATAACTTACTCTCATGTTGTTTCAAACCAGTAAAACCTCAGTTTATCTTTGGAACACAGTTTAAGATATTTTAGATTTAGTCCGAGAGCTCTCAGTCCCTCCATTGAAGCTGTGTGTACGGTATACTGTCCATGTCCAGAAAGGTAAGAAAAACATCATCAAAGTAGTCCATGTGACATCAGAGGGTCGGTTAGAATTTTTTGAAGCATCAAAAATACATTTTGGTCCAAAAATAGCAAAAACGACAACTTTATTCAGCATTGTCTTCTCTTCCTTGTCGGAAGTGGAACTGTGTTCCAGACACGGAAGAGAAGACAATGCTGAATAAAGTCATAGTTTTTGCTATTTTTGGACCAAAATGTATTTTCGATGCTTCAAAAAATTCTAACGGACCCTCTGATGTCACATGGACTACTAAGATGATGTTTTTCTTTCCTTTCTGGACCCTTTAACAAGTAATTTGAATGGCCTATATATGTGCAATATTTTAAACGAGCCCTCACTGAGTTTAATGCCACAGTTATGTTAGAATGCATCTCTGTGGCGGTGCGTCGGTCTCGTCATGAGGCACGCGGTCCGGAGCGCTGTATGACTGATGCATCAGTTCAATTCAACTTTACTCCAAATATATGAACTTTATATTCATATACTTTATATTTAATGTGTGTGTTTATGCCCAATATTAGTGTTAAAGTGCTGAACTTTAAATTAAATCTACTATTGATTTTCACCGATGACTGATTTTGCAGATCATTTAGACTGATAACTTCCGTGCGCAGATGCGGCAGATTTAGTGGTTTAAAACACCAAATACTTATATTATAACAAGAACAAAAAGTCTCTCTCTAGCTCCTCCCATGCACGATAATATCATGCATCGTCGTCAATCTCACAGGCTGGTGATATGAAAAATGACCATATTGCCCAACACTAATAATAATACAATTAAATTCACACAGACAAAAAAATACACACAAAATATTCAAGACATGCAATTCTTGACTGTCTGTGTCATGTGTCTTTACATGCCAATTACATCTAAATCTTCCTCTCACTTGTAGACTTGCACTGTCCAGTCCCAGCGGTCAGCACATACCCCTCCTGACAGTCACACGCAAGAGATCCATTGGTACGGACACAAATTTGACCACACACATCTAATTCAAGACAGTGGTCCACATCTAGAAGTGAAAAGTGAGCATTTGAGTGACACTAAATGACACTAAAAAGATAATCCATGTTCTGTATGTTTTTGTAGATAACTGTGGTTTATCGTGGTAAATTATGGCATAACCAAAAGAGTGAAGCAGGACAAGCAAATTTTTATGACATTTAAATTTTCCCATATTACCATGTTTTATACAAGCATGTCGCCTCACTTAGGTCATATGAGCTGCTTAATACTACTACTTTTAGCACAGTAAACGCCCTGTTCTGGACACTATTGCTCATGGAAAAAAAAGAATGATCACTGATTGTCCTACAGTACTATTTCTACAACAACACTAATTTGTTTACATTGGACCATGCAATAATTTAAAAAGTTGACCAGTGTGACTCAATTCTCACCCTGACAATGCGTGTCCTGGACCAGCCTCATTCCACTGGGGCAGTCACACATGAAACCAAGAGGTAGATCAATACACAGGTGAGAGCAGCCACCGTTATTAACCTCACATTCGTTTTCATCTACAGAAACAGAGAAATAAAAACAAATTGTGAATTTGTACATGTTCATTATTGTATCAAAAATAAGCATCAATTATAAAACTTTTTTATACTTGTTGCTCTGTCCCTTTCTCTATACATAATTTTTTATTACATGTACACGAACACATATAAAGCTATAAATCTGTGAAGCAATATATCGTGAGAGGGACGTGTGTAACTGCGTCCCATATGACTCAAAATAATAAAGCACAAAGTTAACAAAACATTTCACTCCACGGTGTTTAGCAAGAGTGCTTCAATGCTGTGCTATCGGAAACTTCTTATTTCCAACTTACAATGTCATGATTACGATCTCATTGCATTATTTCCTAAAAAAAACATTACAGTGTAGTGGTTTGTGAATGATAATGCTTAGCCTAACACACACACGCGATACTAACCGGCCACTTCCTAAGTATACAGGCTCAATTGCTTGGTAAATTGCTAATCAACCAATCACATTGCAGCAACTCAATGCATTTAGGCATATATAGTGATGAATACAACTAGCTGAAGTTCAAACTGAGCATCAGAATGGGGAAGAAAGAAGATTTAAGTGACTTTGAACATAGTAATTAGCACTACCATATCTAGGGTTTACAGAGAATGGGCCAAAAAAAAAAAGAGAATATATCAAGTGAGCAGCAGATGTGTGGACGAAAAAGCCTTGTTGATGTCAGAGGAGAATGGGAAGATTGGTTAGAGATGATAGAAAGATCTTCTGACTATTATTAATTCCTCATTGTCATTAGGATATGTCCCCAAAACCTTCAAACTGGCTGTTATTAAGCCTCTCATCAAAAAACCACAACTTGACCCCAAAGAACTAGTTAATTATAGAGCAATCTCGAATCTCCCTTTTCTGTACAAGATACTAGAAAAGGTGGTATCCTCACAATTATATTCTTTCTTAGAAAAAAATGGTATATGTGAGGATTTCCAGTCAGGATTAAGACCGTATCATAGTACTAAGACTGCTCTCCTTAGAGTTACAAATGATCTGCTCTTATCATCTGATCGTGGGTGTATCTCTCTATTAGTTTTATTGGATCTTAGTGCTGCGTTTGACACAATTGACCACAACATTCTTTTGCATAGACTTGAACACTTTGTTGGCAGTAACGGAAGTGCATTAGCATGGTTTAAATCGTCCTTTTATGACCGCCATCAGTTCGTAGCAGTGAATGAAGATGTATAATATCGATCACAAGTGCAGTATGGAGTACCTCAAGGCTCAGTACTAGGGCCGCTAATCTTCACGCTTTATATGTTAACCTTGGGAGATATCATAAGGAAACATGGTGTTAGCTTTCACTGTTATGCTGATGATACTCAGCTCTATATTTCTTCACGGCCCGGTGAAACACACCAATTTGAAAAACTAATGGAATGCATAGTCGATATAAAAAACTGGATGACAAGTAATTTCTTACTGCTAGATTCTGAAAAAACAGAGGTGTTAAATATAGGACCTAAAAACTCTGCTTGTAATAACCTAGAACACAGTCTAAGAATTGATGGTTGCTCTGTCAATTCTTCGTCATCAGTTAGGAACCTAGGTGTGCTATTTGATCACAATCTTTCCTTAGAAAGCCACGTTTCTAGCATTTGTAAAACTGCATTTTTCCATTTCAAAAATATATCTAAATTACGGCCTATGCTCTCAATGTCAAATGCAGAAGTGTTAATCCATGCATTTATGACCTCAAGGTTAGATTATTGTAATGCTTTATTGGGTGGTTGTTCTGTACGCTTGGTAAACAAACTACAGCTAGTCCAAAATGCAGCAGCAAGAGTTCTTACTAGAACCAGGAAATATGACCATATTAGCCCGGTCCTGTCAACACTACACTGGCTCCATATCATACATCGTAGATTTTAAAATATTGCTTTTTTTACTTAAAGCCTGACTGGTTTAGCACCTCAGTATTTGAATGAGCTCCCTTTACATTATAATCCTCTACGTCCGCTACGTTCTCAAAATTTAGGCAATTTGATTATACCTAGAATATCAAAATCAACTGCGGGCGGCAGATCCTTTTCCTATTTGGCGCCTAAACTCTGGAATAACCTACCTAACATTGTTCGGGAGGCAGGCACACTCCTGCAGTTTAAATCTAGATTAAAGACCCATCTCTTTAACCCGGTTTACAAAAACATACTAATATGCTTTTATTATCCAAATCTGTTAAAGGATTTTTAGGCTGCATTAGTTAGGTAAACCGGAACCGGGAACACTTCACATAACACCCTATGTACTTGCTACATCATTAGAAGATTGGCATCTACGCTAATATTTTTTTATATTAGTCTGTTTCTCTCTTATTCCGAGGTCAGCATAGCCACCAAATTCATTCTGTATCCAGATCAGAGGGTCACTGCAGTCACCCGGATCCAGTACGTATCCAGACCAGATGGTGGATCAGCACCTAGAAAGGACCTCTACTGCCCTGAAAGACAGCGGAGACCAGGACAACTAGAGCCCCAGATACAGATCTCCTGTAAAGACCTTGTCTCAGAGGACCACAAGGACAAGACCACAGGAAACAGATGATTCTTCTGCACAATCTGACTTTGCTGCAGCCTGGAATTGAACTACTGGTTTCATCTGGTCAAAGGAGAACTGGCCCCCCAACTGAGCCTGGTTTCTCCCAAGGTTTTTTTCTCCATTCTGTCACCGATGGAGTTTTGGTTCCTTTTGGATCCATCCTGCTTTGTCTCAACAGTTCAGGCTGGTGGTGGTGGTATAATGGTGTGGGGGATATTTTCTTGGCACACTTTGGGCCCCTTAGTAAACATTGAGCATCGTTTAAACACCACAGCCTACATGAGTATTGTTTCTGACCACGTCCATCCCTTTATGACTACAGTACACCCATCTTCTGATGGCTACTTCCAGCAGGATAATGCGCCACATCTCAAAGCTCAAATCATCTCTGACTGATTTCTTGAACATGACAAAAGCTGGGTTATAGCTTTATGCGCATTTCGAAGTATCGCATCAGAACCGAGTGATGGAAAGGCTGAATTTCGATTAAAAATGCCTTAATTCATCGCTTTGAGGTGGTTCTTGTGCGAAAAATGGTTAATGCGATTAATGGGAGGTGGAAATGCATTTTGAGAATAAATTCCTCTAAGCGCATAAAAAAAAAATGTATGTGACTTTGTGCTATGGGATGGTAAATCCTGACTAACCAGCAGAGCAAAGTGTGTCAAAGTATTACTGTATAATAGCCTCCCAGAACTGGTAAATGACGGCGTCAACAAACAGCAGCTTCCACCTCTGAAACCAATGACCACATTCATTGCGTTTCGACTGATCGTTCTGATGTGCAAATAATTATATTCAGTAGCTTCTCCTACTTTGCTGATGTGATGTAGTCCCAGTGTATTGGGATGTGGTGGAACTGGAGATTCCCATCAAGGATGTGCAGCCAACAAATCTGCAGCAACTGCGTGATGCTATCATGTCAATATGAACCAAAATCACTCAGGAATGTTTCCAACACCTTGTTGACTCTAAGCAACAAAAATTAAGGCAGTTCTGAAGGCAAAAGGATTGTGTACTAGAATGGTGTACCTAATAAAGTGGCCAGTGAGAGAATGTGTACAAAATACACTGTTGTTCAAAAGTTTGTAATCAGTAAGGTTTTTTATTTTTTAATAAAGTCTCTATTGCTCATCAAGCCATTTATTGGAGCAGAAATAAGATGTAATATTGTGAAATTATTACTTTTTTTCACTTTAATGATTTTCTATTTTAATTATTTTAATATAAATTGCTGATCAAAGCTAAATATTTCATCGTCATTCCTCCAGTCTTCAGTGTCACATGATCCTTCAGAAATCATTCTTATATGCTGATTTGCTGCTGCTTTTTTTTTTTTTGGAACCGATGTTATTTTTTTTTAAGGATTCTTTGAATAAAAGAACAACATTTATTTAAAATATAATTATTTTGTAGTAATTTACAACACCGTCCAAATGTTTGAGGTCTTTTATTTTCTTAAAGAAATTAATGCTTTTATTCAGCAGAGATGTGTTAAATTGACTTTAATTGTTATTATTTCTATTTTACATAAAGATTGTTCTTCAACTTCATTCATCAAATAATCCTGAATAAAATATCACAGGTTCCAAAAAAGTATTAAGCAACAAAACCGTTTCCAAAATTGATGTTAAAATGGCTTATTAGAATGATTTCTGAAGGATCATGTCACACTGAAGACTGGAGTAATGGCTGATGTAAATTCAGCTTTGCATCACAGAAATAAATTATATTAAATTAATATACATCACAGAAATAAATTACTATATAAAGTATATTATTTTACCATATTACATTTTTACTTGTATAATAAATGCAAAATTAAAACACATCAAAATTCTTACTGATCCCAAACTTTTGAACAGCAGTACACACACAAACATGTAGGTTCTTGAAGTGTCTTGGAGACATTGCCACAGTTCTTCTGGATTTAGTCTGTTTTAGTTTGTTCCGTTTCTTCATGTTATTCCAGTCAGAGTGATGATGGTGAGATCAGAACATGTGTAGAGCACTGGCTGTTTTCAGACTCTTTGTACAAACAAAAATCTCACTTGATTATAACAATTAATGGCAAAAATAATGTTTGGAAATGTAAACTGATGTTTACTACTGACACACTACAGTAAAAGATAGAAATAACTGACTTAAAACCATTTTTGTTGGTGAAAATACTAGTGGCCTAAGATTTTGCACAGTACTGTATGCATACATGTGTGTATACATTTATAATTTATATTGTCACAAAAATATGTTTCAAATAAATCTTTCTATTTCAAGAATTCAAAAAAAGTATTACACTTTGAGCAAAAGTATTAATTACAAATTTTTTAATTTAAAATAAAATAATTAGAATGGCTACTGAAGGATCACGTGACAGTGAAGACATTGCATCACAGGAATATTTTTAACTAAATAAATATTACAATTATTACGTATTATACACAAACACATACCACAGTTCTCTTCATCGCTGCCATCTTCACAGTCTTTGATGTTGTCACACCTTCCTGAACTGGGCACACAGCGTCCATTCGTGCACCTGAACTGGGACCTAGCACATGTGTGTGCGCACGTGTCTAACTGTTCATCTGCTCCATCAGAGCAGTCCGGCGTGCCATCACAGACGCTACGAGAAGGGACGCAGCGCGCTGCTGCCACACAGTGGAAGGAGCCACTAGTGCAATTAAAACATGAAATCTCATCGCTGTTATCTCCACATTCATCCACACCATCACAGCGAAGATTCAGAGGCACACATCTGCCGTTATTACACACAAACTGCTCCGTGTCGCACTTTGGAAAACCTGCGAAAGATGAGAGTAAAAACAGCTCTTTAGTTCTGAAAGATTTTGAAAAAGACAGTTTGAGAAGCAGGAATAACCTACATATGACTTTATCGCAGAAACAGGACACAATTCTCTATTAATGTTATGTAGCTGAACTACATTTGATCAAGAAATGCATGCATAAGAATGTAAATGTCTACATTAACAGTAGGCAATAGTGTATGGCCAAAAGTATGCAGACACTCCATATAAAATCAAAAGGTTTGTCTATTCCAGAGAAAGCTACTTTTAACGCTATACCACACAACGGAATTCTAGAGAGTTCTATGGTTCCAACTTTTTCTGCAACAATTTGAGGGGGTCATTTTCCGTTCTAAAATGACAGCAAACAAAAGGTTCCTGAAGAAATGTGAAGAAGTCCAAACCTGAACACACACTGAGCATCTCTATGATGGAAGATGCAAAATCCCATAGGGAAGAAAACAAACCAAATAAAAAAGCCACTGACTTCTGACAAAATGATGGAGTTCAGTTTTGACCCCCTTATAAATCCCCATATTTATAACCATTTGTTAGTGCAATACAAACATTGACTGGAATAATATCAAAATGAATAAATAAAATGTTTGAACATTTGTTCGACCTTTCAGTAATGCTAGTCGTCTAGCAACAGGCTATGGATTTTAGGATATTCCCAGTTTGTGAACAACAATCTGAAGTCACACCATTTAATATAATTTTATAACCTGTTAGGATATGTCAGTGAACGCGACAGAATCTTCCGCATAAATTTGACTTACACTGAGATCAGAATCATATTCATCCAAATCCAATAAATGAAGATAACGTATTTAAACTATAATATAAAATATTAACCCGATTAAAATATTACCTGTATGATGTAACATGCAAAATTACCAAGGTCTCAAAACCTTCTGGCGTCACTGTATGAACAGCGGTCTATTATCTCACGCGTGCACGTGGAAACTCCTTTGACACATTACAAAGGAAGAGCAAAATGAAATCAAGTGACAATACGTTTTTCTAAGTTAATTTCGTCCATGTTAAAAGTACATGTGCTTGATACCAATACCGCATGTTATATTGTTACATTTACACTGCACGTGGAAAACATTTTAAAACTTCAAGTTTGTCAGCTGCATCTGTGCCATTCGATCCAATCAGATGGCGTGAGAGCGCAGCGTGCAGCGCGAGGTCCAATAGGAGAGTGTGAACGCTACAGATGCATTCAGACACATTAGACGCATGCATTTATTATCCTCTGTCCACGCAAATTTACAAATAATTCCTTACCTTCTGTTAAATGTAAACTTGACACACACGTCAAAAGCAGTAGTACCGCACCAAGGTGTTCCATGCCTTGCTCGGTGTCCTCTAGGTTGCGCGCTTGTCGCAAGGCAATGACGTCATGTCCGCACTACAGAATATGTAATCGCCATAGACTTCATATATGTAATCGCCCCCAAAACGAAAAAGTCGACTCCAGAAAGTACTAAGCCACTCTTTAAAATGTATAAAGGTCGATGTATTTTATAACAGAATATCAAACCACATAGATAGCTATATTTAATACCTACAGATGGCAAAAACTCACATTTTAAGTAAAATATTTCACAAAATAAATGTGGTTTTAAATTGTAAAATAATTGGTCTACTGTTAAAATCACTTTTGGCTATACTCTGCTAGGAAACCTTTGTTAACTTAATTCAGTCATATAAAAAATTTTTTACCAGTCATTTCTAGTAATTCATCCTTTATTATTTATATGCATGTATTCGTATGTCCCTTTTCAATTTGCACAACATTTGTGCAGTCCTTACACAATTGCTCAATAATACTGCACATTTAAGAGTATCTCTCTCGCTCTCGGTTTTGTGTTTACTGCCATTTCTACTCTGTTCCTGTTCCTATATGTTTATTGCAGAGACGCCCCAGGTAAAGTAACAGAGAAAAATGGGGGATGTGATTTTATCGTACGTTCTCTCAGGTTTGAATGAACAACATTATGGCGTTATTGACTAATTATAAAGTAAACAACTTTCCTGCTTAGGTGTCACTGCTTCGTATCACGTTAAAATAAAACTTGAAATGGCCTGAAAACGTGATGACCGCGTCAGTTTTTAGTGAGCATATCAGCGTGATGAAATTAAAGATATATCTTAGTGTCTGTAGCATTGTTTACAGAGCTTTTAAGACGATGATCCGAAAATAAGTTTACTAAAAGAACAGCTGATTTCAAGTTCACAAATAAAAAAAAAATATTAGTGTAATTTAATGTGTTAAATAACATGAACAAATAATGAACATTTATTACATTATTTATTACTATTTGTTTACATAAGTTATTACAAATACAGTTGTTCATTGTTAGTTCATGTTAGTTAACAGTGCATAAACTAATGTTAACAAATAACTTGTAATAATGCATTTAACAATGCATTAACTAAGATTAATAAATGCTGTAGAAGTAGGCTATAGTTCATGTTAATTAAAGTAGTTAACTAATTTTAACTAATGAAACCTGATTGTAAACTGTTTCCAGAATATTTTCAAATTGTTACTCCCTTTAATTGTTATTTTGGAATAAATATAAAGATGCACAAAAACACTATGAAATATATAATTAGTATGTATGTATATGTATATATATATATACACATACAATATTAATAAAATCAATAGAATTATACTATTTGTTATCTTTTTATGTAATATGCATTTACCAAGGAAAATGTGACAACATAAGTGTAACAGGGACATACACATATAACTGCTTTATAACTACCTCCTGGTTTTAAAACATCAACTCACGCCAACGCCACTGCTCTATACAGCTATTAAAAATTAACTTCATCAGATGGCTAAATGTAATTTAAACAGCAATAAAGCCAGAATAAAAAAAAAAGAAAAATCCCATTTTACTAAATCTTTTCCCCACGATAACAGACGCCTATGATCTATGGGCCGGAGATGTTTTGTAAGGGGAAAATTTCAGCAGACTCATCTCTTGTGTAACATGTCATTACGTACATGTGCGATGACCTATATATTACATGACCGACATTCCTACAGTCTTAACACCGTTGAGTAACAAAGATCCAGACGTTCAACCTATATGTTAGACAACACAAAAACACAATTGACACAGGAAATTACCAATCTCCTTTCTCTCAGCAATTGCTCATCAGTTCATCAAACACTGAAGCGTTATCACAATTCCTGATATTATCACTAGGGGATATCCTGTCCTGTCATTTTCCCTTTTTTTCTTCAATAAAATACGCAGCATAAATTTATTAACACGCTGGTGATTGATGACACACTGACATCTTTGAATTTAATTCCATTGTTCGCTAGTCCCAAACGCACGTTACAAAACTCAAAAGTTTTGTGTTTTGTAACGCGCCTCTGTGGCCAATAGAATCGCTCGCTGATGCGCACGTGATTATAATTTTACGTAACACACAGACATAACGACGGTATGTTCAGGAGCGCGAGTCAGTAGGTTCTCTTGTACCGATAACTGTAAGAATGCTTTGACATTGTATTTATTATTTTTGTGGCGTATCTGTGAATGTCACATACAGGTATGCCGTTGCAAAGACTAGCCCAAGAATATGCTTTGGAGGAAAACGGAAGGTTTTTTATGGCATCTGAAACAGAAGGCGACTGGGACGAGCAAGACCACCTCGATCACCGTCAACTTGTTTTATCCAAAGCTGATGCTTTAGCGTCGGAAAATCGTCTTAAAGAGGCTGTCGATATGTTTTCCGTGGCTCACCGATATGGTCCGGTCCGGCCGGACCAGCTGAGCAGTTTAGTCGGATGCGTTCTGCGTAACTTCAAGAAGAAATCAGAAGAGTCCTCAACGAAAAGTGAGCCGAGCTGGACTCAGGATTGTGAATTCGACTGCCCTGGCTGTCATAGTTTCTTAGCCGAGCCCGTGACGGTGACTTGTGGACATACTTATTGTAGGAGATGTTTACAGCATAGTACTTTTTCTAAATGTAAACTGTGCAGTGAAGATATTAGGAGGAGGCCCGGGGAACCCCGACTGAATGTGATCTTATGTGGACTTTTAGAGAAGTGGTTTCCTGAAGACGTGGATAGAACTAAATGTTTATGGGAAGCTGAAAGCCTATTGAAGAGTAAACACTACGGAAATGCTATTGCACTAACCAATCAGTTATTAGAATCTGGTAAGTTCACATCCTTCACTGTGTCTAAATATATTTACTAATCTGACAACAATGCTATGACCAAGGTTACTAGGTCACAACACCGCCGGTCACAACTTATATTATTTATTAAAAGGGTACGAGGTGTGCAAAGCTCCACTGACCAACATTTGGATTGACAGCCGTAACTTATGTATTAGCCCCGCCCTCAGGGATCATGTAACTGACGCGTTCGCAGTGCGCATGCGCACTCTGCACGCGTTGTGTAAGGCAGGTCGTGTTTTGTAATCCGAGGCAAACTGTGTTTGATAATAACAAGTAGAACAGTATGTAATAGCCGCAATGTTCAGGTGTCTGTTCAACAGAAAGATGCCTAAAGGTTGTCTAATGTCCTGTTGCCTAAATACTAAAAATGCAACAGCTGGAATTTGAACAAGCTCCAATGTCATAGTGAAAATGGTCATTTATAGGCTACCTAATGTATTTTATCCGAACATTTCAGATGAATTCAGATGAAACCCTTTGGGAATCCCAATGTCTGTCATTGGTTATTCAGTAATGTAATTAAACTATCAAAGCACAATTTCAAATAGATTATTTGATTTAATATTTTACATTAATGTCACTTTAATATATATATATATATATATAAGTTATATACATTCTGTAAAAGTTTTGTTTTAACTTTTTTTCATTTACATTATGTATAATGAGAGGGCCAACTTACCACATGTGTTTTATTTGTACTGTTGATTCATGAAAATCTTTCATCATATCCTCATTGTTAAGTGTTGGTTGCCAGGAAATATTTGATGATGATGATGAAGTTATTTAACGGCTACATAACGTCACAAAGTTTCCGGTCGTCTACACAAAAATCTTCTTTGATGACCATTTGTCACATTTTATCTGCGTTACATTTCTTGATAGAAGTGTTGGTTCTGAATATGTCGCAGAGTAATCAGAGTGTGGCAGTCTTTTCTCTTCTGTTGTGTCCTCATTTGTCCTTGAAAAAAAAAGCAGTGCTGTAGTGTCACATCCTCTCTCCTTTTATTCCTGTGGCATTTCAGTGCCCAAATGTCTCTCCTTGATCCACTGATCTAACACATTGAATCTATGCCATGTCAAGTATTATGATTAAAATAATGCTTGTCAGACAGACCTAAAGAAATGGTAGTTAAAGCTGTGATTTTGAGGTCTCTCACTGTCTCTGTCTTTCTCTCAGACTCTAGTAATGTGTGGGTGCGGGTGTGCCATGCCGAGGCTCACCGAGGACTGAAGCAGTACTGTCAGGCTTTAGAAAACTGGGAGGCCTGCCTGATTGCTACCCCATCCCCAGAGGTACATCAATTATTTTCCTAACACATACCACCACAGATGGCAAATTCACAGTACATCAGCACGCTTTTACAAATATTATAATATCTGGATTATTGCTTTAAAAACAGGTGATTGCAACTCACTCTACTCCGAAATCACCCCTATACTCTTAAATAAGGCACTACATGGACAGACAGTTTCAGTGGTGTCCGTAATCTTGTTTGGTATTATCGAGTGCACTCATTCAATCCCAAAATGCACAGCAATAGCAAGTGTACAAATGGTGCATGCTCCATGGCTACATAATACCCATAATGCACTGTGAGAATCGTGCACCAATTCTAGCTCTGTGATTAGCCTTCAGGCCATTAACATGACTCTCAGTCCCATTCTAGTCAGATTAACCCCAAAACAGAATCAGAATTCAGAATCAAATCAGTAAAAATCAAAATCAGGACTGTTACTGGAAGCTAAACTCATTCTGATTTGTCTCTCTCTTACAGGGATATTTCCAGAAAGCAAAAATTCTCCAAGAGATGGGTCATGTAGATGAATCTCTGCAGGTCTTCCTTCAGTGTTTGGCATTGGATGAAAACTTCCATCAGGCCAAACGAGAAGTGGAATTGGTGAGTTTAATTTCTGTTTTTGTAGTTTAATTTAGTTGGTGTTATAATAAAAATTGGCCTTCAGTACGTTACCAATTTCTATTTCTGTATTGAAATACTAAGTTGACAATTTAGTAAACAAAACATCCTCAAGTGACTGGTGAAACAAGCTAGGGCATCATTTCAAATATAGAATATTTTATTATACATAGTATTATGTTATTATATTTGCTACTTTTGGTCATATAATATGAGAGCATGTTGATGATCAGATTAACTGTATTTTGTTTATTCAGGAATATATATACTGTTTTATGTTCAAGATACAGTTTTAGTTATTTGTGGTCTTAAATGTCAACTTATTGTAATGTGCTGTGGCCAAACTGTTTCATATTATCAGTTATGGACCATGATTAAATTATGTAAGATAATTGTTACTGGTGAAGCCTAAACACACAGAAAGACAAAGAAAGTGCGCTATGTACATTTCATAACCTGTGTATCTTTGTGAGTGTGTATGTGTGTGTGTGTGTGTGTGTGTGTGTGTTTACAGGAGGCTTAAAACACACTCTCTGATGTATTTTTGTGCTTTTCTTTGGCCTACATTAAGACTGAGAGCTATTTTAAAGGATACATAGTGATCTCTCAAAGACATTATAAAGACTGGTGGCTTTAATAACAGTTCTGAGGCATAAACACTAGCTAGCAGCACTTAATTCCTGTGATCTGTTTGTCTGTTATTGAATAAATTGCAGCGAAACTTGTTGTGTACAACATTTTAAATAACTGTTATATATTTGCATAACTGTTTTAAAGGTTTTTGAAAGAAGTAACATTTTTAAAATGTTTTTGAAAGAAGTAATCAAGGCTGCACTTTTTTTTGCTCATTAATACACTAAAAAGTAATATTGTAAAATATTATTTACATTTACAATAACTGTTTTCTTTTTTTAATATGTGTCAAAGCTAATTTATTTCTGTGATGACAAAACTGAATTTTCAGCAGCCATTACTACACATGATCATTGGCTTTTACTGATTGTAGTAAGAAATATTTCTTATTACTATCAATGTTGTGAACAGTTATATTTTTTGGAGACCATGATACATTTTTTCAGAAATGTTTTATGAATAGGACGTAAAAAAAACTGCATTTATTTGAAATATACATTTTCATAACATTATAAAAGTCTTTACTGTCACTTGACATAAAACAAATACATCCATGCTGAATACAATTCATAAAAAACTATCTTGACCTCAAAACTTTTGAACGGTACTGTATATATGAATATACATTCTTAGCTATACTCTGTTAAAACGCCTTTTTGTTCTATACTGATCTGTTACATATTTTTGTTCTTCTTCATCTTTAGATCTTGCATGACATGTTGGCTCCAGCCTGTGATAATGTCAAGGTTGGTTTGAGAGAGACAGCCCACAACACTTCCTCACATTTGCGCAGTAAAACTCTGGAAAACCATCAGACCCCGTTGCAACCCCCCCACCAGTCTGTCACACCAGCAGCATCTATCCATCTGCCCTCTACAACCACAGAGGTAAGCAGGTCCCCCTTTAGCACCTTGTACATTAAATTAACTTTAAAGACCTTATGTTGACAGTGTCATTAGCAGCTCTTAATACTTTAACTCCTAATTTTTCCATGTCTGCAGAAACCAGGTCACTCTCAAAGTCTGGAGCGCTCTGTCCTGAGCAGAGCTCACTCCCTTCGTGCTCACGGGATAGGAGGAGCAGTAGAGGAGGGGCTTAAAAGAGTTAGCTCCGCCCCCCAGTTGGGTGACCCAGAAAAAGGGGTGCTGCTGAAAAGGAAGCTGTCTGTGTCTGAAGCAGGGCCTGGCATGGCTTACAGCCACAGCAGTAAATATAAGAAGCAAGTAGGTAAGTCATCTATTCCGACGAGTACATGATGCAAACACAAGGTTGAAAAGCCATGTAAATAATTTAGTGACTGCACATCTGAACATTTTTAGCTGGTGGTTCTCCAATGATTATAATAAAACCCTCACCCAGCATATATTATATGTCTGTAAAATGTTCCGGTTTTTGAGTTTGCTTTCCACTGGGACTGTGCTTTACTATCATCAGTGTTGTGCCTGAACGCGTTCATTGAACGATAGTTCATGAACTCGTTCATATTTTGGGCGAACGTGAACTGAACGTGCTGTATTAATGCCTGATGAACGTTACTGTGAACTCGTTCATTCTGGTGTCTGTGAACGGCACACTCTCTCAGGTTAACTTCTTTCAATAGGGTGCCAGATTTCTATAGAAAACCCGGCTAAAACACACCGTAAACGGGTCTTAATATGTAGCGGAAAAACACCCAATCTGGCAACACCAGCCACCAGTGTCGCACCGCCGTCCACCGCATGCGTGACGTGTCATCAAAAAAAACAAAAAAAAAGGCATCGAGGCGACAGCAGCATGTAGCAAGAAGGCGTATGATCATTTAAAATAATTTTATAATGTTTATGACAAGGTCGGTGAGAATGGGAGACAAAGCATTAAAGCAACAATGGGGAAATGCAGTCCCCTCAATGCTAATGTAAACCCTGGATGGATAAGGATTCACAATTGGATATGAAGATGAAATCTGACGCATAGCTTCTTTGTTAAAATTGATAAAATAATTGCTGTCTGTGATTCTATATGGGCTGTGGCAATAATTTTGAAAAATAATAGCTCGCAGCAACATATGGAAAAAAAGAACTATGAACTAGTTCATTTTTGGAACTGTGAACTTATAGTGAACTTAGTTCAAAATGTTGTAGTTTGAACTATGAACTGAACTAGTTCATTTTAAAATTTGTGAACTGAACTTTGAACTTTCCCAACACTGACTATCATCAGCTGAAAATGTCTGCAGTTTGAGTTTGCCCTGAATAAAGTGGTGTCCTCATCTCTCTGTTGTTCAACATTTTTACTTCAGCGACTGGCAGTGCTGCTACTCCTGTGGTCACAGAGGAAACCAAGTCCCATCGAACCCTGCCAAAAGACCTGCTGGACCCCAATGATTTTGAATGCGCTCTCTGTATGAGGTGAGGAATGAGTATGTTTCTAGAGTCAAATCGACTAAAAGCCAAATAAAAAATGTAAAGGAGGAAAGGACAAGTAATCCATATATGCCTTTAGAATAAAATATGAAAAAAAGAAATGTCTCTAGTTTTCAGTTTTTAACTACGTTTGTTTTTTTGTTGTTGTAGTTTTTTATATACATATTTTTTATAATGTTAATATTTGATTGAATGTATTTGATAGCAAATTAGTTTCTGAAAAAACTTTGTTTCTTTCAGAATTCTCAGTTATTTTTAATTAATTTCATTTAAATATTGTTAATATTTTGTCAAAATGAGACTTTTAAAAGGAATGTATTTAATAGCGAGTTCGTTTCTGAAACATAATTTCATTCGATTTATTCATCATTTTATTTGATTTGATTTAAAAGGATTGTTTAGTAGCAGATTAGTTTCTGCTTTGGTATCAAAATTGGTAGTGGAAATACAACAATTTGACTGTTATTTATTTATTTATTTTTTCAATTTTTACAGTTAATTTGATATTGTGAAGACTGTGGCATTGTCCACTGGTGATAGGACTTGAGATGGATTTTAAAAACAGTTGTAAACAAGGTCTTAGTATAACTTATATTATAAATTACGCAGTGCACGTATAGAAGACAAACTACCGTATTTTCCGGACTATAAGTCACACTTTTTTTCATAGTTTGGCTGGTCCTGCGATTTATAGTCAGGTGCGACTTATTTATCAAAATTAATTTGACATGAACAGAGAGTAATGAACAAAGAAAAATGCTAAAAAAACTAAAAAGCCTCAGCTGCCAGGCGACAGGTTCATATATGTGTCAGTGACAGTGTTCAGCTCAGCTCATCTCCTGTCTCTTTTCTAGATTGTTTTATCAGCCTGTCACTACACCCTGCGGTCACACATTCTGCAAAAACTGTCTGGAGCGCTGTCTAGACCACAATCCACAGTGCCCTCTCTGCAAAGAAAGCCTGAAAGAGGTTTGTCTCAAAATCATAGACTGTGCATTTGCATGGGAAGCAACAATCAGTTAATTATAATAGCATTCAGGACTCAAAAAGGTACATTTTATGAATTAATTTCTATTAATTAATAAAATTGTGTTGTTTTATTTAATCTTAATTCAATTTATTTAAGATTTAGCACCATAATCTTTTATAAGTATGTAAAAGGATTACAAATTTTAATTAAAAAAAAAAAAAAAATTATGCTTTGTTTTTTAATTTGTATTTATTCATAATTCATAAAAATCTTGTTCAAAAAAATGTTCATTTCATCTAATGCTTTCAAGACTATCACAAGTTTCACACTGACTTCAGGCCATTCGGTCATCCTTACTGTCGTGCACTGACATGGCATTTTTGATACATTTTTTCATACTTTCAATTACATTCTAAATAATTTTTGAATTCGTAACCAATCCAATTCTTTCTGTATTTCTGTTGTTCTTCAACTTCTCTTCCTCCTCTGTTTGGTCACTCATACAGTATCTTGCCGTCAGAAAGTACACAATCACACAAGTGCTGGATAACATCATTAAGCAGCATCTATCCAAGGAGCATTCAGAGAGACTGAAGCTGCATGCAGAGGAAACAAAAGAGCTCTCAGAGTAAGTTTGCACACTACGTAATGTGAAGCTGCTTTTGCACTGATGCCAGGCATAACATTCATTTGTTATGCATAATCTTCTAGTTTTTAATCTTTACCTCCAAATGAAATTAGAAAAAAAATAAAAAATGTAACTTTCATTTGTAAAGTATTTAATTCAGTGAATTATATCACAATGTGATATATGATATGTGACCCTGGACCTGGACTGGAGATTTATACATCACATGAAAGCTGAATAAATAAGCTTTTGATTAATGTTTGTTGGGATCAGACAATATTTGGCCGAGTTGTAACTATTTGAAAATCTGGAATCTGAATGTGCAAAGAAAAAAAAAAAAAAGTATTGCTAAAATAACCTTTAAAGTTGTCCAAATGAAGTTCACAGCAATGCATATTATTATTCAAAAATTAAGTTTTTATATATTTATATAGGAAATTCACAAAATATCTTCATGGAACATGATCTTTACCTAATATCCTAATGATTTTTGACATAAAAGAAAAATGTATTATTTTGACCCATACAGTGTTTTTTTTGGCTATTGCTAAAAATATACCCGAGCCACTTAAGACAAGTTTTGTGGTCCAGGGTCACAAATGTGATATTTGCATAAGTCCTTGTATCTAATCAACAAATCACACTCAATCTCTTTCTATGTTATTTGTCTTTCCCCAGTTTAACAAAAAATGTGCCCATCTTTGTTTGTACCATGGCCTACCCCACTGTGCCTTGCCCCCTTCATGTGTTTGAACCACGATACCGTCTCATGATCCGTCGCTGCATGGAAACTGGGACCCGTCAGTTCGGCATGTGCATCAGCGAAACCCAGAAAGGGTAAGTGTGATATATGAGTTATATGAGATCCATGTAAGCATCAAGTCTGTTGGATTATGTAGCTGATTTCATATTATGATATATGAAGGTTCGTGGACTACGGCTGCATGCTCCAGATCCGCAGTGTGCATTTCCTCCCAGATGGCCGCTCTGTCGTGGATACAATCGGAGGGAAGAGGTTTCGCGTCCTCTCACGTGGAATGAGAGACGGATACTGTATCGCCAACATCGAGTATCTGGAGGATATGAAAGTACGCACATCGCATGGATTTTTCGATTACTGTAATGTAGAGGAATGCAGGAAAAATAATGTCTAATGTCTGTGTTATTGTTAAGCATTCAGGGTTTTTTCTTATAAGGTAAATTATTTTATTTAAATTTATTACAACTTTAGCACCATAGTTTTCTAATTACGAAAAAAAAAATCAAAGAAAACTGTTTTGCAGTTATAGACTTAATTTTTTTTGCTAAGTAGAGATTCAAATTAAAATGCATGGAATGGAAGTCAGATACTGTACTGCAGACACTACGAGTGTCTGGAGGATATGAAAGACTTTTAGATTACTGTAATGTAGAGGAATGCAGGAAAATATCTCTCTATGTATAGTTATGATAGTTTCCAGAGCTCAACAATTAGGTAATTTTATTATTTGTATTATTTTATTTATTTACATTTTAGCACCATAGTCAATTGGATTTTTAAATAACTGCAATATAGAAGAATGTTTAAAGATACAGTATTAAAAAACATTGTGCATTGTAGGTCAATGATGAGGGGGATTTGGACAAGCTACAGGTGTTACATGATCAGGTGTACGAGCAGGCCCGTAAATGGTTCCAGAACCTGGAGAACCGCTTCCGGAACCAGATACTGCAGCATTTTGGGCCAATGCCAATGCGAGAGACTGATATCCAGGTATTTCCCGCTCTCTTAATCTGTACTACTGAGAGAAGCCCTGTCTCTCTTCTTTCTTTGCCCTACAGCAGGCTGCACAGGAGGAAATAGGTTAAAGTGCATTCAGGGTTGGGTTTGCATAAGTGCTGTTACATCATAAATGTGTCAGAAAGAACGGAAGTGAAACTGGCAGCTCTTGCAAACATGCTCACACTGTCTGGTAAACATATTAGCGTGTTGTCCCGAATAGGGATGGCATACTTTCAATAATAACGGAGGGAGGTTATGGTTGTGTAAGCTTCATGAACATAGCTGGGGCTTATATGGTCAATTTGAAGGGCCTGTCCTGTGATTGACAGTTTCGTCAGTATTTAGTTTAGCTCATTGTTTCTATAGAACATGGTGAGGTAAAAAGGTTAAAGCAAGACCAATACCAATTCTAGCCAATATCAATGAGAATTATTAGGTTTTCTTTTAGGTCATGGCTGATAACCTGGAAGCAGATATATAAAATTAAATAATATTTTGTCAAAAAAAAAAAAAAAATCTGTAGTTTTCAATCCTAGGCATCACAACATTTTGGGTACAATATAAAAAATTGAAATAAATTCTGAGATTAGCTAAATATTACATTTTTAATGTGCTTTTAAATTGTTTAAAAAACTGTTTTAAGGAAATTAACTTAGTTGGAATTAGATGCATCGTTTTTATTGTTAACTAAAACTATTTAAAAATAGTTTTTAAGTAAAATAAGGCTGAAGTAAAACATATATTAGATGATGAAAAACTTAAAACATAAAATATTTAACAAAAATTACAAATTTTGCCTTTGTGACTAACCAAAATAAATTAGGTTTAAGTTGACATACTAAAATTACTAAAACTGCAATTAAAATAAAGCTAAGTAGAAATATATATATTTAACATAATAAAAATGACAAAAGCACATGTAATTACTTAAACTTAAATTAAATTAAGCTGAAAAATAAAAGCTTATTTGTAATAATTATAAAAACCATAATAGTATAGAAATAATACTAAAATATCACATGATGGCAACGGGAAGGTAATCAAAGTATACAACAGGAAATGAGCATGCACAATTAAATATCTAACATCAGCTGATATATTTCCAGTAATAACAGATACAAATCTCTGATATCAGCCGAGAACCAACAAGGTACAGATATGACTTATATCTCTAGGATATGACTCCTTAAATGTACTTTTATTAGTACATTAGCTTGCTCTTAAGACATTAACCCTATTTCTTCATTTTGTTTGTTTGTATTCAAGGCCACACCGAATGGTCCGGCGTGCTGTTGGTGGCTGCTAGCTGTTCTTCCTGTCGATCCACGTTACCAGCTGTCTGTCCTTTCCATGACAACACTAAAAGAACGTCTAGTCAAGATCCAGCACATCCTCACCTACCTGCAGAACCTTTCCAGCAACTAGAGCTTCCACACAAACACACACAGAACTCTGTTTCCACCAGCTAACGTCTGTGTCCTTCTGCCGGACAACATGCAAAAACTCTGTGGTGCTGAATGATGATGAACTAATGAGAATTTAGGGAGACTCCACTGAAAGCCAGACACAGATTTCTACCTATGGGGATAGATGTAATTCATGCCGAGAATTCTAAGAACAAATTTGTTTTCTACCAATCTGTTCATAAACATCTTGTCTTTGTGCAGATCCCTGTAGTATTTATTGCTGAACAGCCTGTCCGTTCTCATTTAGGAGAAACAATCTACTTAAAATCACATATCCGTCCAATGCCTGTGGCCTCCAGACAGTGCTATAAAGGCAGAAATATTGCTGGAGAGCATCCAACATTTTCAACATGATCACACCATTGCTTATGTGTGTGTGTTGTGTGTTGAAGTAGACAGGGAGCATCTGCAAAAACAACTTTTCAAGGTAGATTTTTAGGCACCGAGGCAGAAGGCAAGACCATTTTGAATATATTTTCTTCTTCACTTAATACTCTGGAAAAACAAAATCAGAAATATTGCTTCCAAGCATCTAGCCGAGCTTTCGCACAAGAAGTCATTGTCGCACAAAAAAGAGAGAGAAGACTGACGATGCACTTCTGAATTCATCTGTGTTGCTTTTGTAGTAATGGACATTAATGAAGCTAACACTCTCCCATCCTGTCTCAAGCTTTCAGCTCAGAGATCAGCATGAGACCGTTTAGCATAGATGTATTTCTCCCAGGGGAAATGATTAGGACTTCCAAATATCTCAGTTGTTTAGTTTCAGACGTATCATTCATTTGCTGTGGGTTCACTTTGGTTAATCAAAGCCGCATTAACAACTTGTCTCCATATTGCAAGTGTTTCTGTTAGTTACAAGCTGCTCTTTGTCAGATTCGTTAGAAGTCATTTTAAGATGTTGCTGAGATATTGATATATTTTATTTGTGTAAACAAAGGGAAACTTGCAATATTTTGACAGATGTACTGTAGACAAGTGAAAAACAAACTATCGTTGGCTGCAACCAACACCATACTGAAAGGAGACCCAGCTAGCATTCTACATATTGACAGTGATGAATGCTAACTCACCTGTGTGGTGCTTGTTGTGTGCAGACTAACTTTTGCCTTATAATACCTTGTTGCATTCTGCTCCTATGGTATAATGCTTGGGTTTTTGCATTCCTGTTGATGGAAAATAATTCTGTAGTTTAATTTAATTAATTTGCCTCTTGGCCAAAATCCTTTCTGTGTGAAAAATATGTCACATTATGGCTTTGTTGTATGTAAATCATTTTGTTTTGAAAAATATTTTTGTTTTTACAGCTCTGCTCAAATATTTAAGTTGTCGATTTTCAAAATAAATTGCACATCTTTTTCATTGTATGTGTTTATTGTATTATTACCATCATCATCATCTATCCAGCCATCTAAAATATTTTTCATATTTCCAAAACAATTGCCTTATGTTGGGTTGCAGGATGCTGGAATCCAATTTATTTATTTATTATTATACATTTTCTCCTTCTTACTGACAATTAAAAACTATCACATAAACAATTTGACCTATATATGGTCACAAGGATGCTGGAGCCTAATTTCTTATTATTCTTACGATTATTAGATAATAATCAACAAATAACATTTTTATTATTAATATTCGAAAGAACTTATTATAATTATCGTTACCTATATTCTCCACTAGGTGGCAGCAGCGTCACTGGTTGTACAACAGCAGCAGCATGTTTCATAGCAGCATCGTTGTCCTGGGGCTTGTTTCACTAAGGAGGTTCAACCAAACTCTGATTTTAAACTTGAACTCTGAGTTGACTTACCCTGGGATGGGAAAATCTGAGTTTTCGGTTAAAGAACAGCTGAAATGAGCTGGTTTAATCAACTCTAAATTGACTGACTCTGAGTTCAGCGCGTGCACCACATAAAAAGCCATTACCAATGGAGCGCCGATATTACGATTCACCATGGCAACAGCTCCCGCCAAAAAGCCGTCTGCTTACTTCAGACTCGATACAAATCATGTAATTCTTATCAGTTTTATAATATCACAGGCACCTCAGAGTTTTCACTTAAACTACTTTGTGAAATGGGCCCCTGCAGCTGCTCTTAAATCATCCACCACCCTGGCCCTGCATCAAATAACCAGAATATTCTCACAGAGCTTCAGACCTTGTTTTATACAAATATACTTATTACAGGGCTCTCAAGTCTCACGCATTGGGCGTGAGACTCACGCATTTCAACCCGTTCACACGCTCACACGCCACACCTTGTATTTCTCACGCAGAGACATTACGAGGACAACGCCCACCAAGTTGCGGCGCTATTTTTTTAAACAGTGAAACAGGTAACGTAGAGGAATCAAGTGAGTTCCCCGAAGGCCCTGACACGCACCTGCTAATCGAATAAAAAAAATATAGCTACCGATCAGCCAATCAGAAAATAGCATTGCTGTATCCGGGTAAGATTTTTACAGGCTCGTGTGCAACACAGATCCAGACGCTCGCTGAAGTAGGTAACGTTACGGTTACAGACTTGTCAAGACAATGACACAGATTTTCACTATATGTTTTTTTTTATCAATATATTAATTTAACATTTTTTAAAAACAGTCTAAGATATGTTTTGGTCTGATGGTTATTATGACCCCGACACGCACGCAATTTTGGCCATTATACGTGGTCGGCCGTAGCTTTTGTGCCTATTATTAGCCCACTATTATTTTTTTATTGCCAAAGTTACACGTTGAAGAGGATGCGGGGCTACTCTGACAGTTTTATATAAGAGACTTCTATAATAGGCCTATCCATAATACTTGTATGGCAGTATCCATAATAGTTTAAAAAAAAAAATGTTTTTTCTTTCCTTTTATTTTTACTGCACCTCATCCTGGTCCCCATTTTCAAAACGTTTTGCCTAGGCTATTTCATTATATTTTATCCAATGTATAATATTGATTATTGCATTCGTCTATTTCAAAGATGTCAGGGAAGAGGCAAAGGAGCAATCTTTCATGCTTTGTTCTAAAAGATCTGGGCCTGTATTCATAAAGAATCTTAATGCAAAAAGTAGTTCCTAGTGACAAAATTCTAAGAAAATTCTTAGAAATGTGGGCGTTTACTTTTAAAATTAAAGAAAAAAATCCTAGTAAAGAAAAAATTAATTCAGAAAGCATCTTATCCCTTAAAAGAGGTCTTAAGGTAAAATTTGTTATGAGCACAGACGAGGACTTTTAAGAGGCTTAAGAGTTTCTTTAGCAGAGGAGAAAATGGCAGAAAGATGAAGAGGCAGAAGAAATGTGTTGCAGACAATGGATGACAATGAGTTAATAAGACGGTATAGATTATATAATAATTTAATATAATATAATTTAATATATAAATTAAAGTAATCACTACATTACGATATTTGGCAACTGGGAACATGCAACAATGCAATAGTGATGATTTGGGTCTGTCACAACCTTCTGTAAGCAGAGTGATCACACAAACAATTACAGCACTTTCAGAACATCTTATTGTGTCACAGTTCATTTAGTTTCCACTGGAGATTCCCACCTTGCAGGCTCTAAAAACTGCATTTATGAATATAGCAGGCTTATAGGTGAACACAAGCAGGGGGAATGAACCGTTAATAGTTTGTCCTATACGCTCCCATGTCTGCTTCTTGTCCCTTGCTGTGTCTGAATTTTCCTTTAAGAATGGCCTTGTGTTCATCCACTAACTGGGCTAACAGTAAACACTGTTCCTCTGTCCAGATTGGCTTTCTCGCTCTTCTTGGCTTTGATTCCATGTTTGATACATTAAAACCAACACTCAAACCGCCACTTACATAGGACGGCAATCACTGTAATTGGAAAGAGTGGAACAATTTTTATCATTCTAAGCCAATCAAATACCTTATAGGAAATTAAAAGCATGGTAAATAAAAAAATAGAATTCATATACACACATATAATGTGTGTGTGTGTGTGTGTGTGTGTGTGTGAGAGAGAGAGAGAGAGAGAACGGTCAAATAGGAAAAATTACGCATGTAAATTTAAAGTGAGGATTAGAATAGACCCTATACTTAAAATCACTCTTTTTTTTCCTTCTTGGACAACCAGCCAATCAGAGTCTTCAAAAGATTGTGTCATACATAGCAACCGGTTCAACCCCGCCTCCTCACTAAGATAAACGTTTTTGTCTTTTCCTTACTCAGAGTTGCTCTCAGATCGGTCCCGAATCGCTTTTAAGCTAAGACTCCTACGTAAAAGTTTTTAAGCTAAATTAAGAGTTTTCTGAGAGGATTCTTAGAATCTTTATGAATGCGGGCCCAGCTCCCTAAAAAGGTGGCTAGGTCAGAGGAGGAGGCTGTGGAGAATACAGTAGGGGAGGGAGTTAGGGTGCCAGTAGAGGATGGGTGCATGGAAGAGACTGTGGAGGACCATAGAGGAAACAGTGGAGAACCCACTGGAAACAGGGAAAAAGAGAGGGTTATGTAGAGCAGCCACCTGTAGGTGTTCCTTTAAGAAGGAGTGGTCAACCCGATCACCATTCATCACAATGGGAACCACCAGCTCTTTTTACTGGTGCTTAGTCTGCAGACAAGATAACTCCTGTGTCCATCAAGGTGTGAGGGACATAAGCAGGGAGGATTTCTAAAATAGCTGCATTAGTGTTAGTGCTTGCTCATTCAAATACCTATGCTGAGAGGGTTTTCTCCATGGTGGGATTAAACAAGACCAAAACCAGGAACAGTTTAGCACTTGATGGAACTGTGAAAAATGGCTGGCCTGGAACCACAGTGATTCAAATGGGAGCCACCAACCCCTGGCCTCAAAACCAGCTACCAACACCTACTATAAACAGCACTGACCATTTTTTCTCTCTCTCTCTCTCTCTCACACACAAATAAATGCTGAATTAAATAAATATTATTTTATTTGTAAGAATATGTGTCATTTATGAGATCAGACACCCGTCCCCATCAAACCCCTGCCGACATCGCGACCGCGGGCAAAATCTCACTCTGAACTCAGTTCAAAACTTGAGAGCCCTGTTATTACGTATTAACTTAATTGACAGGTTTGATGATCCGTGATTGAGCTCTCAGGTAGGAAAAACCATCAAACATCCAGCTATCGGAGAGACAGCATCATGACAAACTCTGAAAGAAAACAGAAGCAAAACTATCAGTTCGTGTAAGTTTAATTGATGTCATTTAGTCTACTAGTTCACTTCGACTACATCTGGGGCAAGTTCAAGCACCGTTTGAATATTAAATATTACAATATCATAGCACCACAGCAGCGATCAGCAATAATGATAAGCCTAATACTCACAATAAAAATAATAAGGTCATATAGATTATAACACAGTCTTGGAGGCAAGAAGTGGATTATTCTGCACCTGAGATGTTTGCAAGGCAAATTTTGGATCACATTAATTAGGAACCTCAGTTTCCACAAATCCCTTCGCTCGATGGGGATGTTCTCTTTTATTCTGGATGGAAAGGGCAGTGACTAACATTGAGCATATTTTGCAGTATTAAACACGTATTATACCGATTTCATCAGGCTCTGAAAATTCTTCAAAAAGAACACAAAGAATGGCCTTCTCATCTGCCATAGTTGCAAGTCTTGAGTCATCATCGTTTAAAAAATGTTTTGCATCATTTTTGTTGGGGCTGAATGCAGCCCTGTTCTCGTGAATGTGAAGGTGTGAGGCTTTTCCCTGAGATCATGTCACTTGAGGGCTTCCGTACCAATCAACAGATACCACGGTATTCGCTTGAAAGTTGTTGTGAAAAGTTTGTTTCAGAAGTTCACATATGTATCAAATTCTTGCACATTTAGCTTGTTTTCTCGAGCTCTAAATGGCTCCCCTGAACTTAATATGTGGAAAATATATAATAGAGATTAAAGATTGTTACCTGACTGAGTGAAGTGAGCAGACGCTTACAGTTTGTTGTTGTGTTGTGATAAACAGATTTCTTCAATTTATAAATGCATTTTAATTAAAAATCAAGAAAACATAATTTTGCTAGTTGTGTCTGTTACTTCTCTGCTGGGGGGTGAATGTCCCCTGTAGGATTTTTTGTGATATTATGTATAAACACACACACACACACACACACATACACACACATACACAGTAACACTAACACTATTGTTTTGGATATTTGTTGTTTTGGGATTACAGACAATATTCAAAAGGAATTGCAAATAGTATTTGCAATTGTGTTTTCTATTTGTGGACCTATATGTTTTGACATAATCCAAAAACAATTGCAAATCGCACATTTGTGTTTCCATTTTCTTTTCCATGTATGTAACATGTCTGCAAAATTTTGAATGGAAATTCCAATTCCAAAATTTCCAATGTCTTATATGTTATGACCCTTTTGTAATAGTAATAGATAATCACCTATTTACTATTCCAACTCTGTGTCCTGAACTTTTGCCAATGTCTGCCAAAGTATTTGTCTTGCTGCTCAAGGAGAGGGCTCCAAGCTCTGCATCAGCCCGAATGATGTAAGGCTGCTATGATTATTTGTAATGGTTCTCTCTCGTGGTGGTTGGATAGGTGGTGCAGTTATTGATAGTGAATTGATTAGTGAATCATTGATTATCTGCGCTTGCTCCTACCATTTTTTTTTAAATAAAACATCACTTTGTAGGCTATTCTTACAGGAAACAGTCCTCATGCTCAGTAAAATGCATTGCATATTTCAGAATCAGAATCGGCTTTATTCGCCAAGTGTGCGCAAAAACACAAGGAATTTGTTGTGGGAAGATTTTGTTACATACATGCATGGATACATATATACATACATATCTGACATGAGAACAGAAACATTTAAATAAGACTTAACAACAATAATAATAATGTGTATGAATCTGGGACCGAAGATTTAGGTACAAATGTGTGCATTATTTATGCGTTATTGTGTATATACAGCTGTATATGTATATATGTATAGAAAATATGCATATGTATTTACATAGTACTTAAGAGAGAGGCAATGATTAGAGATGGAGAATGAATTACATGCATGAATTATAAAATACAGGTAATAATAATAAATGTTAGCTGTTTAAGATAAAGATGGCATGGGGAAAAATATGTTTTATGCCTAGATGTTGTAGTGCACAGAGATCTATCAGAGTCTGTTGCTGTCTTCTTATATCTGATTTGCTGGCTGACCCAAACCAGACAGTTATAAAAGAGCACAGAACTGACTCAATTACAGCTGAGTAAAACTGTGTCATATGCGCCTGTGGCAGGTTTATCTTTTTCAGTTGACGAAGGAAGTACAACCTCTGCTGAGCCTTTTTACTTGACTGTGTATTTTATTGGCAGTCAATGGGACAGTCACAAGCCTCCCGGTTCTCGTCCAAAATATCTTAAATTGTGTTCATAAGACGAACTAAGCTGTTACGGGTTCGGAACAACATGGGTTTAAGTGATTAATGACAAAATTTTATTTTTGGGTTGGAGTAACCCTTTAACATGCGACCTGTATCCGGATGTTGTCCACATACACATTGAAAAGACAAGTGTAAACACACTTCTGATCAGAATGTTATATGATTAGCATGTCCTCGAAATGCCAAAAGACTTATTTAAATATTGCATGGAAAGAGAGATCCGGGGCTTATGGTGGCTGAACAAACTCAGGGTTACAGGATTAGTTTTGAGTTGACAAAACCAAACCAGTCCAATCCAGTTTTGTTGGTACCATAAAGCTGATCATCAACTTTCTCTGTCAACTCAGGTTTGATACTGAGTTAATGGAGCATGTTCACATGATAGTGTGACATCAGTAATGAACAGCCAATGACATGCTTTGAAATTGTGATTCACTTGTCGTGAGAGAGTTGGTGAGATTCACTACCAAAGATGAAAAGTTTGTACAAGTTGAAGAAGTCAAGGTTTCAGTCCACTCCTTGTGAAGCTCTTCCAAGTTCTTGAATGGGCTTTTCCTGGCAATCTTCCCAAGGCTGTGGTCATCCCTGTTGCTTGTGCACTTTTCCTACCTCACTTTTTCCTTCCAGTCAACTTTCTATGAATATATTTTGATACAGCACTCTGTGAACAGCCAGCCCTTTCAGCAATGACCTTCTGTGGCTCACACTCATTGTGGAGGGTGTTGATGATTGTCTTGTGGACAACTGTCAAGTCAGTAGTCTTTCCCATAATTGTGGTTGCATGTTCTAAATTACCAAAAGATACAAATATAGTTTATGAATAAATGTAAAAAATATATTACTAAATAAAATTCTGAAATGAAGCAGAATTCAGAGCATCCTCCTACGAACTGAACATGAGCTGTGATTAAATGTCACTACCAATTTCTTTTTTTTTTATCACTTGGATAGTGAGCACAGTCACATGGACAACACGCCATTCGCATCATTTTTCATCACAAGTTTCTAGTGATTCTCTGATTTTAATTCATCAATATAATTCATTGTGTGATGATGATATTCATGCCATACATTCTTGAATCTATTATATGACTCTTTACCGCTCTGCACCTTGTACTGACTGCAATCACGGCTTTACGTAATTTTTTAGTTTTTTTGCAAAAATTTGCAAATTCCCCATTTTCCTAATAGAAATGATTAACGATGCTTTGTTTTCCACCAGTAGTTGGTCATTGCATACTTTCTGATTATATCAATAAACATCAGCCTCCAGAATGATTGACAGCTGACTGTGCTAGGCATTGGAAATCCAAGTGCAAAAGCAGGACGTGGAGAAAGTAATAGAAATTATGTTATTTTCTATTGCTATACCAAAAAAGGACAGAATCTTAACAAGACATTGGAAATCCAATAGCAAATGGACTTTACTTTCCATTAAAAATTTGGCAGACATGTTACATACACAAAAAAGAAAATGGAAACACAAATGCACAATTTGAAATTGCATTTGGGTTATGTCACAATGTATGCATCCAAAAATAAAAATAAAAACAATTGCAAATACAATGAATATTATTCCATATTGGGATATATGGACAGCTCAGGGTTACGCCAGTATAGCAGTTACCCCTAGAGCAAACTTAACCTGGTTGTAAAAGTGAGGCCTAATAATGAATGTCATTATGAGGGACATATGAATATAAAAAAATTTAGTCAGTCCACTTTTAGTACAAGATTGCTGGTCTCAGTGTGTTCAAATGGGGACACCCTCAGTTTTAAACCTCTTTTTAACCCTCCAGGCTACACAAATTACCCATATATTCTATGAAAAGCAGGTCCCGAGAGCCATTACTTCAAGTGAAAAGAGGGCTGCTGCTGTTTTATCAGCTTGCCACTAGATGGCACTCTAGAGTTTTGTTATTGTCTTGCGTGACTTGTTGTACACAAGTTAAATGGTTATTGTTTTGCGTTTTTGTTTGTTTACTGCTCATTGAGTCGTGTGAACTTTAGCTATGATCTAACTAAAAGCATGCTGCCTTTCTTACCATCAAAGTCCACGTTCCCATCTCCGTTGAGATCGATGTCTGTCAGAATTTCTTCCAGTTCTCCCTTCTTCAGTTTCTCCCCGAGTAGCGTCTTTGTGGACTCCTTCAGCTCCTCAAAGGTGATCCGTCCATCACCGTCACAGTCAAACTAAGAGAGGCACAGAGGAATGCACAATTTTATGAAGAGCTAATATCATTTATGGGTTGGAAAAAGATGCAATGTAACGACGTTTTTTTATGAGGGGTTTTGTTTTCTATTTGATGTTCACTTTAAAGTGTGCTCCGTTTGAGAGCATACACACCTGTTTGAAAGCGCAGTGCAGCTCTCTTAGACCCACCATATGAGCGGTTTCAGCCAGCATCCTGGGCCCCATTAATTCACAGAAATCATCAAAGTCCACATGACCTCCCCCTATAAACACAAACACACCACATACACATTTATCTTTACTTTTAAACTGACATACACTACCGTTTTAAAGTTCGGGATTGGTTCGATTTTTTTATGTTTGTCCCTTATGTTCATCAAATCTGCATTTATTTGATAAAAAATACAGTAAAAACGGTAATATTTTAACAGACTTTAATAGATTTTAAATTTTAAGTAGGCAATACTCCAGTGTTTAGTGTCACAATATTCTTCAGAAATCTTTATAACATGCTGATTTGTTATTGTTTTTTTTCCCCAGGATTCTTTGATTAATAGAATGTTCAATAGAACAGCATTTATATGAAAATAGCAATTTAAATGTCTTTACTGTCACATTTGATCTTTTTAATGCATCCTTGCTGAATAAAAGCATTGCCACTTTTTAAAAGATCTCTCTGAGCTCAAACCATTAAACGGTAGAGTAGGTCAAAAGGTTAGAGTATAAACCGAAACACACACATTTCATTTTTATCTGCTGAATGATCTCAATCAGTTCCATCTCTGTTGGCATGTATCCCATGGTTCTCATACAGTCTGCAACATCTTTGTAGTGCAAATACCCATCCTGGTCATAGTCAAACTCTTTAAATGCTACATGCAGCTCTGAAAAGAGAAGAAAAGAGAAGAAATGTAATCCCACTTTCAACTTTTTCAATTTGCAGTATACAGTCTTTGGCTTAGGTGTTATGAAATGACAACACACACACTTACATATATGGATTTTGTCCCACATTAGCCTTCTTTGATCGATAAAATTTGATTTACTAGTTTTAGTATTTAAAGTGTATTTACATTGTGTGTGTGTGAGTGTTCTGTTGTTAATTATAATGTGCTACTTCTGTTTAATTTATATGTTTATTTTAATGTTAATGAAGTTTCACAATAACACAGATTATGGTTTTAAACTTACTTTAGAACATTAACATTATGCCACATACTGTACCAGTTACGATATATAATCTATAGGACTGCTGGTTTAGGACCAATATAGGACTGTGTATTGACTCACTACTCTGTTATTACTAATGCAGCTTACATCTTCAACCGCTGTATGCCACTAACCATTCATGACAATACCAATCCATTTTTAATCAAATTTATTTGTGTCAGATGTTTTGTCAGTTATTTATCTTATGCTGATTGTGTCTGCAATTGTATTGTGTCTGTCTAGGCTAGTCTCGGATATTAAATATGCATGTTCTGTACATACCATCTAGTTCCTCTGGCAGTAAATCTCTGTCCTGATGAAAGTAAATGGGAGAGAGAGAGTCAGAGAGAGGTAGAAGGACAGAGAGATGAAAAAGCTAAATGACAAAGAGGGAAAAAAAATTGTGACAAAAAAAACTGCTAAATATGGAAATTATTACAGCATGAGAGCTGAAAGTCCTTAGAGACATTGGGCATTTTTAATCACTAATAAGTGATGTTAGCATGCTTATCAAAGCTGCTCAGTGGGACAATGACACATAGAGCTGGGTGGGATTGTATAATTGGATTACACCATAACATGCCCTGCCATGCCTCATGTTAACACTCATACAGCCAAAGAACGGCAGAGAGATTCAGGGGGAAAATAATTAACTCGTTTTACAAACATTAAATGTGTATATGGCTTAGGGGCAATGTGTGTTAAAGGAAAAAGAGAAATAACATTTAGGAAATAAATGGTTTAAAAACTGTTATTAATGCTCTATTTCGAAAAAATATATCCTTGCATAAAGTTCTATTTAGATTCATGCACATATGCATGCTTTAATGTACAATTATACAAATAGACATATATGCAATACAAATAAGGTTGACCAGAATTTTGACTTAATTACAAACAAACATACAGTATGTATCTGCCTGCACTTTCAGGAATAGATGCACTCGGGCATAAACATGCAAATGCATGCACCTAATAATGTTATTATTAGTACACTATTTATCATATTTTTGTCATGTAATTTTTTTTAAGCAAACTTTGCATGTAGCTTCACTGTATAATCTAACAGATTTCGCATAGTCTTTGACATGAAAATAATTTATTGAAAACAAAAAATGGAGCCAATAGTTTCATGAAATTAAATTTCAAGCTGTCTGAAATATCAATTTCAAGCAGCTTTTCTGAATACTCTCCTGTCTTAAAAATCCAATGTTTTTGTTCTCGTAGTAAAAAAGAAAAAGCATATGTCAGTCTTGGCCTTCTTAACTGTATTTCAATTTTGTTTCATATTTATCAGTTTAGTATTTAAGATGTGTTATTTTATTATCTTTCCTACCAGTGTTTCTGTGTCAGATTGGTCTGAATTTTTAATCAAATCATCGTAATTATTCTATAGCACCATAAATAATCTTTAAATTGCTTACATATGAAGTTTTTTAGCATCAAAACAAATGACACTCGTCAACTTTAATTTCACCCAACGACACTGTTCCTGCACTTGGCCAACTTGATAACCTCGTAACTTCAGTGTTAATCCAATGTGGAATGGGAATGTATAATAAACTTTTACTAATTGATTTGTAAAGCTGGTGCCCAAGGGCATCGCTGTCCTTCAAATGTTTCATTCACTGCATGCTTTGGACTTTTGACCTCCAAATTCCCCAAAACACATATTTATTATTAAAAATAATGCATTACTCATAGACTTCTCTGGCAGAGGTTGCAGTTATGCAACAGTGAGTTGCTTCAGGCTATTTACCCTTGGATATATGCTAATAGGGTCCCTTGTCTATCTGTTTTTATTTCATTCATTCTTCCAGTTCTGTTGAGCAGAAGCCATGGATCTTTAAGCTGTGCATTCTTTGGTTTGTCTTGTTTGTCTCTTAGACTCTATCCATTATCTCTGTCTTACTATTCTACAGCGTCTCCATCTTCTTGGTTTCGCTTGCTCGCTGGCTCTCTCTGCTCTCCAGACGTACTCTTGAAAATATAATCAAGGGCGTCTGAGTTTAAATGACTATGATTCAGAGACTTGTGACAGATTCTTAGCATCGTTTTTAAAAACAGAAGCAAGATGCTAGCTTAGGGCTGAGCTTCAGTGTACCAAAATAATTTTTTGACTTGGCACTTGTTACTGACCTGATTGAGGAGGAAGGTAGTGTGTTGACAGACAGCAGTATTTTCTCAATCAAACAAACAGGCTAACATTAGGCACCTATAAATGGGTCACCTGTCTAAAAACATCTCAGACTAGTCTAAGCTAGTTTGCTGGTTTTAGTTAATCTCTCTGGCTGGTTTTAGAGTGATTTTGGGCACTTTTCAGCTCGGTCAGCCTGACTGATCGCCCCACTAAACCAGCTGTACATCTTGGTTTAGATGGGAGACCATCTAAAGCCAGCTAAGACCTGCTTAGAGTGGATATTAATTTATTTATTTATTTTTCAGTAATGTGGTGATACTGTCCAGTGATAAATAAGATTGTAAATACAATAATGCAGAATCAGTCTTGTTATTGCAAACTAAAACTATGATTTTATTTATTTATTTATTTATTTACAATTGAACTAAAATAAAATACTAGATGTGATATTGTAATATATTATAATTTAATATGAAATATGCTATTATAAATATTAGATGAAAAACTGTAATGTAAACGAAAATAAGAGATGTTATTTAAATGAAAATAAGAGATGTTATTTAAAGATTTTTTAAATAACTCAAATTAAAAGTAAAAAATAAAAATAAAAAAATAAATAGAAATATTCAAAAAAATATAAAGTTATAAAAATGGGAAAACAACAAAAAATTACTAAAACTTCAACAAAAATGAATATATATATATATATATATATATATATATATATATATATATATATATATAATTTATAATTAAACAATACTGTAATATTAAATTATTGCAATAATTTAAATGTTGCATCAAGGTACACTGAAAAATAGCATGTTATATTATGTTTTATTAGTTATCACCTGTTCAAAATTATTGTAGTAATTTAAATGGAGATCACTCAAAAAAAGAAAGAAAACAAAAACAAAAACAAAAACAGCAAGAATACATCGTGAGATCTACTCTAGTTCACCTGTCCAAAGAGAGCATTGAGGTACTGTGTATATGCTGCAGCGATAGCTGAGTTCTGGCTGAAAGATCTACTGCCGCGCCGTCCTTGACTGCCAGATGAATCCCTGTGACCTGAGTTTTTCGAGTCTTTGGAGGAGCTTCGAAGAGCAGAGCGTGGAGGATGAGCATCTAATGTGGATGTATGACCTGAGGAGCTGTTAGTGAAAAAGAAGAGCTGAACTGACCACACTGCACTGCATCTCAATCGATGCAAGTATTGATTTAGAGCCACCCATACCTTTCTTTTGAAGAAGTTTTACTCCTCTGAGACATGCTAGTAGATAATGAGAAGGAGAAAGGGAAGATTTTATATGTTCAGAGAAGTTTACTCATGTCATTCTTTCTCATTTCGTATGCCAGTTCGTCCACATTGACATTGTAGTTACATCATTTTTTATTAAACATTCATGCAACCATGCCCAATCCATCGAAGTTCACATGTATAAAACATAACATCAGTTGTCTGGCCAAGTTACTGCAACCTGTTTTACCCTAGATTTCAGTAGTTAGGCAGAAGGCTGATTCCAATGGAGAAAATGCCTACTGGGTCACTTCCTGGCATTATAATAGTCAGAAAGATCATAGGCTGGAATTACAATGATCATTTCAAATGGCAACAGTTTGATGCTATTGTTTTCCCTTTGTAGAAAGGTTTCTGTTTGAAGAGAAGGACACACGGCGTAATCAAACGCACACTAGCGGCAGATCCAAGAGGACGGACTGTTCCTCCGAGCACTGAATTAGATTACAATGGAGGCCGACAGGCTCACAGACAGCCTATAAATTACAATCAACAGTTTAATATGCCCAAGCAAAGCAGGGAACCTCTGTCTGTCCTCTGCCCATCAAACAAGTCATTAGAACCCAAATTGTCAATGGCTCCTCGCAAGAAACACGCATTAATTCAAAATGAGCAAATCATTTACAAAAAAAAAAACAAAAAACATTTATTTCTGAAGGCCTTCGTGTTTTGATTCTATATAAATCTGTTGTGCTCCATTCATTGGTTTTGGATTTTTTTTTTTTTTTAAATTTAAATAGAAAAGAAAATACCAAAATACCTTAATAGTTTTTCTTAGACTTCAACAAAAGTCTTCTTGCACTGTCAAACTACTTAAATATTTGTGTTTATGAATATTTGTTCATGTATAAATTTCAATAAATGTCAAAATATGTTGTTTCTATGTATATATAGCGCCACAAATGCATTGTTTGTCTTGCTAAAAAATAAAGCAATTGTTTTGTTCAACATGGACTTTTTCTCAGGAGAAGTTTTAAATGAATGTAAGCTAAATATAAAATATTATCTCATGTCCACATATTTATTTATTTGTTTATGTCTTTTAAAAGAGATAAGTTAAGTTTTCTTTTTTTCTTTTGGAAACCAACCCTCTAGGTTGATACAAATCATATTTGTAGTGAACTGAAAAGGGTGGCTTTTATAAATCAGTATGTTGACTCAAATCTGAAGAAATTTTGTTAAATAAATGCTTACTTCAGAAAATTTCTAATTACGTTTGAGTCTTTAAGGCATATAGTCACAGCAAACTGATTATGCATATTTAAAATGAGATGAAACATACTAAAACACAGTACGTGGGCTCCGTCTGCTCTGGGTAATTTGCTGAATTTATTTCAGTGCACTAGTGACTCTCACCGAGAGGAAGAACCTGCCTCACTAATCTACAAGAGTTATTAAACTAAGTGACCAATTGCTGTCAATCAGCACGTCGACACAAGCAATTTCGTCTCCTAATTCCTCTAATTGGAATAATTTAACAGAGAGTGTGGGGATAATTCTAGGACAAACTAATCGTCAAAGAGAGCCAAAGTTGTGCTGGGGCGAAGAAGGCAAGGCTGCTCCATTTTTCTATCTAGTTATAAGATACCGAACCTTTTTGATGTGAATTGTGATACATGATTATTGGTTTGCTGGAATGCTGAAAACGGTGACATTCTTTTCAACTATTTTTTTTTTATTTTTTTTTTATGGAAGCCACCTTTCAGAGCCGGCCTTCCAAAAATAACTCCATCTGACAGATGCAGATTAGATTGAACATTGACCTGCTTCAGAGATAGAAATCTTTTGCACCCTGAAAGACTCAATCACATTGAGATATCTGTCCTAGCCAAGGGCATCAGATACAGGCTTTCAAATGGCTTTGTCTTACTGTTTGAAAGCTGAATTAAACAGAAGTGTTGATGATGTTAGACCTTTGATAAACTTTAAACTTTTTAATGTCAAAAATCTAATTGATTTCAGTTATTTGTATAGTACTTTTCCATACTGTACTGTATATAAGATTTTCTTCTTCCTGTCCTGTTCGTTCATGTATGTAATGAATGAATGAATGTATTAAGTTATGTATGACTTGTGCAATAAACTAAACTATTTATTTTGTTACTAAAGCAGGCAGTTGCGAGGAAAACACCCATCGAAACTTGAAACAGATTGCAAGAACTTTCCTGGGTTACATCGGAAAACAAGCCACAGAACAAAACATGGACCGCTCAGACTGACATGATCGATCCCCATTACAGATTTTGTGTCATGGCACTGAAATGAGGCCGGCTCCCTCCTTTGCAATTACGGCTATGCAGTGATGGGATTTATCTTTCTCCGCCTGGCAGACACACTGACAATCCACTATCAGCTGCTGTGTTTAGAGTAGCTGCTAATTACATCTAGACAAACTTTACATCTGATTGACTGCATTCAAAGGCTCATCACTTCTCTATGGCTGTCATTCATGTCCTTAATATCACTTGCAATTATTTTCTGCATATGTTTCAGTAACTACGGTCTGACTGCTTCTCTTCCTCTCAGTTTCTGTTCTAATATAGCAAAGCTTTAGATAAAGATTGCCGCTTTGACTGTCATCATGTGCCTGATATGCTACTGTTGAAAATGCTTTGTTGTTGATATTTGGAGTTAATTGGGCACGTTTGCTACCGCAAAAGAGCTTTATACGAGGGAGAATTTAAAATCTAAACTACATAATCTTTTCATCTTACCTTCAGAAAAATGATCCAATCCAGAACCACTTGAGTCGGTCTTTTAAATCAATTCCTCCTCGTGTGAGAGAATGTGTGGATTGACTGGAGAAAGTGACCCTTCACCCTCCTTTGATAATCTGAGTAGGTGATAATCTGTCTAAATATGTTTGGATTAGCATGTGAGATGAGCGTGTTGATGATGTTTAAGACGTGCGAGTATTCCTGTGAATGTGACTGTCTGGAACAGACACATTACTCTGCATTTATCTGTGATTGCACGGCATAAAAAGTTCAGCTGTTGCCTTATATGTTTAAGTATAATCATATTGGCTGTATCATTTCAATTGACATTATATTAAACAGACTTAAAAAATGTAGCTGAATCTTGCATAATTTACCATACCAGTATGGATATAAAACAACAGGGGTTAGTTGTCACAAAGGGTTATGTCATACACATTTCTATGTAAAAAGTCAGAGGTCATACATTTGTTTTATTTTATATCTAATATTATTTTTTTATTTTTTAAAGTTTATTATGTATAGTAGTTGTTCATATTTTGATTTAGCTTTTTATTTTCAGCGTTCATTTTCATTTTGGTCTTTTTTATGTGCTTTTGTCATTTTCGATATATATTTCTGTTTAGATTTAATTTCAATTTTACCTTTTTTTCAGCTAGTTGACGAGGCGAAATTTTTTATATTATTTCTGCTTTATTTGAATTAATGAAAACTAATTTGAATATTTTGTTAACAATAGCAACAGTATTTGTAATAACTGTCTCTTGTTTTCTTATCATTTTTAGTAAGTTTTTTTTTGCCACCATGGTGATCTGTTATTCACATATTCTTATTCTATATATATATATATATATATATATATATATATATATATATATATATATATATATATATATATATATATATATATATATATATATATATATACAAAGTATATAAGCTCAATATCTCAAAACTTCTCAGAATGCAGATGGAACCTTGTAATTCTAAGGTGGCTTTTTGTCTAAATGTCAAGTCTTACGTAATGTTTTCTGAATTTGTTTTTCATAATTGTTTTACGGTTTTTATAAGCCTATAAAGGGCTGGTCCCATTGTGAAAGTTTACAGCATATAGTGTGACAACATTGCCAGCTATTGGGGCATGTTGTCACAAAAGATCAATGGTGTTAAATTAACTGTTTTCTTTTTCCTGGCCAATGATAGTGATGATCAATAGCCTTTTTGTAGCCAAGAATTTAATGTATGCGTCTATACGGAAATTGATCTTGGGTAAAAAGTGTGATGGCTAGCTCTGGTCTCCCCTTTGCATTGTGTCTGTGAACTGATTCAGTATTTGACCCAGTCAGCCGGAGATCAGATTGATTCTAACTTTGTTCATAAAGTGTGAACAGACTCGGAACACAGCAGTGACAGCTGATTGCAAGGTTCATGAATGTAATTACAGCTCCAAACTGTGACATAAATAAGCTCAAACTTTTGCACATAATAAGGTCCTAATGAACGGCTGTCATTAAGACAAAGATCTGGATCATGTATTTATAGGAACTGTTTGGCCACATCATTGCATGGACTTTTAATTAAACCAGAGAGCTTAACCCTAGGGCAGAGTCTCATATTGTTACCAGTCTATGTATCGAAGATAATCATTAAACATTTTAATTAAGATTAAAAAAAAATAATAATTGTATTACAACCGGGGTAAATTTAAAGTCCATAATAAGGCTTTATAATAAAAAGTTGCATAAATTCAAATTCATGCTTGCAGCTAAATAAAAGAACACAAACACCTCTTCTGTGTGTTTCTTTAGCTCCAAGGCTAGGAAAGGGCTACGAGAATGTTTACAAAATATGTGAATGCATGCAAAGTAATGTGCTCTATAGCCTACTGTATGTTATGCATAATTCCCTTCAGCATACTTATGCCAGATGGTTTTAATGTATTCAAGACTCTTAGAAAAGGTCATTGGTTCACATTATTTCAATATTATGCATGCTTACACAATGCCAACCATTTTCAAAAGCTTATGTACTTCTGTTATGATATATCATAAGTTATAATTAGCATAAGAAAGCAATTCATGGTGTCTTAGTAAATTAGCTTTCTCAGACATCGATTGCAAACGAGTCAGAATGCTGTCTGTCAACGTTCAGGCCTGAAACAAGAGAGCAAGAGTCATTATTGAAGTTTTCTTGGCCTCCTTTCTTGCCTGCTGTCCTTCATGGCATTTGTCAAAAGAAAGAGGTTCACCTTTTTTTCAATTTTCTCTCCTAATCGCTTGGTGAATGTTGAGGTGAGCGTGCTGGCTGGGATATGCCGTCATAGTCTATCATGCTCGATTATGCTTACTGTGCTTTAAAAAGGGCTGATTTTGCATTGCAAATCTCCCTCGCAACTTTTTTTCTTTCTTTCTCTGAAACAACCAAAAGGCAAGTCAAGCAATAATGTTATTCTAGTGTGAGCTCCCAATAGACATGGACCATTTAAAACTGAGAAACATAACCAGAGTCAGCGAATTAAACTCCTGCTGCCAATGCCAATACATAAACTCCATATTCAGTGAAATGACAGTGTACAGTTAAGTGGGTCTGAGAATGTGTGGCATGTGGATTCATTCTGCAAACATTGCATACAAGAAATAGCAAAATTGACACTGTGCAGTACGTGAGAATATTTAAATTTCAGCGTGCAGTGGGTAGCAGTGTTTTCATCCCTGCGGGCTGGGGGTAATGCATGGTATATTTTTGAACAGGGACTGTTATAGGTTAGAATTTAGGTGTGATGTTCCGGAACGACTAATGATTCTGCATGAGCACATAATGGGAGCATTCTGCTTCTTTAAACATGGCTTTCAAATTGCTAGATACATCAAAAGATACAATGTCTCAAGCTGGTAGTGCGTCGACTTCACACTGGGAGGGATGCATGAATAGATCCAGCACTCGCACACACAAACAGACCACTGTCATACACATTGTATTATTTCTCTAATTATGTGACAGTGCAGACTGGAGTAATGTCTTCTGAATATGTATCTTGGCCATCACAGGACTAAATTACATTTTAAAATATATTAAAACAGAAAACACAATATTTCACAATATTACTGTTTTTACTCAATATTATACTATATTTACTTTCTCACATGTCCCTTACAAAAGCATACTGGGAAAATACTGTGGACGAATGTTGGTGATATCAGATACTGTAGTGATACAGTAAATACCATGATAATGAATGATTACCATTTTTATATATTTTTTCTATTGGCTAATATTTCATTGTGCATGATCATTTTCTCTTCTTTTTTTATTTAGATTGACTTTGCTGTCATGTAACGCTCAACTAAACTTAATCGTAAATCACCAAAAAGTTAATAATAAGTAGTAACACTGTTAAATGTAATCTTTAGCAGCTCTTAAAATTTTTTTTATTCTTGTTATACTGTACATTATAATGTTGTGATTCCTGAATGAATTTCTAGTATTTAAAACAACTGATTTTAATTTTAAGTATTGTGAAGTAATGTGGAATTTTAAGCTGTTTATCGATTCTCTACCATTAAAATGACATGAAAATAATTACAGGCTTATCAGTATGAGCCAGAATTTTGATATAAGTGCATTGGTATATTAAATAGTGATTCAAGGTATTAAAAACTAGAATATTTTTGTAATTGTCTCCTTAATGACTGCCTGAATTCTACTGTTCTAGTTCTTGCACACATTCTCACATTTCCATCCAGTTGTTGTTGTTTTTGCGTAAGTAATTTTTTTTTTTTTTTGTGAACCTGTTGGTAGCATTGATTTATGTCTCTATTTATGTTATTAATTTTTATCCCTCTTTCCTTCCCTCCTCTTGTCTTTTTCTCTTAATATTTGCATTTTTATCTTTTCTTTATACAACAGTAACCTTCAAGTCCATTCTACTGTCTTGCCCTAGAGGTAATATCTGGCATGCTTCATTTCTCGATATACTCCTTTATGTTGAATAGGGCTAACCTGTACACTGTATGTCTACATACTGTATGCATTTTTCTCTATGGTTTGTATATATATATATATATATATATATATTATAAAGAAGGGGAATTATGCTATCAATCATAGACATGTCAGTTTCTCCAGCAAAACTAACATGACATGTCAACAATATGAAAAGCAAGGCCCCATTAGGGAGTAACAGGAGGAGAATGAAGGAATAATAAGTGAAAACAAGAGAAGGACAAAAGGTTTGAAAAGAGGATGGTGTATAAGAGAGAGAAAATTCAGCAAGGGGGAGAGGGTAAAGATGAAGAGGAGAGATAAATTGGGTCATTTGGAAATGTGAAGTGGCTGAGTTGGCACCAAGCTGTGAGTGCTGTGCTTGGTTAGTCCCCAGCTCAGGATTATCCTTGGAGAAGGACTAATTTAAACCCCTGAGAGAAGAGTTCACAGACAGACAGACAGACAGAGTATGCATTGTGATAAATACTGCATAACTGCACACAGCTACGTGAGACTTACGTAACTTCAAAGCCGTGAAAGAAACTTGCTGCTCTGTGATTTATTTTCCTCGACCCTGAAAATATCTTCCAAATTCTGGATGAATGAATCTGTCCAAATAATACATTATTATAAAAACATGTTCTATTAAAAAAATGATAGGTTTGTTCTTTGTAAATACAGACTTGCAGCATCTTCAAGAATTAATCAATTGCCGTCTGTCTGAATGAATAAACTCTTTTTTTCATTGCATTAGTCTTGTTTTCTTACTCTTCATTTGAAAAAGTTACATTGACCAATTTAATATTTATAATTGTTTAACTGCCATACTGTTAAAATCAGTACGGCAGTAGAGTTGTTATGATGTTTGATTTTTTTTTTTTAATCTTTGTGAATGATTCACCTATTCACTCATAATACTCACTCACTAGTTGCCAACTGCTAGTATAATACTGATCCATGAATCAGTCCAAATGATAAAAGGGTAGAATGGGTTGATTGAAAGCATGGATTAATTCTATATATACACACACACACACACACACACACACACACATACAGAAGTATTCCATGAATAGTCTCTAATTTCTCAAAAGTTCATAAAACTACATGCAAAATGTTTATTATGAAAAAATAAATGTTATCTAATATTAGTTACATCAAATATTGCCATATACCTCACAGCCACATAGTACAAACCCTTAAAAACCAAATCATGGCTTGACCGTTCTATTACAACCCTTCTTTGAAGTTTTTCAACAAACCACTTATGCTTCCATTTGAAAATGCTGTTGATGAGTTCTGACTGTTGTTGCATCCCACATAGCGCTTTCAGCTTTTCAGAGAGTGGCGCTGGTGTGTTTAGTGAGGCATTTGGGTGACTGGAATCTAGCTCATCTCCCCCACAACTGAACAGAAAAGTCATATGACTTGAACTGAGGAGAGAGAGAATTTGGCACAGCAGCGCTTACTGGCTGTCAGGACTACAGATGAGACTGGCAGAGGGCTAATAGGACCTGCCTGTCTATTATGGAAGAGAAAAAGAGCAAAACGGAGAGAGCGGACATTCGAAGTCTCAAATGGACAGGGACTGTGACGTGTTATCAGTATGTGAAGGTGAATGATGACAGAGGTGGATACCTCAAGATGAAAAACGGAAAACTAATGGGACAGTGCAGGTGTGAACTAAGCACAACATCATTTACACAGCGCTCTCTGTTTTCAGAAAATACTCTGTTTTGAGATTTTAAAACCTAAACAAGTAGTTGCCTGTGAACAAAATCACTAGGATGAATCAAAACCACTGCTACTAGCTATTAAGCCTTTTCTAGAATGTGTAATAATTGGGTTATTAAAAAATGAACAGGCTATTAGTCATGACACTCAAGAATGTTAGAGCGGAATCGTTTTTTCTTGGAATAAAAGATTTGATCCTTTTTTTAGGATCAACTACCCAAGAAGAGAACAGGCAAGCTGCACGTTTGAGGACAGAGACATATGTGCAAGGGCAAGAACATCCATCTATTCCCAGTGTATTTAGAGAGCCGAGAGATAAATATATCTGTGTGAGAACCTTTTTCAGTTTGTGCATTTAAATCAAGGTGAATTCTTTCGGTGTACCATGCTAGGGTAGAGACTAGGTCGGCCAAAGCATTTGTAATGGAGGATGACAGGTTATTTGTACTGGTTTAACAGCCACTGATTATTACTTTCTAAAAAGTGAGGGAGAGCCATCGAACCATCTCTATGTTTATGCGTATATGGCTCTATCTAGCATGCTCACGAATACTGATGAATATGCATCATCATCATTGATATGAATATGCAGAATATAAAAGACAAGCAGATAAATATATTTTAAATGAGAGGCAACCGCTTTGCTTGAGCAGGCCCATCCTTCATTGTGTTTGTTTTATGTCAGGCAGCATAAATAGATTTTCATACATAATTTATTATTAACACACTGTATTATTTTGTATTTATGTACGTGCATTTCTCAGTGCAGTGTGGGATTTTAGCTATGAGTCATACTTTTGCTAGGGATTTTAGAAATACATCTGAATGCTGTGTGGTTCCTGTGCCATGAGACGTAGCCTATTGCACAATTATACTAAAATTATGACGGTTGACCTTTATATGACAAGGTGACCTTCAGCTCACCACTTTCATCTCAAAAGCAGGATTGAATGTTTTTCTAATAGCTAATTATTTTTGCACACGCATTAATGATTTGATTTTAGCTGAGCACTAATTAGCGACTATGCCAAAAGTGAAAAACGAAGGTTTAACCAGTGTTTTTTTGCAGAATAACCAGGTTTTATTATTATTCTTTTTTTTGGTGTAGCATCGTCTCTCATTGTCCCTCTCTTCCTCTGTGAGTTTGTCTTTCGAGGTATACAGAACCCTACAAAGTTCATTTTTGCACCTCAGCAGGATTCCTACTAAACTGAGCCAAGATATGCCACATCTGGGACTAAAATAAATTTGTAATTCACACTCTCTATCTTTACTAAAGACACATGCAAGCGTATTATGAAACACCATATTAAGTCTATTAATAACCCCCCCTTTTTGGAACCATATTTGTATATTCAGAATCTCAAATAACAAAAAAAAAAGACCAGTTGTGAAATGAATGGTTAAACACAGTGATACAGTAAAATGATTTATCAAATAAAACACTTTATGTTTTGTGTAGAAAGTGAGCTTACTTTGTGACAACAGGAATATTTTAAAACTGAGAATGATTTTCATGACATACATTTTTTTGACAGAACTCCTGAGAAGGCAGAACAGTAAATTATGAGTATATCTCTAGCATATCTCAGCACCAACTGGTCACGTACAAGCTCCCATGATGCATTTTTTTTGTATCCATTGTTTCCACAGCCAATGCAGCAGTAAAGCTTTGATGACGGAGGGTTTTGTGCAGTTTTTTTTTTTTTTTTTTAGACTAGATACTTTTTTCCTGACTAAACATCTTTCTCCTCTTTCTTTAACAGCATACAGAATGTTTTGATGATGTAGACCTAAACTGGGTTAATGATTAATTCTTAATATGAAATATCAGAAATATGAATAATAATTTTGAATGTTGGTTTTTAAATACCTAGTTCAAAATTGTCTGAAATTAGAATAGATTTTGTGTGTGTGTGAATTTTATCCTGCAGGCTAAAATGTATGATATAATAATTTAAAATCTAATAATAAAATAATTTATGTAATAATGTTAACAAGTAAACACGGTGAAATCACAATGAAAAACATAGGCTACATGTCATTAAATATTTTGTGTTTCATAATCGATTTACCGCTAGCATTTAATAAGCTATCAAAACTGCAGGTTCGAACAGATTCTGAATCATTTCGATTCGTTTGAACAAACCATTTAGTCCTATTTTCTGAACTGGGTCAACCAATTCACCTTAAAAAAATTGATTCAAAAGAATGACTCGTTCACGAAGCGAATCAACGCCACAGGAGAGCCAGTGCAGGATTTTCGGCGAATAGCTTACATTTTAATTTGTTCCTTACACAAAGCTACCACGAGGCTTCTGGAGACTTGGAATATTGTGCATGAGTCGTATGGACTGCTTTTATGGTAGTGACAGTAGTCATTTTGGACGTTAACAGCGCCAGTCCTCATTCAATTTCATCATATCGTTTGTTTCACACACACAAAAAAGAAAATCATACAGAACAACATCAGAGTGAGTAAATAAATCTTATAAACATGAACTATTCCTTTAAATATATATCTATACAGAAAGTGACTTCAAAAATATTCACATGTGACAACTAGCCCCGGTGTTCTGTACATACTATAACTTCTCTGCAGTTCTTTCTTCCTCTCATCTTTTTACGAACTCACTATGGCTATTCAGTTTCTCGTATGTCCTCCGTTTCTCTCTCTCTCTCTGTTCCTTTTCAGTGTTCTCTCCCTCATTGTTAAATCTCAGCAGTACACGGTGAGAGTGACAGACAGACCAGTGAGCGCGGTGCGCAGAGAATTTCAAGAAAACGTCACAACTGAGTCAGAGCGAGAAACGAGTTAAGAGAGAGAGAGAGAGGGACAGAGAACGAGGCAGGATATATTGATACTAAACGACGGTGGTTTCTCTTCAGTGTGTGTGAGAGAGACCATGAGTGAGGACAAGATGGAGTGCATGAACAGATGAAGACTATCATTGGGTGGGTGAGTGTGTGTATATATCTGTCCGAGTGCCTATTTTGTTTTGTCCACTTGATAATGTAGGTTTATGTTTCAGCTTGACCACCTGTTAGTGTGAGCGTGTCTGTTTCCAGACTCATGCATGTTGCCTGCAGGTGTATTTCTTCATGAGTGAACACATTTCAAGTCGGGTTTAATGATTGTGTAGCCTACTAATAGCTGTTTATTTGCGCTTCTGATCAAGTCTGCATGTGCTGTGTCTCTGTGCTTTGCCAACATGTGTATGTTAATTATCCCGACAGCCTTTGTGTGCGTGATAGTGTTTTTGCATAACAGTAGCCTCTTTGTGTGTATGAATGAAAGTGTTGAAATAACGGTCTTGCCACACATCTGCAAATGTTATTGTTGGTTGTGATGTTATTGTAAGATGCTTTTTTGTGCAACATTTTATTTTTAGTCAAATTATGTAAGAGGCGAACTAAAACCAGGCAACATGTTGCGTGTTTGATTTTTAGACTTTTAGGTAACATTAATTTTTGTGGCATTTCTAACGATCACAAAATATTTTCATGCATATTCTATTTTTGGCTTGTTAGACAGTCTAGTTCACGAGACAAGAATCTTACGAACTACAGGGAAAGATGTGAAAAACAGGTTGAAAGAGAATGTGTGAGACAGAGATAGAACGCACAGAAGAGGATGCGTATGAAACAGACACTATATCCCTGTCCTTAGGGAGGTAGTGTAATCAAAGCCACATTACTGGTAATGAAAGATATTATCTGCAGAAAGTCTGTCACACATCTTTATCTGTCTGGATCAGAGGCTGTGGGGAATTCTTCTGTTTCACTTGTCACATCAAACTTTTGTTTTAGTTTTGCTCCGGACAAAAACTGGCACCACCAAATGGGTTGCAATTGTGTAAGATAAGAGATTTTTAATTAAAGGCATACTTCAAATGATTTACTCCCACTCATGTATTTCGATTTTTTTTTTTTACGGGCTATCAAAGAAGACATCTAGCAGACAGTCCAAGCTGCTTTTTTCCACAGTGAAAGTATAATGAAATTGACAATTTAGGGGTAATTTAAATGTAAGGGTTTTTTTTTTTTTTTAGGGAGGTCACTTAATTATTATTATTTTTATTATTATTACTTTATTTTAAGGGAAGAGGGAATATATATATATATATATATATATATATATATATATATATTATTATTATTATTATTATTTTGAAAACAAGAAAAAAAATAAACATGAAAAATGTAAGCTTATAATAAACCTAAAAATTAATTAAAAAACAAAATTATCTGAAAATAAGAAAAGAATTATGAAAAACTAGACCAAACAAACAAAAACACATTAATATGATGATTTTTGATTGCAGTTAATGGGATGAGAAGGAAGCAAAGGATGGTAACATGGGTCAATGTTATCTTGTTTTTATTTCAATACATTTCATTTCATTTCATTATTTAATAATAAAGCACATTTAAAAACAACTCAAGGTAGACCACAACATGCACAGTATTTTTTTCTTAAATTAAAAAAAATATGTTACAGTTATGTTGTTTTAAAAAGTCCTTTCTTTCTCTCCACAGTTCTTTCCAGTGGTCCTGATGAGCGTTTCCAAACCACCTCCGCCCCATTCCCATTTCCCTCCCAGTAACCCTTCCTCCCATCTCCCCCTGCCTCCATCCTCCTCTCCCTCCCCCTCTCCCTCCACCCCTCCCTTTGCTGCGGGTCCCCCCAGCCCCGCTGTGCTTCCTCCTCCCTCCCCAGTCAAGATCTCCATGCAGGAGCACTTTGCCATCAATGTGTGCCCTGGCCCCATCCTCCCCATCCCACAGATCTCCGACTTTTTCCCTCGTTTCCACGACTACCCCATCACCCCCCCCTCCACCCCGGGAGAAAAAGGTTCTAAAGGACAGAGACAAGGACGGAGACGGGAATGGAGAGAAAGAACATAAGAGGGAGAGAGAGCATGAAGAGAACGGAGAGTTTGTCGACTCGGATGACGATGACAGTGAGTTTGTCTCGCAGCTAGTGACTATTGTTTCGTGTTTGGTTCCCTTTGGGTAGCTTACACATGTGTTTATGCTCTGCTCTTCCTTTTAAGTAATTGTTCTGCTGATGTGTTTTTCACAAATTCACTCACATCCCTCTGGTACAACCTGGGGTTAAGTGCTTTTCTCAAGGACGCAATGGTGATAGAACTAAAATAAGTCCTTGGGGGCTTTGAACCTACAACCTTGTCATTACAAGCCCAATTCTTTAACCATATCAGCCTAATTTTCCCATACTGTAAAAACATGCTTCTCTATTGCATAACTCCTCACATATTTCCTGTTCTGGATTCCCTTTGTTTGATTGACTGATTTAATTCACCACTAAGCAGCCAATGAGGCATGAGTGCTTCCCATTGGCCTGGACATGAGTCTCATACTGTTCGGTATTGATTGCTTTGTGTGGTGTTTGCTGGATTGGTGCGAATGCGTGTGATAACTGAGGTACGCGATCAGAGTGTTAAATACTTCATTAGACTCTGTAATGATGCATAAACACTACAAGCCCTCTGTATGTGCACAGCCCTGATCAGGTCGTTGCAGGCAAGACTGATTCCCCGGCTAAGTCATTTGGGTTGTTATTGGCTGCTATTTTTACTAATGTGCATGCGAGTCATTAAGTTATTACATTATTTCTTTCAGCCTACCTGGGAACTCTGGAGTTCAGCCTGCTATTTGACCAAGAAAATAATTGCTTGCACTGCACCATCCACAAGGCCAAGGTAGGTTTACACTCACACAAACACTAGTGGGTGTTTCTACAACTATAGACATTTTCGAGCATGTGCAGTTTTAGAAAATAAATACTTTTAAAGCATGCTTTCCACACTATCACTCCTCTACTGATAATGTCCAATAGTTGACATAATTTTTTTTTCCTAAACTAACGAATATCTCCACCTAATCTAAAATGATGCATTGTTAAATAATAATCTGTGATGAAATATTTGAAAAATAAAACAGACTGCCTTGCTAGATTAGCTAGAGTTTTATGTATCACAAATAAAATAAAGTTATATTTTTACTCTTTTTGCATGATTTGACAGAGTTACAGCTAGTTTTGAAATGACACAAAATTATATTAAATTTTTCTTCACAATGCTAAATTTGCTTTTGGGAGAAAAAAAAGGAATTGTAGAATGTAATAATGAATGTGTTTATTGTGGGTTTTCATAATTTGAGATTAAGTGTCTTGGTCTGGGGACAAAAGTAGAAAAGCTGTACGTAAAAGGAAAAATATAAACGTTTCTAAGACCGTTTCAATGTGACTTTCATATTACAACCCCCCCCCCCCCCAATATTTACAAATTGCACAAAACTTTTGTTGAACTTGAATATGCTATAAGTATTTAATGTCATTATTTTTTTATTTCATTTACTATAAATACATGGGTCTTTTTAATACTGATGACTCATCCTGAACTCACTTTACAAAATATTGTCCAAAAAAATGAATTTCCTCTTTGAATTTCTCTACCCAACACCCCTAAAACGAACCAGCAAAAGCAAAAAGCATCATGTATTTAAACAGATAATTTACCTAACATAAAATTTGCTTGCAATCTTAAGCAAGCAAACAACAAACAAAAATGTTTTTCTAAGTTAAACAGTCTTGACTGTAATGTAACCCATGTCAGCGTTCGAGGATTCGCCTCTGGTCCATAAAGAGAACCATGTGCCCTAAAGTGTGTGTATCACTGTAAAGATATGATCCATCAACCTCTCACCCCAAACATGTGTGTGCATCTTATGAGACATAATGTCTGTGATGATTTTGTGTGTTTGTTTGTGCCCACAGGGGTTGAAGGCCATGGACTCCAATGGACTGGCAGATCCATATGTGAAACTCCACCTCCTGCCTGGAGCAAGCAAGGTCACTGCAACCTTCTCACATGCACACAGCATGATTCATCTCTTGCTGCACCATCAGCACAAGTTGCGATTCCCCGACACGCACGCACACACACGTCAACACGTGCGTTGCACAAAACACACAGGCGCGACATGAGCATGCATCACTGGCAGTGCCACCCTTGAGCACTGAAGCTGTTCGTGTGGAGAACATGTGGTGGAAATGGGTGGATTCAGTGAGTGCTTCAGCACTGAATTATTCTCTCTTTCATTTCCTTTCATTTTCATCGCCTGAGACGAGTGCACGGCACTCTAATCTGTTCAAAGCAGGACAGGCTGAGACAGGAACAGCCAGAAGCGTCATGTCATCTCTCCAGCGGTTTTTACTGTTTTCTGTCCTCCCGCACTCTCTTCCAAATCTCTGCTGCTATCTCTCTGTCTATCGCCACATGACCCAATTTGACCTTGGAATACCAACACAACGTTGAGTGCAGGATGGGAGGGAGGGATGGAAAAAAGAGAGAGACAGATGAGGGGGGGACAGCAGCAGGTGGTTGTCATGGAAACAGCACTGATTGTTACACGACTCACGTCAACACAGGAGCGTATATGTACGAGAGGGAAAGAGAGAACGAGAAGCATCACGTCTTGTGCACGCCAGCCTGGTAAATATCGACCGCCAGGGTTATACAGACACCTCCGGGCTTTTAAAAGGTTTACGAGCCGGAGATGGCCACCTATAGACGAACGTGGGCGTGCAGGTATTCAAAGAACCCATTTATAACACTCTCTCTCCTTTTGTCCTTTTACACACTTAATGGTTTCATATGCATTCATATGCAATTATTAAGGGAATAGTTAAGCGTAAAATATATATGTATTTTTTTTTCTTTTACTCGACCTTATATGACATCCCTTCTTTTTTTGTGAAAAATAAAAAGAGCTTTTTGTTTGTATAGTGGAAGTGAATGGTGGGCTATTTTTATGATTTTTAAAAGGGTTTGACCTAGTGCTGTTAACTAAAACTAGAACTTTTTCAGTAATTCAGGGTTAGGGTTACATAGTTCTTAGGTGTCAGTTACATAGTTGTCAAGTCATTAGTTCGAATTTATGATACTTAATAGGGCTTGTCCCAGCGTTGTGAACCTAAAACTAAAGCACTAAAGCGTACTCTGTATTTAAAAAAAATAAATAAAATAAAATATATGAAAACTTTTACTTAAATCTATTTACTTCAGTTATTTCTTAAGACTTTTTAAGGTAAAGTACTAAAATGACTATAAAACTGAAATAAAAATGCATTAAAGCGATTTAGAAATGTTAAAAACAATTTAACAAACTAAAATGAAAACTGAAAATATAAAAATAAAAGCTTCAAAATTTTCCAAATATTAGAAATGTTGCTTAGACAAAATACAACGAAAGTGAATAGTGACCATAACCACTGTGCAAGATTTTCAGTAGTCACATATTACATTTTAATAGGTTCCTCACTTATAGCGTCATATTGCTTCAGAATAATTGAAGTTTAGCACACAAATCATATGGGCTACTTTTATAATTTTAAAGAGACCTTGACCCAGTGTTGATAACTAAAGCTAAAATGTTTTCAGTAATTAAAAAAAGAAAAAAAAAAAACAGGAATTAAAAAAATTATATTAAACAAAATATTTGAAATGTTGCATTGACAACTAACTGAAATGTTTCACATGCTAAAATGTGTGAAACTAAAACTAAAATACAATTTAAGCTTTATAAAATTAAATTATAATATATATAAAAATGACAATAGCACATTACAAAATGGCTAAAAGCTAAACAAATATGAAAACTGAAAATATAAAAAAAAAAACCTAATTCAAATATATTAATAAATGCTAAAATAGCTAGTCGCTTTTTAATTATACGGATACTGGCAACCTGAACACTTATCAGAACATATTGTTTTATGTTTCTAAGATAAAATAAAGTCGCACAGCTTTGTGACGACATGGTGATGAGTCATTTTTTGCTTGAACTATCCCTTCCTCTTGTGCAGAAACTCCATCAGCATCCCATAAAAAGTGCAGGAAGCATAAGGAAAAAAGCGAGAGGGAGGGAGAGACTGAAGGACTGGAGAGTGGCCCCTTCTTAGTCGAGTCATCATCACACAGCATGGAGAATGAGATATCTGAGTCACACACACATTCTTCTGAGCGGCTGCTCTGGGGATCTCACTGCCCTGGGCCAGATGGAGGGACGAAAAGGAGAGGGAGAGAAAAGGGGAAAGAGAGAAGTGGAAGATGAGAATAAAATATTTAGAAGAAAATGCAATAGCACCGATTTGGCAGGAGGAGAGAGACAGGTGAAACCATATGCTGTTGCAGGCAAAGATGCAATATGAGTGAGGAGCTTGGAGAAAAATAGCTGAAAAGCTAGTAGGGGTAATTGTAATTGTTTTGATGAATGCTTGAAGTGGAAACTCAGATTTATATGAGTGTACAACCAATAATATATTGTTAAGGTTAACACCGTCTTTACTGTCTAATTTCACTTAACATCACTGAAGTTTAAAGTCAACATGAAAATAAAGTTTACTTTCTTAATAATACCATGGCACTTTGACATGTAATGTTTGGTACTTTCTTATTCAATCTTATGTTAATTACAGTATAGTAAAGAAAAATAGTACAGTCTTACCGTCTGATGCCATCACTGTACCGTAAAATGTGTGCCTGTCAATTAAATCAGTTGTGGTTTAAATGGTGCATTTCAAGTCCTAGCGGCTATTTGCTCAGTTGGTGCTGTTTTAATGAATTAACACATTTATTTTTTTTGCCAATGTCTGTTGGAATAAGTGTGTTTATTCATTTGCTGAGCATCCGTAGGGGACGAGGGAGAGGATAGCCAGGCTTGGCTGGTTCTAGAGGTGCTCCGATCACGATCGGCCGATCGTTATGCGTATCTCGTCAGTAAAGCCGGTTTTCTAATCAGCGGTTAATTCCATCAGGTGCGTGATTTCACATAGAGTAGCTGTTAATACACAGAGCCGTTGTTAATAGAGAAGATGCGCAAATCACGTTAATTTTCAGCGTTTATTGGCCCATCTTCTCAGTTAACAACGGCTCTGTGTAGTAACAGCTGCTCTATGTGAAATCACACACCTGATGGAATTAACCGCTGATTAGAAAACCGGCTTTACTGACGAAATGCGCATTAACGATCGGCCGATCGTGATCGGAGCACCCCTAGCTGGTTCCAGCTTTGAATGCAGCAGTGCAGAGAGTAGAACAGAGCAAGAGAGAGAAATGAAATGAAATATGCAGAGAAGCAACATGTTCTTCAGGCAATGAATGACGTGGACTCGCTCTGTCTGGAGAGCGAGCACGAGAGAGGCTGCGGTTTGGGAGGTTGTGTTTGGGTCTTTACAGCTGAAGCGTTTCTTTGATTTAACACTAATTTGCTAAACGAGCTGTTGCAGGGTAATTGCCCAGTTTGGGGAGTTGAGAGTGTGAGAGTATGGGGTGGGAGCAGTATTTTAGGGAAGAAACAGACGGGGTGATGGTAAGCTGTAGTGTTGTTGGGTGGTCAGATTTGGCCTACATTGAGAGGAGCAAACGTCCCCACAAGCAGCGGCACCATTTTTTCAGGGGATACTAGTGTTGGTACTGGCTCACTCTGTACCCTAGACAGGGTGTGACATGACTACAGGGTGAAAAAGCACTTATCTACATGCTTTGTACAGTTTTGGGCACCATGAAAGGGGAACCAGGTTCAAGTCCCAACCTAACATGATGTTGTTGTTTTGTCAGGAAAAGAGCAATTTTTACATTTTATTCTACAGGGGAAATATGGGGGTGCATGAAAGATGACAGAATTTTTGACTGTTGAACTGGCAAAATTTAGATGGAACACCTTTTTTTACTTACAGTAACAATACAAATGAATTAATAGCATACATTTTTGGAAGTTTCTTTTAAAATTGTCTTCATGGTTATGATGCTTTTACCCACAAGGATAGTAAAACATAAAATCACCTGCTTTGTAGAGAAAACTAAAGTCCATATATTAGTAACATATGCATACACAAGTAAATCATGTTAATATATTGAAAATGCTTATATCAGTCTGTCTTATTCGTTTGTCCATCTATCTTTCTGCCATTCTGTCTATCGCTCTAAATGTCAGTGTATATCGCTCAAACTATTGTTATATCTCTCTGTCAAAAGAGAATATGCTTATTTTAAGGTTTGGGTTAATCTTATAATTAATTTAGTTAAATATAAAATTAGTTTAAATATAAAAACAATAGAAATGTATTTTTGCTCATAATATGCTCATTCCGAAAGCTAGGTAAACAAGTGTATGTATGTGAGTATTAGGGGGAACAGATTTTAGGGTACGAAACAGAAGGGGTAATGGTGATTGTGTTTGTGACAGAGGGGAGGTGAGCTGGGGAAAGCCTCCCGTCCTCTCTCTCTGTCTCTCTCTCTCTCTCTCTCTCTCTCCTCTTCAAATGAGGTGAGCAGATGTCTGCCTTTCACCTGAGGGAGAAGAGATAAATGATGTTTCCTCTCCGGTCCTCAATGACTGACTCTCCTCTTCATCTCTCCAACTGTCATCTCTACCCAGATGCATCATGCTCATTCAAGTGTCCCCTCAAATTTTTGGTCCAAGTAGATTTGAAATCCTATTTCTTAAAATGATTGCAGGTAAAATAGGTTCTGAAACACTGGCACTTTCACTTATCTAAATTTGGAGAGTCCAGCTGAGTCTTACACGTACATAACAAACTATGTAGCTAAAAAGTTTCTCTCTCTCTCTCTCTGCATCTTACTGTATCTCACCTTGGCTACAAAATGAGCCAGGACTGCAAAAAGTACATGACACCACTGTCTCAAACTATTTATGTACTTTGTTAGGTGCAGCTGGATACTTATATCTCTGCTTCTATAATTTCATCCCAAGTTTTTTTGTGTCCTTTTCATAATTAAATATAATATCAGATTTAATTTATTTACTTTTGGTTAAACATGTGGTACAAAATTAAATTATTACTACAGCTGTAAATATTTTTTCACCCAGCATTTTTTAAATATTTGTTCCTTAACTTATATTTCATATTTTGATTATATTACGTTTTTTAATATTTATGTTTCTATATTTATATGTGATGTATTTTTTATTTATTATGTGTACATTTGAGCCATTCTCATGATGTGATAAGATCGCTCTGCCAAAAAAAGTCATCATTAAACAGAAAAATGTGGTGCAGTATCGATATTGATGTTTAATGTGCAGTTGTGTGCAAATCCATATTTATACATATTTCAGTGATGCTCATTCAAGATAAAACTACAACATTAAAATTCTAGTGCAACCTGGGATTAAGTTCTTTGTTCAAGGGCACATTGGTGATGACCAGCCTTCCAGTTGCTGGCCTTAAATGTCCAGGTTGTAGGATCTGCCACTAGAGGGCGCACTACCAAAACAATAACAATCACGTGGTTTGATGATGCTAAGAAGGAGCGTGGAATGATGGGATTTGTTGTCTTCTACTCAACCGCTGACGGCCGGTAACAAAGGGTAACTAACGTCATTGACAGGTGAATGCAACTGCCCCGTGTCACTGTTTAGAATGGGAATTTTCTCATGATTAACAAGTAGTTGAAAACATTAGAGATATTGTTAGTAATCAGCTGGACAAAATATAGAACACTAGCCTAGTGGTTTTTGCATATTTTACTGCAAATATCTTACAAATTGTACCTTTAAGCAACAACAACATCTGAGCAGCATCTGATTCTAACAGATTCTTTAAATTGAGAAGCTATTTACAGTGATGGTAATATCTGCACAGATGGAGCTTGGGGGGTGTTAATTGTCCCCCCAATTGCTCTTAGGTGGTGAAATGTGAAAATGTTTATTTTGGAGATGATTGAGCTTCTGGTTTAGTGGTGAGTTTAGAGCTCAGTTTCTTCATTTAGGATGTACTGGGGTGGTGTGGTGTTGTGGTTAAGTCTCAGGCTGGTAACCGCAGGGTAGCTTGACCATCACCATCATGTCCTTGAGCGAGGCACTTAACCCCATGTTGCTCCAGGGGGACTGTCCCAGTAATAAGCTTATGGTGCTTCTATGATGACATTGCGTGAAAGTCGTGGAAACATTACACTAGGTTTATGGTGATAAATTAAAACAAGCTCAAACAGTCAATTCATTAGCTACCCCACAATAAATCTTTTTTCAATTGTTACATCCAAGAGTAATAAAAATGATGTCCATTACAGCTCAGTCTGGGATAGATTTTGCCTGAAAAAGGCAAAAATTATTGCTGTATGTGCTCAGATGAAAATGATCTTTAGAAAGCGTTTTCAGCATTTTCAGAGTGATGAATGGATAGGAGAGGTTGTGTGGAAGCCCTTATATGGAGGTGATTTGTGCGTCTCTTATGCTAATGACTAACTGAAGCGCACGCTACCTCATTTACAATAATCTGGGTTCATCAACATTAGACTGATGGTAAGAATAAATTTGTGTGTGTGCACAGCTGTTGCAAAGCCAGCAGAATTTTTTGCGGGAGCACCTTTGTTTTGACCTAGTGTGTGTATAAATTAACTCCGTTATCAGTCTCAATATACTCTCCCTCTCTTTTTCAGGCAAATAAATTGCGCACCAAGACTTTAAAGAACACGCTGAATCCAGTGTGGAACGAAACCCTCATCTATCACGGCATCACGGCTGCTGACATGACCACCAAAACCCTCAGGTACTGTACCACCCGTTTCCCATTATCCTCTCCAGCTTCAAGTATTTTTGGCTCTACTTGCACTTCCAATTCACCTTTGAACATATGGCTCTCTGTAAAACCCTGTGAGTGTCTCCGTCCGACGTATTAATGACAATGAGAACGCGTGAGTCATTTGTGTGTGTGCATGTGTGAATTTTTATTACTTTAAGGTCAAGTCAACTCTCCAGAAGCAGATTGGCACTCGGAGCACATTGTGTGTGGGCATGTGTGTATGAGTGTGTGTCTTCGACAGTGTGTAGTGGATGTTTCTGTGGTGCAATAACACACAATAACCTTAAGGTAACACCCACAATGTGGTCTAACCTTCTGTGTAGAGGTACGCTTCAATTTAAGCAATAAAACTCAGAGGACAGGGCGAGATGGGGCAATTTCTCTAGAAATGTAATAGAAACCCTTGTGATCCACAGCTGGGAAACAAACCTAGCAGAAGCTCTCGTGGGATGAGAGAGAAGGAAAGATGAAGAAAGAGCGAAGCTGCTTGCTTTACTTATTGCACTTTAAGGATGAGACCATAAAAAAATTTAGTTTCATGCTGAAAGAGTTTTTAACTAAACCCCGGTTTACCTCAGTGCTTCAATCCAGAGATTTTTGCCTCTGCAGTATTCAAAGTTATTGTAGAAATTGTGAAATTGTTTAACACAGAAACATCTTTTGTAGATTAAGAAAAACAATTAGCTGCATACATCCTGCCAAAAGTGTTTCTTGTGGTGAACATGGATTCTCGCCACTTTGGAATCCCAAAGGATGAGTTTGATTCGATGATTCTCTCCGCTCTGTTACGCTCTGTGACCATCATCCAGAAGAGCAGGTTGTTGGAGCCCAGGGCGTAGATGGAGTATGTCACCACAGGCAGTGTCAGCACCTTGTCACAGTGACTATATCTGGGCTGTGACAACTGGCCAATCTCAAACCCAACTACAGTAGTTCAGTGAAGGGTGAGGCGAGAGGAAATCATAATTTATGTATAAAATCCCAAACATTGTAATGGAAGAATGGGAGATCTGATCCAAAGCTAGTAGTTTGGCGTTTACTATATTTCCTCACGTATGGCCTTCTGTCTTTTTTATCATTAGCTTGTCTTTTGTCATGTGAATGTCCCTCATGAGAACAATGACTGCTGGTGACAGGCTATTGGCAGGAAACATTTTCTGAAGAATGACTGTGTTATCAATAGTGCTATTGTGCCATTATAGAAAAGTATCCTATGCTATTACCAGAGTTGTCATCATAATAGGTTTCACTGAAGCATACAGTATGTTTGTTCATTGTTCATTAGTAGGCAGTGTGTTTTCTTTTATGAGTCTAGCAGACAAATTTGTTTTGCCACATTTTAAAACCACCCTGACTCTGTGCCCTAACCAGATGTGACACTTTACAGCGTCATGTTTTCTGCACTCACAAGAGTGAAAATGCATGATGCAATGATTACAGCCAATCAGGAGTTTGATGTTTAATATACAGTTGTGTCAGCTTTTCAACATTTGACAGTTCTGGATGGAGGAAGTAAATTTATCATAGTGAACTGATTCATGGTCAGTCTATCCATCATTCTATCATTCTAGCTATCATTCTGTCTATTCATTGTTTTAGTTTAGAGCTTTATTTATTCCCTTGGGGCAATTATTTCAGACTTTTGTAGTGCTTCACATATACAACACATACATACACAAATACTCAAAATACACCAAATATATATGAAAAAATATATATATAATTATCATATTTATCATTCTATCCATCCATCCATTGTTCTATCGGACAATCCATTCATCCATTGTTCTACTGGTCAGTATTTCCATCATTCTAGCCAACCATCCATCCACCCATCCATCCATCATTCTATCGGTCCATCAGTCCATCCATTCTTTCACCATTCTGTCGGTCAGTCTATGCATCACTCTAACTATCCATCCATCAATCCATAGTTCTGTTGATCAATCCTTCCACCATCATTCTATCATTAAATCCATCTATCCATCCATCCACCATTCTGTTGGTCAATCTATCCATCATTCTAGCCACCCATCGTTCTGTTGGTCAATCAATCAATTCAACCTTCCATCGTTATGACTTTCAATTTATCCATCATTCTGCCGGTCAATCCATCAATCCATCCACCATTCTGTTAGTAAATCTATCCATAATTCTTGCTATCCATTCATCCATCGTTCTGTCGGCTGGTCAGTCAGTCCATCTATCCATCCATCATTCTGTTGGTCACTCCATCTATTGCTCAATCTATCCATCCATCCATCCATTGTTCTTCCGGTCAGTAAATCCAACATTCTAGCCACCCATCCATCATTCTATCGGTCCATCAGTCCAGCCATCCTTTCATCATTCTGTCAGTCAGTCTATCCATCATTATAACTATCCATCTATCCATCCATCCATAGTTCTGTTGATCAATCTTTCCACCATCGTTCTATCAGTCAATCAATCCATCCATCCACCATTCTGTTGGACAATCAATCAATACATCCATCAATCGTTCTTTCGTTCAATCCGTCCATCCATCATTCTATCAGTCAGTCAATTCATCCATCCTCATTCTACCCATCCATCCATCCATCCTTTGGTAAGTCTATAATTCTTGCTATACATCCATCCATCCATCCATCCATCCATCCATCGTTCTGTTGGCTGGTCAATCAGTCCATCCATCCATCCATCATTGGTCAATCTATCCACCATTCTATCATTCTAGCCATCCATCAACCCATCTATCCATCAATCTGTCCATCAATCCATCCATCCATCGTTGCAGCATCGTGTGGGGCAGTTTTAGATCTGGTAAATGAAGTTAAGTGTACTGCACTCTTATTGGTAGCTGAAATCATTAATCAAATTAGCAAATGAACCACTTAATAAATGTGTGAAAAAAATTCAGAATGACGAGGAGTCAAGTTCTGCAAAAACCTGTTGAGCTTTTTTTGTGATATCCTGTGGGCACAGGTTCTGCGTAGGTCTACCCATGACTCATCTGACTGTCAAGTTCGATACTGAATTAACACTGAATAGTACCTGTCTTTCGTATGTCCTGCATGCTGGTGACTTCTGTATGCATGCAAACTCTCGGCATAATCACTGTGACTGACATTAACAAGGAAAAGCTCAACCCCACAAGTAATAAATAGCAGCTTCAGGAAGAACTACAGGTTACAGGAAGTGGAGAGCACCTGTTATCCACCTCCTGTGTGTGCATATGTTTATGTGAGCATGTGTACACACCTGGCTGGAAGGAATGACTAATCAAGCCCTAGAAGGAAGCAAGAAGCCAACAAGATCATGATGTCAGTGTCATCTGCTTACGTGCAGCCTCTTGCACTCTCGCTCTTTTGACACCCACATTAACACTTCAGTTCTTCCTCTCCTACATTTGGGTATTTGTCTTTTTTTGTTTTGTTTTTTCGTTCTATCTCTGTCGCTGACGTAAAAACCATCTGTCTTCTCTTACATTGTGCGCTTTGCTTAAATTCCTCTTTTCTCATTCTGGTTGTTTTTCTTTCCTTCCCTTTATCTCCTTCTTTCTCAGTGTCAATACTAGAGGTTGACCGATAATGGGTTTTGCAGGTTTCAATAACTAAGGTGGAGAAGAAGCAAATTAACCCATAGTATTTAAAATTAATATACTGTATTGATATAAAAAATGTATATGGCATATGTATATATTTATAACAGCATATTTAAATCTTTATTCATTTATAATATATAAATATATATAAAAAATATTATTTAAAAAAAACGGACTTAAAAAAAAAACTATAGCTTGTAACATGTAACTTTAACTTTATGCAATTTAGTTGAAGTCAGTCAGCAGTTAAACCAGTCAGCAATTATGCTGATTTAGGTCTATCATTATATTTCATAATGCCGTCCTTAGAGGATTAAGGACACAAAACACTTTGATAGAGGTTTGTTTCAAGTCAGACATGAATTAAATTTATGATGCGTTTCAGTGAGTCATGTTAATTCAGTAAGCATTCCTGCAGATTCAGTCAATGATTAAAAAATAATAATAATTACTACGCAGTTGTGAAGTCTTTTGACTCATTAAATTGGGCTTTTTCCATCCATCCAACCATTAATTAAACACATAATTTTTAATTCAGTGCTCAGCTTTAATGAATCAAATAGACTTGTGAATTATTTCTTCATGGACCAGACTTTAGTGGCTGCTCTGTTTATTTGTTTTTACATGTGCATCCTAGAAGACAAGGTAGATTGTAAGACATCAATTCACATACGGTATCATTTGTTTTGTCAAAATTAATACTGTGACACTTTTTATGTATACAGTAATCTAGTCTTTCAGATTGGCTTTTTAATTTCCGAAGTTATTTTGTCACCGATATTTATAAATAATTTTAGTTATATAACTGTGAAAAAAACTAACATAAGTGTTCATTTTTCCCAGAATCTGATGAATAAATGAATCAAAGACTTATGAATTATTTGTTCTTTTGAATGATTCAAAAAATTGCTCTGTAGTTGTGGAGAATTTTGACTCATTAGTTGATTAATTCATTAAAAGTGGCTCATAAGTGTAAATTCAGTAGTCAATTGAAATGAATCAAAGAGACTCATTAAACTATTCATTCAAGAATCAGGATACACTCGCTGCACTGTTTTTATTTTTACATGTGCATCCAAAAAGACATTACAAAAGATGTTTTTTATTGTTGTTGAGGTTTTTGTTGTAATCATGTCTTAAATCATTATGAAATGTTCAGATTCAACTTAGATACAGTGTATATATATATATACACATACACACACACACACATACATACATACTCGAGCCTCAGCTTCTTTTGACGTGTTCATTCTATGGCTGTGTGTGACACACCTTACACGTTCTGTCTTGGGAGTTGAGCTGAAGAGTTTTGAGTGCCATCTTTCTCTCTGTCTCTTGCAGGCTGTGTGTGTGTGATATGGATCGTTTAGGACGGAATGAGTTCATAGGTGAAATCAGGGTGGCCCTCAAGAAACTGAAGGAGGGAGAGAGCAAGAAATACTACATGGGCCTTGAGAGAATTGCACAGGTGTGTGTGTGCATGCGTGCATGTGTGTGCTCTTGTTTTTGTGACATATCAAGACACTACTCTGTATAATGACATGAGTATGACACAGGTATTACAAGGAGAGGGTGACTTATGACGACATAACCCATGTCCCCATTTTTCAAAACTCTTATAAATCAAACAGAATTAATTTTTTGGAGAAAGTAAAAATGCACAGTTTCCTGTGAGGGTTAGGGTTAGGTGTAGGGTTGGTGTAGAGCCATAGAATATACAGTTTGTACAGTATAAAAACAATTACACCTATGGGATGAACCCACTTTTCACAAAAACAAGTGTGTGTGAGTCATTGTGACCATTGCGAGGTTATGTCTGTTGAAATTTGTACGATGCATAATTTAGTGTTTGGGCATTTGCTGTATTATTAATAACCTTTCTATGTTCTTACAGACTCGGGATGGTAACAGCCAGGCAGTGGATCATGGGGCTCTTGTTGCAGAAGAGGAGGTAAAGATCCAATACTTTCCATCCCATATTTGAGACCTCAGGAAACTCCCTATTTACTCCCGAACATAGAACTCTCACATTCAGGTTACAATGAGGACAAAGCCCCCAGGATAAAAGGACCTGATTTTTATTCTCTCAAAACACTAATTAGAAAGAAAAGCACTTTCTTGATCCCTTGTTTTTCACTTTGGACTGATAAACTGTCCAAAAAATAAATAAGTGTTACGTTTATAATTTTGTTCAGTGTACATTTAAAATAAGTTTTAAATATTTTTCAAAGACACTAATGAGAATCTCTAAAATGATCATGAATATTTGCCTGTACTATTATTGTATATAGTGTTCTGTAAGTAAAAGTCATTTTCATGACATTCTGAATTAAATGAACCAAAAAACATCCTTTGCTCATGGAGTTTTAAGTATATACACTCACACTACCTTTCATAAGTCTGTATGCTCACCAAGGCTGCATTTATATGATCAAAAATACAGTATAAACAGCAATATTGTGAAATATTACGATTTACAATAATGATGATTTTTCAGCAGCCATTTTATCTTTCAGAAATTCAGATGCTCAAAAATCATTTCTTATTATTATCAAAACGGAAAATAGTTGTGTTGCTTAATATTTTTGTGAAAAAAGGGGGGAAAACATTTATTTGAAATAGAATGTTATACATTATGTCACTTTTGATAAATAAAATATCTAAAAACTGTCTGATCCCAAACTTTCTTAGTATATTTTGATACAACACTAGTTATGCCTGTACTAATATTGTCACTGCTATATATATAATATATAAAAAAATGTAATGCAAATTTTATAACCCCCTCTGTATACAATAAGAATCGATATTTTTCAGTCATGTTTATTTTGGACTAGATGAACAATCACATTGTTCTTAAGGGGATGTTTAAGGCCCATTCACACCAAGAACGATAACTATAAAGATAACAATATTAGCGTCCACACCAGCGAACGATATTGTCTGTGTATTCTAAGCGGACGCGTGTCTGCTTCTTTAAATTCTGGAGCTCATTATAGCAGGATTGATTCTGATTGGTTGGCAATGTTTTTATCATTCATCAGAAAAAAAAATCGTTCTGAAAATGATTCCAACGGTATCGTTTCTCTGTGCCTTTAACGTTATAGTTGTGGTGTGGACTCCGCTATTCTTTAATATTGAGAACAGTTTTTAAGAACTATATCTTTATCGTTATCGTGCTTGATGTGAACGGGCCTTTAGCCCCATTGTGCTGTACTGACATATACTGGTTAATGTACTATTGTTGGTCTGAATATTGATCTTGTCTGTCTGTCTTTCTCTGTTTCTCTAGCGTGGTCGTATCCTGGTCTCTCTGATGTACATCACAGAGAAGAGTTCTCTGATTGTGGGAATTATTCGCTGTGCTCACCTTGCCGCCATGGATTCGAATGGCTACTCGGACCCCTTTGTCAAAATGTGAGTCTTCTTTCACTTTTTTTTTCCCAGAGTGGACAGTGCCAAAGTGACAGGAACTGATAAAAGAGGCGGATGGGGTCACATTAATGCCTATTCATGTCAAGTCTGAGTTTTTGGCATTGCACAAGCATAAAAAGCCAGGCAATCAGAATAACCAGCTTTATTTGCAATATGCATCAGATAGTCATCGAACAGAGTATTTTTTAACCCACTGGCTTTGTGTGATGATTTGAGCCTACAACCAAACACACGAGTGGAGCTAATGTTGTAATCAGTACCTCAACGAGTGTTAAAGTAAATTAGCAGAGAAGTACAATCCCCAGGGCTCCTGTAGTGAGTCAATGGTGGGCATGATTATCATTTTCACAGCTTTTATTTAATTTTCACATTTATTACAATCAAAAAAGCAAGTTTTAACAAGCATAATTTTGTTTCGTCCTCCCTCGAATCATTGCATAGCACAGCGTCAGGCGAACATAAGTAAATGTAACTGCTTTATGACTCAATTCATTGGCATCGCCCTCCTAGTTAGCATCATGGATTTCATTTCAGGGTGATTTATTTCTCTCTGTACATCCGGTTGATTATAATTTATCCCCCCGTGGGTTCTTGTGCAGAATAATTTAAAGTCCACCCACACAATAAGACATGAGGAGATTTTATTTAGAGCCATAGGGAATTAATGGGGCATAGAGATGCATAGAGTCAAGAGGCAAGTCAGAAAAAAACTGAACAAAAATCTCAAACTCTCAGCTTTGGCTTCCTGCCCTCCGTTTCCTATCACATGCTCTTTTATCATTTCCTATACCTCTTCTTCCTCAACTCTATCCATTCCTCGTGCTCTCTCTCCTCTCAAGTTTGATAAGCATGCATAAATCTTGGACCACTCTCTTCCTGTCAATGTGGTCCTGTTCATTCTTATTGGGAATGAATTTTGATGTGTTGTGTGATGGAGAGGAGTTTTTTCCGCTATCTGCTCTGAGGAGATAGGATTTCCTTGTTTATCGTGCCAGTTACAGGCACTGATGGGCTCACTGGAGCAGTGGAAATCTATTGTTGGACTGGCTTTTATACAGCGGGATAGACTGCTGGGAGTGTGCTTGTGCATGTGTGTGTGACAGCTGCTTTAGACTTGTCAATATAGTTAAAGATAAGGGGGAAATTTTGACTGCATCTCTCATGACTCGTATAAAAGCATGGCAGAGGATTGTTTGGATGCTGGGATTGTTTGTTTATTGTGACCGCTGGAGATGTTATTTGGCTTTTTTGTCCGCTGAGGTTGATTCAGTCATGGCTGGATTTAGCTGGAATCTACTGAAGCAGAAAACTCATTTTAGTAGATTGGATTTTCTGCATCAGTCACTCTTGTCTTTTTAACAGTAAGAAAGGCTTTAATTGGAATTAATTATTGGATTCCAAAAAAAAAAAAAAAATAATAATAATGTGAAATAACTGGAACACATCAATAATGTAAAAAAAAAAAAAAAAAAAAAACCAAGTGTTTGTTACATTTAAATTTAAATTATCTATACACATTTTTGAAACAGGGCTAAACAGTTCTTTGTATTTCTATTTTATTTTTATGCATTTCTGTTTAAATTAGTTTAAATGTGACTAATTTTTGAAAAACTAATTACAATGAATTACCATTAAAAAAATTGTTTTAATTAAAAGTAAAATCCTCTGTCAGTCAGCTAGTAACTCTCTCTCTCTCTGTAGTAACATTGGCCATGTTTGTTGAGTTTTTGGAGGGCTTAGTCTGTAATAGAGGAAACATGAAACTGGACACAAGTAGGGATTAACTGTGGAGGGAAACTGGGGGCCAATCAATACAGTAGTCGTTCCATAGGGGGGGAGAGAAACTAAATCTCTGGATTTAGATAGGGGCAGCTAGTGACATTCACATGTTTTATTGTTTAGTTTTTTTCTGTTGAGATGTTTTTCTCAGGCAAGTGTCTGACCGAAGAAGCTTATGCAGGGAAGTTTACCAACAACTCTCTATCTCTTCTCTCCTGTATGTGAATCTAATCACCATATCCAAGTTGCTAGAAAGAAATCCATTTAATCAATGTGCTAAGGCAAGGCTGCAGGCATTTTCTGAGATATTCAGGAAAGGAATCTACACATCAGCTGTGTTCGAAACATCTCAAATTGAATTACCCAAGCAAATAATTTCTAGACATTTCCATTCAATCAGTGATTAGTTGATTATTTTCAACAGAAATCATGTGTGTGCATAGGCAAATACTAGGGCTGTACAATGTTTTGTTTAAGCTTATATATCGCGTGCACGAATCCACGATAGTCGCATCGCAGGATGTGCGATGTAGGCTGTCGTAGTTGATCCATTATTCATTAACTGTACAGGCCAGCTGCTCCCTGGCCCTTGACGAATGTGATTCGCGGATTAATTGCACATCTTAACCATCATAGAGTGAAAGTTTATCATTTGCATGTGTTTTTAAGTCCTGTCAGTTTAACAGGGCAGAGAGAGAGAGAGAGAGAGCGCATGAGAGAGAGAAGGAGCGAGAGAGAGGGCCAAGAGAGCACGAGAGAGAGAGACAGAGGGAGAGAGAGAGCGAGCGAGCCCCGGCCGCACACTCACCGTCTTCGCTGTCTTGCTCTCTCTCCCTCGTGCATAATAATCAATTGACACGATGGTGTCGATGTTTAAATCATTTAAAATGAGAATGTAAATGTGCTCACCCCATTTTTGTTTGTAAGAAAAAATTTGCTTAGATTTCATATCGCAATACATATCACAGAAAAATGAAATAATCGCAATGTCATTTTTTCCCAATATCGTGCAGTCCTAGCAAATACTTTTACAAATTTCAAAATTCAGGTTACCTGATAATTGTTATACTTTTAAATAGGTTTATTTTCTTGGGCTGCAAAGATAAAAAGAGTGACTTTATGACTTAAACATTGATGAAACACATTTGAAAACCATTTTTTACGTATTCATTAAGTAAACAGGATATTCAATGAGATGAAACAGCTTTACCTTTTAGTATTAGTTAACTAAAACTCAAACTGAAAATTAAAACCATTAAAAACTGCTATTTGAAGTAAACGTTAAATGAATAAAATATAAACAAATTCTTATTTTAAGTAGTTTGCAAGGCATCTTTTGTAATTTTCATTTAGTTTAACTTGATGTACTAAAATAACTTAAACTAAAGCTTAAAAAAAATACTAAAGATGACAAAAACAGAACAAAATTAGTAAAACTTTAACTAAAATAAAAATGGAAAATGAAAAAAAAAAACTATAATAGTAAATAGCACTGTTTAGGACTTGATTAGATCATGATCTCTTCATGACAGTTTTTTGGAAATGATTAGTTTGGTGAAAGTAGCCAAAATGGAAGGTTGTTTTCAGAAGCATTTAAAGATGTTTTTTTCTTTTGAAAAACATGCATCAATAAATAATTAGGGATTTTTCAGAAATATTGTATTAGAATATTTGTGCTCATAAAAAAAAACTAATATTCAAATATTTGTTTATTTAAATGACGTTATCGGGAAAGACGTTCTTTGCTAATAATCACATTTTTGTCACCATTTCTGAACAAGCTTATGATTAGGCATCATACACAACAATATTCTACAGTGTTCACAGAACATTATATGCAACAATGTCAGCAAGGCTGAAACAAATATATATAAAAGAAAAGCATTCAAACTCAAGCAAAGCAAATTAAAACAATAAAGCAGACCATGCCAATTAAAGTACAGAACATACATTACACTCGAGTTGGCCTCTGTTTATATTGTCTCACCTCATGGTAATGTTGAGAAAAAACAATAAAAGGCAGACAATGACATTCTGTGATCAAATACAATTAACTTGTTAACTATCTGTGCTACCCAGTGCATTTAGTTATAACTGGCTTTTAATTTGCTTGCTTAGGATTCATCATGGATTCCATGCATTTACGGCCAGCAAAGCTACAGGTAGTAAAATTTAAATTGTGTTTTTACTTTCCGAATAATAATTTCAGATTGAATATTCTATGATTTGTGCACACCCTTATAGACAGTAAGAACTGGGATGTATATTAAGACAAGTAAATCAGGTCAGTTCAGTTCCAGAAGCCAATCAGTTGTTTTGATACTGCACAAAAACACAAATGCAGTAATCCAGCTGAAGCTAGCATTCACAAATGTCTGACTTTTAGCAAATCAGTTTGGGTGAACATCACATAATTAATATTCATGACTTAAGTATGCCTGGGACAGTTGCTCTGAGCCGCTGACAGAAAGTACCCTTCCTGAGGAGCGAAGACATGAAAAACAGCAGAGAAGAAAAGTCGCGTTTGACAGAATTATGCATTTTTTTTATATTCATATCATATGTCACAACAATGCTGTTTCTGGAAAGTTTAGTTTATGCTTTCAAGTACTTTCTCACATGAGTGTATCTGTGACAACTAGGCATTTAAAACGAATGACATTTCTAATGTGTATTTATAGAGGCTGATGAGATTTAGATATGCCCCCACTTTTCAGATTGTGTGTGTAATGTGTATGTAATGATTATGAATAAGACCCGTGGAGTCCAGCTCTATTTTCATCTGGCCCTTGGCATCACCACATAATTAGGACAGACGAGGGAATGCAGATATTATTGCCCATGCTCTAATTAATGTCATTACACAGGACACAATTTCAATAGTTCCGCTTTCATCTGAACTTGTTGCAATGACAAGACATTTAGTCTCGCATTCACATGTTTATTCAGACGCTTGGCATAGTGCACAGACGTCTTAAATGTGCATTTTTCACTAATTGCAAAAACTATTAAGTTAAAATGTAATTAGTGACTAATTCACCGATACGTGGATGCAGCTGCACTTTAAAGCTGAAGTGTTTATTTTCTTGATGCTAAAATACTTTCCCCTTTTTCAGTGCAGAGTCAACTATAGTGTTTGAATTCCAGGAAACATGTCAACACTGCAACTCTATGGTGCTTTCAGAGCATTAGTCTGTCTGTTTCAGTGATTTGAGCTTCCCAATAAAGCATCTTTGGCTCAAACAGTGGTGTGAGTTAGAGACAGGACTGTCATATTGACTCTTTAATGGAAGATGTTCAAAGGTTTGGTCAGTAAGAATTAATTTACATTTATTTTATTTTTAAGAAATGGATAAATTTTATTCAGCAAGGATGCACTAAACTGATCGTAACTGACAGTAAAGTTTTATATTGTTATGAAAATTATTTTCAAATAAATGCTGTTCTTTTGAACCGGAAGAAATATCAAGCAGCACAACTGTTTTTTTAACATTAATAATAATAAGAAATGTTTCCTGAGCAGCAAATCAGCATATCAGAATGATTTTTAAAGGATCTTGTGACACTGAAGTCTGGAGTATTAATGCTGAAAATTCAACTTGCCATTGCAGGAATAAATTACACTTTAAAATATATAAAAATATATAATATATATAAAACTGTTAGGCACACATACACATTTTCATTTGATGGCACAGAAATTACATTCACATTTGGCAGATGCAAAACGGTTTGCGTTGCATTCATGGTGTACTTACTGTATAAGTTCAAGCATTCACCTTGGAATTAAACCCACGACTTTCAGCTTTGCTACTGTTTTAGGGAAAGGAATGATAATTACACACTAATTTTATGCTGCTTGCACTAATTACAAATGGCACACTTCAGCTTTAATACATGTAAATATTATGTAAAAAGTTTTTTTTTTTGTCTTGTTTTACTATGCCTGTTATGAAGTGAACTTTCTGCAAGAAATAACAAAGGTCTGTAAGATTAGGGCTAAATAATAGACTGGGGGTTAACATACTGAAGAATGTCATTCTTATTCATCTGAATTTGCCCTCGCTACACAATGATTTCCAAGACTCAAGAATGTCTCATTGCATGCATAAACATTTTGACCATGCCACATTTCTTCTTTCATTCAGGACTGACAGTTGTCACTGTAGACAGGCTAGTCCAAGACGACAGTTATTCTTTTAATTACCCAGATGACGAGAGTTGTCTCCTTAGGGTTAGATCTGAATTCGGCCCCATGGTATCAAGAATGAAATTTCCTGCAGCTCTTCTTGAGAAGGACATTATGTGCCTCATTCTTAATGAAGTAGCATCTAATATTAGCATGCTAAGCATCACTGTGTTTCACCATTTAAATCAAGTTTATCTGCCCTGTAACTCTTCCAAAGTCTGATAATACTTCCCCATCCATTTTTGTCAAAAAATATTAATAGGATCACATTAAAAAGCCATTAGAAATTTAAAATAATCCTGTCAGTGACATAAAGCTTGTCACACAAAAATAAAACATCATTAATATTCTGACTAAATGTCATTATTTGAAAGTTATTGATTAATTTCTGATTAATGTCCACACATGTACCAGCAATTCAGTCAATTATTATCTAAAGATTGGCTGATTTTACATTGAATTGTCACTCAAGCATCTATTATTATTTTCATATAGCGAGTTATTAGTTCAGTGGTTATCATCCAGTGGAAAATAATTTTTTGCACCGAACACATGCTGTGCTGTTAAATGATAATCTGTCAGTATTATCCAGTTGACATTCAATGGAAACCAACAGCATGATTGCAAGTGTGATATTGCCTTCATACACCTGTTCAATAAATAAGCTGATAAGAAAGTAATTTAAGGCACAATAGTTACAGAACCGTTGTGTGTTCAGCACAGTTGTTTTTGCTCTGATACGTCTTGGGAATAACAAGTTGTCTCAGAGACTGATTTGTTCATTTTGTTTAGACTGTGCATACGCAACATCTCAAAAAGACGCTGTAGGACTTCAACTATTTTCTGTTTCCCTTGATTTATCTTTGGCTGCATGTTTTTCAAATTCAGAATTTCAGTTTGTCTATTGAATGAATGAATCAGTCTTAATTTGAATGAATCAGTGTTTTTGAATGATTCAGTTGATTGAATCACTGAAACAGCATACTTAGTAAAATAGTAACTAGTACACAGTTCTGAATTCAGCAAATTACTCATTCATAAAGTTTGGTTATATTAGACCAACTGATTTTATCTATCTATCTATCTATCTATCTATCTATGACCTTTAAAATTGAGATTTATACATAATCTGAAAGCTGAATAAATCATGTTTGGTTTATTAGGATTGAACAATATTTGGCCAAGATCCAACTACTTGAAAATCTGAGGATTTGAGGTAGCAAAAAAATCTAAAAACTGAGAAAATTGCCTTTAAAGTTGTTCAAATGAATTCTTAGCAATGAATATTACTAATCAAATATTACTTTTTTTTTAAAATATGCCCTAGCTACTAAAGACCGGTTTTGTGGTCCAGGGTCACACACACACAGAGAGATGTTGGTAAATGTGGTTTATGGGGACTCTCCATGGGAGTAATGGGTTTTATTCTGTACAAACTGTATTTTCTATTGCCCTACCCCAACCCTTCACCTAAACCTAACCCTCACAGGAAACTTTGTGCATTTTTGGATTTTCAAAATAACTAATTCTGTATGATTTATAAGCATTTTGAATTACGGGGACACTAAAAATGTCCTCATAAACCACCTCCTCATTGTAATACCTGTGTCATACCTATGTCATTATACAAATTTGTGTCCTCGTTAACCACATGAACAAGCTCTCACACACACACACAATTATATATATGTAGATCATAGCAGCTGATACTCATCAAATGTTGGTAAAAAGCAGCAAAGCAACATTCAGATATATGGTCTAGTTATATGTGCTTTAATCATTTTAAGAGCTATAACTCTATTTATGTGTCTGAACTGCAGGTAGTTGTTTTGTTTAATTCTTGTACTTAATCAGCCTTAAGCAGATGTCATGTGAATATATACACTGGCATGATTCATTTATAGTGAATTTAGTGTTGTTCAACCTCTGTGTTATTAAAACATATTTAACTGTGTGCTGTGTAACTGCTTCGGGCACGGAAGCAGGTTTCACAACTCGTCATGGATCCATGTAGATGGTATTATGTCTCTTGCATCATATCCCCATGCGTTTTTTCACATCACATGTCTCTCTCCAACTCTCTCCTCTGTAACATGTTGTGTAGGGTGAGATATCTCATGAATAATAAATGATGAGTCCTGATTGGTAATCCACTGATGACTCCGTGAGCCACAGACCTTGTGGATGCATCATCTGTCCTCCAACACCATCTCAATCTATTCATTCTATCCATCCTCAGATAGAGATTATCATCTCAGTCTGTAATAGATTGAACGAATCACCCAGCACAACACCCCATCCCACCACCACCTCACTATACAGTACAAGGTCTCTCTCACCGTTCTCTCTCTAGAATTTGTCATGCCCTAAAATGTGCTCTGTATTTTTTCTGCCTTGATTTTGTCATGGATGTTTTGTGAGGTTGAGACAAACCGGGTTAATGATTTGCTTTGATGTTTCAGAAGTTGTCACATTTTCACTGCAGAGGAATGATTAATTTCTGGCTATTTCTCTTTATCAGTATTTTGCAGCCTAACATGGGGAAAAAGTCCAAATACAAAACCTCAGTGAAGAAGAAGACATTAAACCCAGAGTTTAACGAGGTCAGCTATTTCCATTAAAGGTGTGGTCACATGAAACGGCACAATTAAGAGTAAGGTTCTTGCAATTAATTAAAATTTAAAAATGCCGATTTCTTGGTTTACATCTGCTTGAACTAAAATCTCTTTTACACAGTTTTTTTTTTTCAGTGGTTGAGAACTGTAACCAGTCACAGACAAATGCAATGGCAAACCAATGGCATTTAAATGAGGCTATAGGCTTTATAAGGGAGTTTAAAGCAGTCTTGAATATCTTTTTTTAATCTAAAGTAATATTTGCAATAAAATATCAGGGATAAATACATAATTCGGATATTGCCACAGTCAAGCAACCCTTTAGACTTTCTGCTCTGTTCAAATCCATTCATATTCATGTAAATGTGTGTGAGCAGAAAGCAAACATGAATCAGGACGTTTCATTCTTTGCTGCAAACTAAATTCAAGTTTGATGAACTTTGAATTTGTGCAGTCACAGATTGATCTATAACTTTGCATGCTCAAAGCTGAGTGTGACCACACCTTCACTCAGTGTAAATATAAATGTTGTTTTTGTCCCTATATCTAAACTCATGTATGTCCTCTACAACCCAGGAGTTTACCTATGAAGTCCCGCATGATCAGCTGGCCAAGAAAACCCTGGAGATCTCAGTCTGGGACTACGACCTGGGCATGAGCAATGACTTCATAGGTGAGTTTTACGAACAAGTCTATGGTGCAAAGCACTTCACCAAATATGAAAGTACACACTGTTTGAAAACTAAAGCCACTTGATAACAATGGTAAAACAATTGAATGAAGAAAAATGCTAAAAGGATGATCAGCTTTACCATTCAGATAACACACATTTTTATAAGAAAGAATGAATGAAGGTTTACCTTACAAGTTATTTTGTATTTACTGTACTTAGATATATTCTCTATTTATTTATTATTTGTTTATTTATAAATGTGTGTGTGTGTGTGTGTGTGTGTGTGTGTGTATACAATGGGTAGAGAAAATAATCACCACCTTTAAAATAATCACATTTCGTTACTTTAGTTACTTATAACATCCATGTGAAAGATATAGCACCAACATATCAGAAAAGATAGCAGAATCACTGAGTTGGAAACTCGATCAGTTCTAAACCAAATCTGCTGTAGCTAATTACCTTCTCAATGGCACATAAAGCCATTTGACTTGCAACTGTGATCAGCTGTGCTTATTTTGATTAGCTCAGCATGAAAATAGCTTTCCTGGAGTATTTCAGTCCTTGGTGATTCAACTGAGCAAACAATCAACTATGGGCACCCATCAAAAGATCTCCAGGATAAAGATTTGGACAAGCACAAGTCAGGGAGATGGATACAAAAAAAATTCAAAGGCTTTATCAATGCCTAGAAGCACAGTGAAGTCTATTATTAAGAATTGGGAGGTATTTGGTACAACACAAACCCTCCCTGAATAAGGACGCCGCTCCAAACTGAATGAAAGGGCCAGGAGGAAACTAGTCAGAGAGGCGTACAGGAACTCTGAAGCAGTTTTAGGACAAAGAGTGGTCACTGTGTGCATGTGACAACAATATCACAAAGTCTACACAAATGTGGCTTGTATGAGAGGGAAGAAAAAAGCCACTCCTCAAGAAAGGACACATGTAGTCACAACTGAGCATTGCCAAAACACACTTTTTAGATTCTGAGGCAGATGAGATTAAAATTGTATTATTCAGCCTCAACACCAAACGATATGTCTGGTGGAAATCCAATACACCTCACCATGCAAATAACAGCATTCCTCCAGTAAAGCATGTACTGTATACAGTAATATTCTGTTATGGGGGTGTTTCTCTGGAGCAGGGACTGGAGCACAGGGTAGAAGGAAATATGGATGGGGCAAAATACCTTCGATTTCTTGAGGAAAATCTGCTGTGAGAAGATTTACCTTCAAAACATGAAAATGACCCAAAGCACACAGCAAAACTGAGCACACAGTGGTTGAAGGAGAAAAAAGTGAATGTCCTCGCATGGCCTAATCAGAGCCCACAACCCTACTGAAAATCTGTGGAAGGCTGCAGTCCACAAACACTCACCGTCAAATTGAACTAAACTTGGCAATTATTGCGAAGACTAAATGTGCAAAGTTAGTAGAGACATATCCCAAACAGACTAAAGGAAACAGATTAAAGAAAAAGGTGGTTCAATAAAATACTGACACAAGGAGATGATCCTTGAACTCTATTTTAAAGAGGGGTGATTATTTTCTATCCTCAGTGTATATCCACACAACTTTGCAGCAAAATTAAGTTAAAGTATGAGTTATAGAATATATCTGTTATATACCGTGTATATAAGAGTAATTTGATTTGAACATTTCTGCAGAATGTTTTGCTGTATAGACTTCCAATGTAAATGCAAACTGAGCGACAAATCAAATTACTGTTTTTGGTATTGTGAGCATGCCAAAGTTGCTGCAGATAGAGCTTAACTTATTTTGACATGGATCTTTCCTTTAAGATGTTGTTTTGATGCTTTGTTCTTGTAGAATGTTACTTGCACGTCTCATTTCCTGAGCAGAATAAGAAAAAAGTTTATATAAAGGGTAGTGTACCAAAAAATCTCATCATTTGCTCGTTCTCATGTAATTCCAAATCTATATGACTTTTTCTTTACTTGGAGCGCCAAAGGAGAAGTTTAGTATGTCCATAATGTGTGCTTTGCATACAATGAAATCGGAGGGGTCCAGGGCTGTCAAGCTCCAAAGAATACAAAAAAGCATCACAAAAGGATCATAAAGTAGTCCAATGTGAACTGTACATGATAACTTTGTTGGAGGAACAGACTGAAATTTAAGTCGTTAATCACTGAAAGTGTCACTCGACAGCTGTGGTCACTGTTCACTTTTAATGAAAGAGCAGCTTGGACATTCTGCTATAAATAACAGCTTTTTGTGCTCCAAAGAAGAAAAAATATCATACAGGTTTTGTAAGACGTGGGTGAGTACAAGTGCATCTCAATAAATTAGAATGTCATGGAAGAGTTCATTTATTTCAGTAAATCAACTCAAATTGTGAAACCAGTGTATTAAATAAATTAATTGCACATAGACTGAAGTAGTTTAAGTCTTTGGTTATTTTAATTGTGATGATTTTGGCTCACATTTAACAAAAACCCACCAATTCTCAACAAATTAGAATACTTCATAAGACCAATAAATTATTTTTAGTGAATTGTTGGCCTTCTGGAAAGTATGTTAATTTACTGTACACGTACTCAATACTTGGTAGGGGATCCTTTTGCTTTAGTGACTGCCTCAATTCGTCGTGGCATGGAGGTGATCAGTTTGTGGCGCTGCTGAGGTGGTATGTGGTTTCTTTGACAGTGGCCTTCAGCTCATCTGCATTTTTTGGTCTCGTTTCTCATTTTCCTCTTGACAATACCCCATAGATTTTCTATGGGGTTCAGGTCTGGTGAGTTTGCTGGTCAGTCAAGCACACTAACACCATGGTCATTTAACCAACTTTTGGTGCTTTTGGTAGTGTGGGCAGGTGCCAAATCCTGCTTGAAAATGAAATCAGCATCTTCAAAAAGCTGGTCAGCAGAAGGAAGCGTGAAGTGCTCCAAAATGTCTTGGTTAACGGGTGTAGTGACTTTGGTTTTCAAAAAACACCATGTTCTTCTCCTTAGCCTAGGTAAGATGCCTCTGATGCAGAGCCGGCCGAGCCACTAAGCGACCCTTGCAATTGCAAAGGGCCCCGTGTCCAGCAGAGGGCCCCCTTGAGTCACTGCTATATAGTGGGTGAAAAAAAATCATACAACAAAAGTAACATAAAATAAATAAATAAAAAGAAATGGGCCTACAGGGCTCTTTATCAGGCATCATGATAAGCAAAGTTGTTTTTTATTTAGTTCTTTATTATGGCGAGTTCCCCGCGAATCTTGACCCTGACTGACCCCTATGATGTCACTCGTCACCCGGTCAGTGTCTGTCAGTCAGTTAACGTACTCCAGCGTCGACGATGTCTGACAAGAAACGAAAATATCTTTCTAGCCATGAAAAACGACGATGAAGGTACGTAAACCTGTAGGCTTAATTTTCCGATACCTGTATAGATAATCTGCAGTCAAGTCTTATATTGGGATGCAAACACTTACAGCGCGCTTTTCGGCGCCTCCCGTTTTTTTTCGTCATTTTGGGTGACTTGGATTTGAGAGGGTCTGTCTGATTATAATTTCACGAAGTCATCTGAAGCCATTCCATAGCTTAATGTGAGGGACAGAAGACTATTTACATCATTAAATTAAAGTTTACGGAAACTCGTTTTTCCTCATCAATCATTCTCCATTCAGTAAGGTTATTCAAACAGCGCGCGCGACTCGTGCATGGTAAAACTCTTTTCAATATATGATATATTCACATTATAATGCTTGATCTGTAGATAAAAGGCTGTGGATTTGCATAAGATGACTTTATTTTGTGTATTTGTATTTTATGTTTGTTGCTGTTTTTAAACGACTCGCTACCATGTGTAGTGATAGATCACGGACACATCACAAGGACTATGAAAAGGCATCAAACACACACTAACTGGAATTTAAAACTGTGAAGAAACAAATGATCAATAAACTGTTGGACAGATATACATTAGGATTTGTGCGCTCGACATTTCTTCGCTTTGTGCCGTGAACTTTTAAATGCGCACTTGAGCAGCGCAGCGCTGCACACTCTGACTCCATGTTAAAGTAAATAGTCCGCTCTGCGGCCATAGCAACGCTCTGTTTATGGCAATGGTGTGTTCTACTTCGCAGCGGTCTGTTATTAAGAAATAACAAACCGCATTCTACATTGGGATTCAACCAAGCCATGTAATAAATGATAATAACATAATACTTTTCCTGGTTCACAACACAGTATTCAGTTCTATTTGCTCTATTTCATTTAAATTCTATATAAAGGCTGTTGTTTGTGCCTCTTAAACTCTGGTGTCAATTAAAAATGTTTATTTTATTGTCAGTGAAAATCACTTTATCAGTCTTTTTATTCAGCAAGTTCATCAGTGTGTGTTCGTTGCAGCTCAGTGGTATCATTATTTTCCTGTTAGACATCAAACATGGAACTCAACTCAAGAACTCAAGGTCTTTTATTGTCATTCTGTACATGTTGCCACATAAGAACGAAATACTTACTCAGGGCCAGCAGCGTAAAAAAGATATTTAACATACAGCATACATAGAATAATTAAAACATAATTTAATAGACTAAAAAATTTAAAAATAACATAGTAGATATAATACGTACAGTATAGTTACAAGGTAGTCATTAATTTCTGTAGGCCTTACTTAAAACGGTCAAAGGGGCCTCCAACCAATTTTGCTTAGGGCCCCCAAAGGTCTAGGGCCGGCTCTGCTCTGATGTTGTCTGTACTTGAGTAAATTCCTTGACACATTTGTGTGTGGTGGATCTTGATGTCTTGCCCCAGCCTCAGTCCATTCCTTGTGAAGTTCACTCAAGTTCTTGAATTTATTTTGCTTGACAGTTCTCAAAAGGCTGTGGTTCTCTCGGTTGTTTGTGCATGTTTTTCTTCCACACTTTTTTCTTCCACTGAACCTTCTGTTATCATGCTTGGATACAGCACTCTGTGAACAGCCAGCTTCTTTGCCAATGAAAGTTTGTGTTTTACCCTCCTTGTGAAGGGTGTCAATGATTATCTTCTGGACAACTGTCAGATCAGCAGTCTTCCCCTAAATCTACATTACAAAATGAGCTTCGACCTTTGTTTAAAAAAAAGACTTCCTAGTTGCCTTTTTCTCTATCACATTTTAGAAATCATCAGAAGTTATATATCACTTGAAAACATAAAATCTCAAAATTCATCCTTTAAAACCCATTTTAAAATCAGACATTGCATTACCATGTAAATGGCACATCAAAATCATGTAACAAAATGTTTTCAGTCATGAATTATAAAAATTTAGGTTTGTATTAGGGATGTCAACGATTAATCGATGATCGATTAATTGTCGATAAGAGATGCAATCGATTAAGGCTGTCGATGGTCGGTTAACCGATTCAATATTGGGCTGCGTACGGCTCATGCGCACTCAACACGTGCGAGCGGCTGTGAGTGATGGTGACGATATATAAAAGCATCATCATTCATTCACAATGTACAAATTAAGCTTTTAATGTGATTTAAACTTTAAAGTACATTAAAATAGAAACAACATAAAAGTTATTCAACATTAAAAGCAATAGAAATGTAGTTACTAATCATTTCATCAGATAACTGTTTTATATCGTGCGCTTTGCAGGGCTGCGGGACACAGTGACAGGACAGATAGTCTATTCATTCCTACAACTTGTTAATTCATTCCTACGAATTATTAATGTGGCAATTGTCCATGTTTCATTAATTGTGTTCCCTAAATAACCCATGATTTAAGTGAAATAAGGGAACAAATTAATAAATCGAACGAATTCTTAATTCATGAAATTTTTAATTTCCCTTCCCATGTTTACCACAGTAAGAGATGCGAAAACAGTTATTAAAAGCGAAAGATAATAAAATAAACCTGGGAAATTAGAGGGTTAGACTATGAAGATTCAGGAAAAGAAACAATGCCTAAATATACTGAATTTGTGGAAATTCGTGACCAACCGGCAAACCAGAACAAAGCCGCGTAAATGAAGACTATGGGGTCCAAAAGCATGGTCGCGATCTAACATTTTCCAGTTAACCTATTATTCCTCTAATAAACAAAGCTTTTATACCACACTTGTCATAATCAGATCTTATAATTTCTAAATAAATAATTGCTGGATTCAAAACGGCGATTAATAGGCGCTGTGACCGACACATTCCCGGAGCATTCACTGCTGTCACTAAACGGTGACGCCGAGCATCGTTCACAAGTTTCTGCATGGACCTGACTAGGGCACAGGTTCTAAGCCCTGGGACAAAATGGGATGCTTTAAGGAAAATGTATAGCCTACTAAGTAATTGGCCCAACATAAAAATAACAATTTGTTTTCATGTTTTTTTTTTTTTTTTTTTTTTTTTTTTAAATAGGCTATGCGAAATATATCCGACTTGAATAATTAAGATTAACGGATTTAAAACAGAAGTGTGGGCGCACCATAAATTCACAAAAACAAAAAAAAGGATGACAACGCATTCTGTTTGTTTGCTTTATTTCACAAGAGCACAAATCTTCTGTTTTTATTGTGAGTGTGCACAAATGAAAGTAAACACTTTTGCGGAAAATATATATATTTTTTAATTTCTCAGCTGTTTCGATCGCGCTGGAGCCTGCTGCACATGTATATTCTAGCGATTCAAATAGGGCTGCAACTAACGATTATTTTGATAATCGATTAATCTGTCGATTATTTTTACGATTAATCGATTAATCGGTTTATGTACTTATATTTTAGTTTTTTCCATTTTTTCCCCAAGTAAATTATTAATAAAGGGTCTTTATCATTCAGCATAGATTTTTAAGAGATTTTAACCATTTTGCATTGTCATATCCTCATCAAAAATATACCTGGAGTTGTTTTATTATGTTAGTAATCCTTTGTCGAACTCTTCTGCAATCAAAACACTGACCCATACTCTAGCAAAATTCACAAGGAGATTTCAAACATTGTTTTCACCATGGCAGTCCTTAGAGCTCCTAAAGTAGTTTAACATCCCAAACAAAGCTTAAGGAATCTTTGAGAACATATTTTCACGAAGTATAAGGATAAAACAGAATAAAATTGCAGTGCATTGTATTTTATTATTTACTGGGAAAAAGCTTTATAGCTTATGCTGTGAAATTGTAAACAATCCTTCGAAAAAAAGTGCCAATGGCATGAAACCTGAATGGAACTCACAATTTAAAGTAAAATCCATCAGAAGGTTGTCCAGAAAAAAAAAAATTGGGACACACACAAAAAACCTGCTGTGTGAAAAAGAGCAGTGAATACTTAGAAAAGAAGTGCATTTTAAATATACTCAAACATTTACCTCTCTCATTCAGTCATAATTAGGCTGCAAGTCTGAATTATGAACTGGTAAACGACAAACTGATCACATAACATGTTTGTAAAGCTTTAAATGTTAACTGTTAAAAAGCAATGTTATCAGCTTTTACGACTTAACATTTGCAAACAACCTTGTACTGGAGAATCTGCACAAATAAAATTCTCAGGGGCCATTCACATATCGCACCTAAAAACGCGTGGAAAACGCTAGTCGCGCCGCTTTCTCCTTCTTTCCCCTGAGGCGTCTGCCTTTGCTAAGCAACCATGACGTGCCCTCTCCATGAAGACCCGGAAATTTCAGCAAAGGATAAATGGATGCGGTGTGGACGCGCCTGGAAAAACGGGCGCATCGCACCGCATCCAGTATGAGAGTGCATACTGCGCGCCTACATAGGAAATAACGTACTTGAGCACGCAAAAGACACAATATGCGAACGGCCCCTTAAACAGTTCAGTAGTGCAGAGTTTACAGGTTACTCTTCATTTTGAAGGCTCAAAGTAAAGTACTCCCACTTCCTGCTGAATGCTGCAGAGACGCTGTTCGGGAAGCACGTGACATAAAACGAGGCCAGCTATTGGCTATTCGCTACTTCACCTGCTGTACTGGCTGAGTAAAACCTCCGGTGGCTCATTACTGCCACACTTTGGTCGCCGCAGATTTGAAATATGCACGAAATGAGCCGCTTATGGCAAATAAAATTTATTTAGCGACGAATCGATTACTAAATTAGTTGACAACTATTTTAATAATCGATTTTAATCGATTAAATCGATTCGTTGTTTCAGCTCTAGATTCAAACTTACATCGCAGTCTGTTCACTATCAAAATAAAATAGTCAACTAAACATTAAAAGGTTACACTGGTCAGTTTAAATAGACCGTAGTATACCGGTCCACTCTGCTGTTATGCCAAGGACGTTTTTGCTCATATGAAGAGGATCATCTTTTTCTGTCTATATGCGAATGCGTGTTAAGTACAAGCCTAGTTTACATTATAAATAATAGTTTAACATTCAAATACATTGCGAATATGGAAACATTTCGATTTGTGCCGAATGAGACATGAGCAATAACCTCCAAATAAATCTAGCCAAAGCCGAGCTCGCTCATCCTCGTCTGCACGCATGCGCTGTATGCCGGATTTTTAAAAATCTGACATTTTCTAAGACAGAATCCAGCAGGATCAAATTAATGTGAGCAACAGTGTGTTTTGGTGCAGCAGCGCCGATGTAGTTCACTTAATGTGCAGCGCAGTCACACGCGCTCCACATTTCGGATAATTTTATACAGTTGAAAACATTGCAATTGTGCTTTAAAATACAACAACGAGCACCACAAAACCATTTAAAGATGCGCGTTCAGTGTTCTCCGTGCGGGATTGGAAACTGTCAACAAAGTAAAATGACCTCAAAAGTATGGTGCGCTCTCTTCATTTTATCAAATGATCATAATCGCATCTATTCATTTTATAATCCTGCTACTAGCATCATTTTATTCAGACTAAAACCTCTTTAATTCAAGTGAGAAAGCGTTTTGTGTGTGTGGCTTTTGCTCATCCTGTCATACCGCTGACTGCGTGCCAGCAATAGACGCATTTTGTAGTATTATGGTTAACGATTAATCGATTAATTGATCGTTAATTTAAACGACGATCGATCATGGAAATAATCGAAATTTGACATCCCTAGTTTCTATCATGCACATTCAAGTCTATCTTCAAAAACGTGAGTGACAGTTAACAGGTTAATACACAAACTTTCACAGTTGAATTACTGAAATGAACTTTTCCACAACATTCTAATTTATTGAGATGAACCTGTAAATGATAGAATTTTCATTTTTGGCTCAGCGGTCCCTTAATAAAAAGAAACAGAGGAAGAGATTAGAACAGAAAGGCTCTTGAGCTTTGTGCAATGACATGTTTATTTATGGTTGACTCTGTAACGATCAGGACAGAGAGTAATTGATGTCAGTGTTACTGATTTAGAGGGGATGGCAGAAGAACGGATTAAGGGGGGCATCAACACAGAAGTGTAAATACATGACGTGAAGTGAATGAACAGAGAGGCTTGTGAGAGACATCCAGGTGTATAGGCACACGGAGGATGCAGGTCTCGGATTGACAAGTGCAATGAAGCTTAGTAGTTATTTAAAATTTTCTTGGATCTTTCCAACTCGCTTTCTTTCACCCACTCCCTGTCTATTTCCTTTTTTTTTTTTTTTCATTCCCTATGGCAGGGATGTCATGCGTAGGGTTCATTTGTCATGGCTTGCTTGTGGCCATGAGCATGCTGTATTGATGTGAGGTGTGTGTGTGTGTGTGTGTGTTTGTGTAGGAGTGATTGAAGCGGGACAGAATCTCAGTACGTGAGGGGCCTGATGAAATGAAATGCAGCTTGTGTTCACCAACATATTCACATGCACTTTCATTATTCAGAACAAGCTCAGATGTTAGACTAAGGGGGAAACGCACATAAAAGTGTCTAGAACAACTCAACTAGAATGTAATGTTGAGTTACTTATCAACAAACATCCAACCATAATGCTTACCTCATTTATTAAATATTAATGTGCTGTTTCAGTTACAGTGTCTGTGGGGAAAGTTAAAACTGTCCATGTGAACACAAGATTTAAAACAGATTTATGTGTGAATATAGACAATCAGGTAAAACAGGTTGTGTGCTCCTCACTCTCCACCCAGTTTTATTACCCTTATAGATAAATAAGCATCTAATTACTAGTTAGGGTAAAATATGACCAGTATAAAACAGAATAGATTAGATCAATTATAGCATGCAAAATTAATAATTTTATTCTTAAAGGATGTAATATTTTAAAATAATTTGAAATAAATTCTGTTCTTTTGAGCTTTCTAGTCATCAAAGAATCCTGGAAAGCACATGTACAGTATAGCACATTTCATACACAACGGTAATTCAAAGTACTTTACATAAAAGAAAGTAAAATAATCATAAAAAAAAATAATAATCACAAAAATAAAACATGGAATTTACAAACTTTTACATTTAAAAAAAATTTAAATTAATTTAAGTGCAATCATTTCAGGTTGCATAAAATACAGTGAAATTCATAAAATACAGTGAAATCAGTTCGGACATCGCACAGTGCTCATTCAATAAATGCACAGCTAAACAAATGAGTTTTGAGTCTAGATTTAAATGTGGCTAATGTTGTAGCATATCTGATCTCTTCTGATTCCAACTGCATAATAACTAAAAGCAGATTCCCCTTCTCTAATGATCTGAGTGGTCTGTTGGTTTTATATTCAGTGAGCATATCTCCAATATATTTCGGTCCTAGGTCATTGAGAGATTTATAAGCGAGTAAAAGTACTTTAAAATCAATCCTAAATGTAACTGGAAGCCAATGTAAGGACCTGAGGACTGGTGTGATATGCTCAGATTTTCTGGTTCTAGTCAGAATCAAGGCAGCAGCATTCTAGATGAGCTGCAGCTGTCTAATGGTCTTTTTGTGAAGGCCGGTGTGGAGACCGTTACAATAGTGCACCCTGCTGGTGATAAAGGCATGAACAAGTTACTTCAAATCTTGACTGGAAACAAAACATCTGATTCTTGCAATGTCAGTCTCTCAACAGTGGCAAAAAGACTGCGAATGTTGTTTAAGTTACTGTTTATAAGGTTTGAGAAGAAACTGTGTCTAGCTTGAAAGCATGAATCCTGTCTTTACAGATACTATAGTGAATTTCAAGTTTCGTCTTCCGCCACATCCGCTCAGCTTTTCTGCATTATTTTTCTATTTTTTCAAACTCTGTACTGCTGTTGATTTTCTCCAAGCTGATTTCTGTCTGCTAGTCTTCTTGCTGACTATTACAGGAGCAATATCATCAATAACATTCTTAACTTTTGAGTTGAATGAATCAAGGAGAATATCAACAGAGTCTGAAGAAATGCTTGGTGTTAAAGATAAAGCCTCCATAAATAGCACACTAGTGTTTTTGTTAATGCATCTTTTTCTGACAGAGACAGATCTAGATACAGTGGTAGCAGAGATCAATATATCAAAGAAAATACAGATGTGATCAGATAGACCTCTACTGATGATTAAATCTAGAGTATGTCCCTTATTGTGTGCAGATTCATGCACATGCTGAATCAGGTCTGAAGTGTTTAAAACAGTTATAATTTCTTCATTTTGTTTTCTGCGTTATCTGTGTGAATATTAAAATCCCCTGCAATAGCATTTCTGTGAACTCTCTCAAAAAACAGTCCTCTAGACACTCATTAATTACAGTTAAGAAGGGTTGTTTCATTGAGAACTGTTGCACTGAGGCTGGCTTCTAGCCATGTTTCATTTATAAACATGATAAAATCCATGTGTGTCTCTTTACAGCAATCTTAGTTATAATAGACCGCAGATTAGATGAGTTAGCCCTTCGGCTTGAAAAGGACTTTCAAAAGCAAAACAAAAGCGGCACAACTTTTCAACATTGATAATAATGAGAAATGTTTCTTGAGCAGCAAATCAGCATATTTGAATAATGAGATTTATACAAGATTCCTTTAAAAAACATAAACAACCCCAAACTTAAACTTTAGTGTAATTATTCATTATTTATTTTTTATTTTTTTGGGTCAATCATGCAGCCCTGCTATTTTTCATTTGGAATCTTATTGTTCTCTCTTTCTCAGGTGGCGTTGAATTGGGGGTTAACGCAAAAGGAGAGAGACTGAAACACTGGTTTGAGTGTCTAAAATACAAAGGAAAGAAAGTGGAGTACTGGCACACACTGACACAGCAAGGAGCCCCTTGCAGTGACTAACACACGTGTTAATTCTCTGCTAAGTAATACAAAAAAAATGGAGTAATAATGATAAAGAAATGCAATAATGCTCAGTCTGAGAATGATGATGATGATGATGACGTTCCATATTAATGTGTGAGAAAAAGCATAATAATCTATTGTACAGCTAAGTGTCACATTCTTTTGTGATGAGAAAGAAGCAAGTGTGATCACAAGCCCGGATTATGACGCACAAAGAATCTTCCCCTTTTTCTGGTCTACACGTCACTAATGTGAAGTCGTACTGTGTTGTGACTATGCCACAGGAGCTCATGCCATATTATAGTGTTATTGTTTATTACATGTTAAACGTGTAATAGCATCCTGGTGTTTGTTACAGTTGGTGGTGCCGTAATTCTGCACACTGTCGAAGCACAACACATCCAGCTGACTGTAAATGTCTGTGTGTACCTATGTATTTACCTTTTGTGATTTGTTACGAATGAACGTTTACAGTCTCTTCCAGCCCGACAAAAACATGATGCACAGGAAAAGCACAAGGGACGGCGCATGAAGGAACTCTAAAGCAATGAAAAGGACTGTCTATGGATTTAAACATTCGCTCAAGAACTGCCGCCCGTCACTTTTGAGCAGAACCAAACGACAGTTCCTCAACGTGAATGTGTGGGCGAGTGTGTGTGTCTGTGAATGTCCCTGTCTATGTTTTGTCTTTGTATGTGTTTTTGTTGAATGTTTGTATAGTCTTTAAAAAAAAAAAAAGCGCTGATGCACATTGACAGACTTTTTCGCTTTCTCTCCGGCACCCTCTACTGGTTTAGAGGTCTAACCGCCAGTACAGAGGGTGAATTGCCTCTGGCAGGCCTCATGCACAACTGCACGCCCCATTAGGGGTTAAATTAGCAATCAAATGAAGCCTTTGAAGGACAAACTACCTGTCAAGGACAACTTTGGGTTGCACAAGAGTCAGAACACAAAACCTGGGTTGATTTGCTTTGTCATCCCGACAGTTAGCTCTGTGAAAAGATGCACATTTCTTGCCATGCGTGGGGATTTGGGCTATAATTGTATCCATGTGATAGCATTTATTAGCTATTTATAACATTCAAATCATCAACTTTTGATCTAGTCTTGACTGAAGAGATTTTAGGCATTCAATTGCACTTTAATTATTGTTAACCTCTTCCGTTCATGGCCCTCATCCCTCATTCCAAACTTATAGAGTTCTTTAACATTTGAGTTATCAAATGAATGACTTAAACGCTGTATAATTATCAAATGTTATTCTAAGCAGCTGCATGCCAAGTGAATGTCACATATACTTTGATGGACCACCGATCTGAAGTGCTTATGTTTGTCGTAATATCCATCAATGGGTCCATCTAAGGGTATTTTATTTTGCTCAGTGAACTGGGACAATACATGCTACCTTTGATGAAACAGCATGGCATTAAGATAATGGATTGGCACCACCTGCCAGCCAAGATGGGACTCAGGGGGAACATTAAAGGGATAGTAATGAATGACAGAATTTTCATTTTTGGGTGAACTATACCTTTAATGAACAAGGGGTCAAACTGAAAGAGGATTGTTCAAGTCTCGCTCACATTTCCTCGGTGACTGTCTGTGTGGAACATGTGATGTGACTGCCATCGTGTGTCGGTCTCTGTAACTGCGTCTCAGAAATAAATTGGTTTCAACGGTGGCTATCAGAAATGGAGCGAGTTTTGTGGATTCAAGTCTTATAAACAGCTTTCATTCATGCAATAGATTTCTTGTCATGTAATGAAAAGTAAATAACGAATGCATGATGTAAAGTACATCTTTAATGGCCGAGATTCTGCATGCATTCTATTTCTATGCATAACATGATATTGTTACATAAATGCATTTGTTTGTGATGGATGAATGTAGAACAGAAAGTTTCATTATTATTATTTTTTTGTGGCGAAACACTGTTGTGATGTCTTTTTTATCTCTCTCTTTTTATGGATGAATTATTCCTCCAATGAATAGAGGAGCGACAGCCTCATCGCTCCACAGTACAAGAACGAAGGCCTATAGAGCCGCAAAAGAAGAGAAGGAGCGAGAAAAAGAGATGCTTGTGTTTGCTGTGGCCTCCACCCCCTTCTCGGTCAATTAGAGAAAGGCGCTATGATGAACGTCTGAGATGAATGATTCAGATTCCCCCGGGAATATTCCACACAAGTTAGGCTTTAGGAAGAGATCTGACAAACCTGAGGAGAGGTTGTTCCAAATCCACTTGCTGGTTCTTTGTTTTGGTTGTTTTTTTGTTTTCAAAAATGAGATTTATACAAATTTATACAAAATGAGAACTTTCTTTTTACTAAAGTGTACATGCTTCCTTTTTCCATTCAAAGAACCATTCATTGTTGCCAAAAAGAACTAAAAGCACCATAAAATTGTCATAAACGTATAATAAAAAAAATAGTCCATATGACTCTTGCACTAAATTCTAAGTTATCTGAGGCCATGTCATAGATTTGAGTGAGAACCAGGCTGAAATGTTTCAGTGAATTATGATTCACTCATTCCTCTGATTTTCTTTTTAACATGTTAAACTATGACTTGGAATATCTTATAGTGCAGGATTTTCTGGTAATATGTAAAGATATGTTGAAAAGGGGATTGTGTATGTAAAAAATACATTAAAAATCTTCTTTTGTGTTCTGAGAAAACAGCATAACGGTTTGGAATGAGATAAGTAAATCACAACAGAATTTTAGTTTTGTGTAAACCTTCCTTTAAATGTTTCATTCTAGCTCTTTACAGAATTTTAGTAAAAAAAAAAAGGTGACATTCTTACCCAGATTCTTTAGTAAACCCTCTAAAGGTGTGTCCACTGTCCGTTTAATTTTAGGCCGTATGATCTCAGTGGTTTGGGCTGGGATTGCATGCAAAAACTGCATGCGCACATCAATATAGCTTAATGTTTCTCACACTGCACAAAAATGACTATTTTTGCATTATTGTAAGGGGCAGGTTTAGGGTTGGAGTAGGTGTAAACGTTAATAAAACTAATCTAATAGGTAGAAAACGTATTGAATTTATTGTTAGCTTCCGGTTTTTGCTGTATCCCTTCTAGTCATAACCCTGTATCCATCTTATTTTTCAACGCAGAAGTATAATGTTTTCTCTTAAATGTGTGAGACCTCCAGTTCATTAGCAGCTGCAGAAGAATAATGAAGGGCAGTAAACTGTAAAACGGTTTGTACTACAAACAAATGTGTTCATAATTAAGATAATACATTAAAATAATATGGTAAGACATACCAGTTTGTAATATCAAGCAGCAAAATGAGCCGTTTTGTATTGCTAAAAATGGCTGCTCAGATAGCAAGAACTTTTGGGCCAGATGTGGCTGATAGCGGTCACATTTGGCCTAGATTTGACATGATTGGTCCACATATGGGTCAAACTTTCACCATATGTTTTGGCTTTTAAATGGGAGGGAATTTTCTTTTGGATGACTATTTGTTTTTGAGGAATATGGCCCAGATGACAGCACACAAATATGTTCATTTATGGTTAACCTGTTATTGTTCCACTGTCCACTGGATGACACCAGAAGCCAGACACATTACATTTACAAATCTGAATAAGCCTTACCAGTGTTGTGATAATTATTTTAAGGCACTCTACGTGTTAAAAAATAAATTAAAATAAGTTGTGTAATATAATAACATAAAAAAGACCTGACCCTTCGATGCATGTGAAACTTCTCTCCCTCAAGCAGCACGCTAACGTTACTTCTACACTACAGGCTACACACAGCAATATAAACAACATATCTGCATGTTCTCACATCACATCGTTCTTGTAAAATAATAATAAGTAAATAAACATCAAAATCAAACAAAAAATTCGCTGAGAATGAAACACCACTTACCAGCTGCCGCGGTGTTGACAATATCCTCTAACAATTAAAAAATGCGCGTGTGGCGTGGGGAATACTCCCGCTCAGAGGAGGTCGTCGTCGGCAGGTGAAAGGTCATTATGTGGGTCATTTTATTTACGGCTAAATTATTATTCATAAAATGTTCTATTATTAAGATTGGGCGTGGGCAGGCATTCACAAAAGGGCATGTTATTACAAAAAAATAAAAAAAATAATCGAGGAAATTTTGCTCTGACAAAAGGGCACTTAAGGGGCAAAGGGGCATGTGCTCAAGCCTCCAACGAAAAAAAAAATTGTCTGAAATGTTATGTCTGAAGTGTTTTCTCAAAGAATAATTAGCAATGAACATTTCATTCATCCATATTTTCTTTCTTCAATACCATTACACCAATGCTATAATAATTAAATATGTTTCTGAGAGCAATGTAGAGCAACAAAAATGGACAATGTTACCTGGTCTTTCTTTTTTCAGAGCAAAAAGGGCATGTTTATCCTGACCACAGTGCCCAGGAGATTTGGTTCATCTCCAGAATGGGGGAGTGAGCCGTATTATCAGACTCTGACGCAGAAGGAAAAGTAGAGTATTGTGAGGTCGCCTGTTTTTCTTATCTGAGACCCAAGCAGCTGTAAGTTTGTTTCACCATTATGAACCATCTCCATCTCTCACATCTGAAAAAAGGTGAGAAAAAATGGAAACACATTTGTTGAAATTCTACATTGATTGTTACATGTTCACATCAAGTATGATGTTCAGTTCATAAGGGGTCAGTGAGTTTGTTTCTTTAAAGAAATTATACTTTTTTTTCCACCAGTGATGCATTAAATTCATCAAAAGTGATAGAAAAGGTATTTCTTATATTAGATTTCTTTTTCAAATAAATGTTGTTCTTTTGAACTTTTTATTTCTCAAAGAATCTTGAAAAAAATGAATCACTATTTCCACAAAAATATTAAGCAGCACAATTGTTTTCAACATTGCTAATGTTTGCTTGCCACCAAATCAGCAGATTAGACTGATTTGTGAAGGATAATGTGACACTAATGACTGGAGTAATGGCTGCTGACAATTCTGGAATAAATTAAATTAAAAATATATTATATATATATATATATATATATATATATATATATTACAATAGAAAACAGTTATTTTAAATTGTAAAAATATTTTACAAAAGTACTGGTAATAAATGGGTCTCCTTAAGAAGAAAATAAAACAACAACAGCAAAAATAAAATCTTACTATTCTCAAACATTTAATGATTTCCTGATCACAATGATGTAAATGATGCAAGAGACCTCATCAGATTATGAAAATCTCTTTGATTTACAACTTCATACATAAATAAAATAAACAGACTGTATGCCAATTTTCCTTAAAGATCAGACCAAGTGTGCAAATTGTGTTGTGTGTGTGTGTGTGTGTGTGTGTGTGTGTGTAACTGTGCTGTGTCTTAGAAAGCTCCAATTTGTCTCCAGATGAACTCTAGCAGTCCTCTTATCACAGCTCAAGGGCAGAGAGGGGCGAGAAGTGTTTTCAGCTGGACAAACCTCACAGAGAACGATACATGACTAACTTTATCTCTGCAGTGTTACATTACCTGTGTTATACACTCATCAGTGATTTTACATGAAGAATAATCTAATTCCAGTAGCTTTTTTTTTTAGTTGTAATATAATTTTTTTTTTTAAACATGTTAACAAATGACAGATGCTATAGTCACTGACAGGAGCTAACAGCATTTTATCAGCAATTGTAATTAGTTTTATATATATATATATATATATATATATATATATATATATATATATATATATATATATATATATATATATATATATATATATATATATATATATATATATATATATATATATATATATGTTTCTTATGCCAAAGTATGGCAAATTTAGCTGTAGGTTGTGAGTTGTGATTGAATATATTTTTGTAAAAAAAAGCTTTGAATTCCCTTAATATTACTTAGCCAACAACATGCAAACACAACCAATACTACAGTAGTTCTTTTTGTGGTTTAAAGATCTTTGAATAGTTTTTTTCTCTCTGTCCTTGGTCCTTTAACTCTTTCATCATTGCTGTGTGTTGCACTCCTGCACTCTTACTAAAGACCTTTGTGAAGATCATCCAAGTCATAACACCAAACTTCACCAATGCATACCAAAAAGAAACTTATTCCATGTTTAGATAGTGATAACACACCAAGGCTGTGGTGATATTATTTATTCAGCTTAAACAAACTAATGTTTTTGCCTTAGAGGTCATTGGGATTTCTAATAATCCCAAGAAATTCTTAGAAAGATGCGACTTTCAGGATCCTACAGCTCTCACTAGAAGATCTGGAATCTGTCTGTGTGCAAATCTGCATATTTCACAAGTATAAGAAAATCCTAATCACAGAGAACATAAATTAAATGTAAAAAAACATAAGAAAATATATTTGCTAATATCAGTAAACCACTGATATTCAGTGAAAAACATCACATTTACATTCAAAAAGACTTCCCTCAGCCATCAGTGTAGCATATAGCAGTATAGCATCTAAACACTTTCAACTTTTGTCCTTAAATGACTTTGAACTTGTTTATTCAAATGCATCGGAGAACTGAAGTCAATGCTTGGGGGGAAGCTGAAAACAAAATTAAAATGGAAAAATACAATTCATATTGAATTCAGCATGTGTTTAGTGAAATTAATACAAGCCATGAGCGATCACAAACACCCTGCTCTTCACTTTCATGGCATGAGTGGCTTTGGCAGTTTGTCCTCTATACTTTCTCTCACATAGTTCTCAGTTTATATGTCTGCAAGGACAGAAAAGTCTTTTTTTAGAAAAGGAAGGTGATTCACTGGGTCCACGCAGATCCAAAAAGAGCTATGACTATCGTTTGTGGTGGGTAAATGTTGGTCCTGATGTCACTGTCTCAGTGGAAAGATGCTGTTGGGTTGAGGGGGGTTGGTTGGTTAGTAATACTGAATCTCTGGAGTGCCATCGGTAAAGCATTCGCTCTCTGAGTCTTTGAGAAGCAGCTTCCTCATCTCTGTTCATCTCTGCTTGCTTCTGATATTGCCTCTGAAACACTAACCAAAACTGATCTTCCTGCAACAAACAGAAAAGCAGAGCGTGTATAATCTTCATGCAATTTGCTGGGTTTCAAAGCTGCAAGGTTCTACTTTCTGGAACTATTGGACATGTTAATATTTTTTCTTCCATAAAACATAAGAGGTTTTTATACAAGGATAAATACAAATTAATAAATTCCCTATAATTTGGTACTTCCTTTTTGAACATCCAACTCCCATTAACTGTAGTAAGGTGCGTGAATGAAAAATAAAATACAGAAAAAAGTAGAATGGGCTACAGAGAGTAAATGATGACTTTCATTTTTCATTATTCCTCTATGCTTTACAAAGGCCAAATCAGCTAAATGGGATCTGTGTATCTGTAGAATTGAAGTCTCACCAGAGTCTGTTGCAGAGACGCAGGGACATCACGCCGCACCCTCTTGGGTTTTGCACAGTACAACTCCAGATGCTGGAGGTCACATCCACGCACACAACACTGCTCTACGATCCCTTTCCCACGAGAGCGAGGACCGCCGCTGCGGGCTGCTCCAGGTTTGCCTTAGAGACACAAAGCAAAATGGTTTTAATCCCAGTTACATTAATGTGAGTTAGCTGCAACTATTAAACTGCCAAAACTGTGGTCGTGCAAGACAAATTGTACCTTGTATTCTCTAAAAATAAACAATGCGCTTAATAAAACTACAATTGAACGAACAGAATGTTTTTTTTGAGGTCAGTAAGTTTTTTTTTATAGAAATTGTTACTTTTATTCAGTAAATATTTAAAAGTGAGTTTTACATATATATATATATATATATATATATATATATATATATATATATATATATATATATATATATATATATATATATATATATATATATATATATATTAACATATATATATATATATATATTAACTTGGAATGATTTCTGAAGGATTGTGTGACACTGAAGACTGGAGGAATGATTCTGAAAATATAGTTTTGCATCACAGGAATTAATTGCATTTTAAAATATTTTTAAATAAAAAACAGCTATTATAAATTGTAATAATAGTGGACAGTTTTACTATAATTTTAATTAGTTAAAAAAAACTTGAATGGGCTGTATATAGTTCATGTAACCCACTATTAGGATTTTTTTTATTTTTTTGTCAAATTGCTGAAATAAGATATTGTAAGGCCATGTCATAATGTTCCTTTTGAGAAAAGGAGTGAGAAAATGGGAGAGAAAAGTGTCAAGGTGGCCTTGGATACGGAACAGGGTGAAAGGACTTCAGTTAGAAGAAAAAAAAAAGTTGATATCTACACCCACAAATCAAGAGTACATGTTGGGGTGGTAACTTACGTCATTTATTGAATGCTTCATATCAAAAACTATAACTTCATACAACCTACAACTGCAGATGATAACTGTTTTCTACTGGTTGGTTGATTTGCATCAACACCATAATGATAACAGCTTGTCTTGATAACACTCTTGTATCTTCAGGACAAGGCCACTTTTAATACACTGATATTAAGTGTTATGAATATAATGTTATGAGTGAGCTTAATGATTTAGAGACAAGTCACTGTGTTCCCCCCAATGGTACATGATAAGTAACCATGTCAGGGTTTGACTCACACAATCAACACACACATCTTTGAAACCAGAGTTGTTTCTACAGTATCCAAACACTGGATTTTAGACGTGTAAGATGAAGTTTGTAAGTGACTCTCACCTCTGTAAAAGCCACGGTCCCCACACACAAACTCCAGGTCAGCAACTAGTTCTCGTCCACAGCGTGCTTTGGCAGCCTCGCCGGCGTCTGGCAGGATCAGGATGCAGTACAGGCAACAGAGGACACACACACTTCGCCAGCTGGGCACCTGCTTCACCAGAAACAAACTCTCAGCCACCTGCATCTTATCGGACAGTTACACTCCTGTCAAAGCAACGGATACAGTGCTTGACGGATGACGCTCTGAATACATTTAGTTTTTGCAAACCTCACTGATCTGAAAGCATGAATAAAAAGTCCTTTGGCTTTGCCCTGCACAATGCTTTGAATACAGATTGCATGTTGCCTTACACTCCTAAAAATTAAGGTTCCAAAAGAGTGCAGTGATTCTTTAGAACCTTTCAATGAACAGTGCTTTTTTCTGCAGATTTTGTTCAATAATATAAAGAACATTATGTGCAGTGGAAAGGTTCCACTGATGTTCAGGGTCTAAAGGACCTTTATTTGAGACAAAAAATGCTGACTCAGAAAATGACCTTTTGCAAAAGCATAAACTGCATCTACATCCCACACGACAAATTGACGTCATAATAGCTCCCTGACATGCAAACCTGCATTGGGGGCAGTAATTGTTAGGCACAAAAAGGTAATTTGACTCATCCATGGAAACTAGTCATTTAGCAAAAAAGGAAAGTTTTGTTGACTGACTTTTATGGAGCATTGAGTCTAAATGCCCAAAAATGAAGTAAAAAAACAGCATGAAGTGGCCCTTTTCCCATAATTCTACACCAAGATAATGTGCAACAGGTGTAGTGATACTTTATATGAAAGCCTGATCCTGGTGCCTCCCACTACAAAACCATTTTTCTATACAAAGTGCATGTGGAGTCTTACCTTCAGCAGGAATCCTCTAAGCATCTGAAGCCGTCTGGCATGACAGGTTGCCATTCCGTCTGATGGCATGTCTTATTATTTTTTTTTTTATATAGTTTGGTCTCTCTAAAGAGCTACTGACGTTCTTACTCGGGTGTGCTCTTATAGGAGGACCAGGAGGGGACGGACCAACTGCACACACACACACACACACACACACACATCCTAGCCTTCCTCTTCACAGACAACTCCTAATCGCAAAGCTTGTCTTTTATAGGAGACGCATGAAACTACAAAAGAAATCTGAAAAATAAACAACACCAAACCAAAACTGATATCCTAATGTTTTATTTAAAATTTGAGCCTTTATAGCTCAGTATGCTAAAAGGGATGAATTTATCTGACAGATATCATTAATTTATTGTGTACAAGCATATACAGCTTTGAACTGTCATCATTATCTTATAATGTTGGTTTCGAGATTTTCTGCAGCATGACATTGAAATCCATCTAAAGAGTGACGACAATGGAGGAAGATGTTATCACGAGTATATCTCAGCAAGAAGCCGGTGAAGTGATTTTGGAGTGTGTAGGCTTCAGCTGGAATGATAAATGAAACAAAGATAGATGTAGGAATGCATTCAGAGCCAATCAAATAGAACACACTTACAGATAAAATAAAGACAAAACATCATGTTAACAGTCAGATGTGTGGGTACATTATTAACTGGAGGTACGATGTACAGCAGTTGGTTTACATAATGAAATGACTAATGCTCAGCATGGCATAAAACCTTTTATTTGAACGGAGAATGAATTAACCATTTTAATTTTAGCAGCTAAACCAAACATTGCTATTCACAAATTATTCACCGTATTTATTGCACAAACACATAATATTCGTAAACGTGTCTCTTATGGTGTGGAAATTATTATTTTGCATTTATATTTTAATTAAATGACAATATCTGTGCTGTCAAATAATGAACAACTGAATTAACAAACGTATTCATCTTAAAGGGATCGTTCACCCAAAAATGAAAATTGTCATCATTTAAGCACCCTCAAGTTTCAAGTCTCAAACCTGCATACATTTCTTCTGCAGCTGAAAACAAAAGAAGATATTTTGAAGAATTACCCACATTCTTCAAAAAATTATTCTTTTGTGTTCAGCGGAAGGAAGGAAGTCATTCAGATTTTGAACAACTTCAGGGTGAGTAAATGATGACAGAATTTTCAGTTTTGAGTGAACTGTTCCTTTATGCTTTATGACATTCTTCTGCTGCTCAAATAATATGATGCACAAGGAACTTTTATGACTCCTGAACAGACATCTTTGGCACAGTCGGATCCTCTAAATCTGATCCGTGGGCTTCCAGTTGAAGATGCTGAGTGCAGCTTCCTTTGGTCTCAGCCGAGCTCGTAAGTGGTTGATTCTCTCCTCCTGGGCCAACTGTTCAAAATCACACGCAAGACAGCTCTCAGCCCTGGGGAGCAATGCACTCTCTGAACGCTCATCGTCATCCTCAGATGTCTCTCTTTGTCCTCCTGCTGCTTCTTGGGGCTGTTCTGAGATGCTAGAAGATTTGATGTTGATCTGGGAGTGCTGGAGGACACTGGGCAGGGATCTAGACGTCTCCTGACCAGACCCTCAGGAGATTTAGGTGTGCTACTCCATGACCTGGACTCTGATGTTGTCTCCTCTACCTGTGAATTCAAAGGCAAAATTAATTCATAAACATTCAAAGTTCACAAAGGTTTTGAAAGATTTAAAGCATTACTTAATCACTTTTAAAGTCATGAACAATTTGTTTTTATACAGATTTATAGGTACTGTAAGGGATTTCAGACAGAAAAACGTATGTCTCGACCGACAGTCACCAAAAAAAAAAAATCTAATAAAACAAAATATACTATGGAAGTCAATGGCTACCAGCAACTGTTTGGTTACATTCTTCAAAATAAAAAGAAAGAAACTTATACAGGCTTGGAGCAACTTGAGTGTGAGTAATGATAACATTTTCAGTTCTGGGTGAACTATACTACCTTTACGTCTATAATATTACAATATTAATTCAAATTAATCAGAATCACCACGATAACGGGAAAAAAAACACATTTACACCCTTGGCATTTATACCTTTTTTCAGGAAAGACTGGAAAGCAAGATTAAAGAGGGAAATGTCCAACCTTGCTCTGTTGTGGTCTGGGTGAAGTTTTCAGGAGTGCTTGTGTTTGACATCTAAATGTGTTCATTAGGTTCTGATGATTTGGAGAAACGGGACACACACCTGGAGGTGCTGAGGGAGAGTGTTGTAATCTCACTCGCCTCACTGAGAGGAAGATCTGGCCGTTAATATAGAATCGTGGCATTTCACCGAACATCATAATTCCTGATGCTGTGCGGAGAGGCAGCTTCATTGTCCACCCCAGAAAATTGTATTTCAGGCTTACGTTCTTAAGGCCTTAAAGGCAGTGATGCTGGAACTCACAACAGGCAGTGAAAACGGAGTTATTTTGGAGACCAGTTGCCTCTGGCTCAGTGGGACCGGTTCTCTGCAGTCCTTGCCCACAACCATTTCTTTTATCCGCAGCTCTACCAGAGAGACCTGTTTTTCTGATCCATGTTGAGATGGAGGGACACTGATCTTCCTGGCTGTGGAGGGAATGCAGAGGCATGTGTTTTTTTTTTTTTTTGACACATGCTTCCTTGGGAATGTAAACCACAAAGTTCTCCATAACATTCAGAGTCTGAACCTGTGGGACTGGTTGAATAAAGCTCTCATATTATTGCAGCCTACTGTTTCATATATTAGTATTTTATATCTGTGCATTTTTCACTAAATACTTGACATGTAGACCTCTGCACGTTATTTAGTGAGAAATATGCGCAGATGTAAATTGACTGCGCGATTACTTTACAAAGACAAAGGTATATTAATTTATTGTAAAAATTGTCACTTGACTCGAAATATAAGCGGTACATTCATGTTCACAAAGACAACAAATCTAATTCACGAACAATAAATAAACCGGTTTCTTTTGAACATATGCACAGAGACAGATTCAACTCTTTCCACTCAGCGAGGACTTCCGGAGTAAACTTCCGGAGTTTGATGTCAAAATAAAAGTCATTGTTATAAAAGTTTCATGTCGATACAGAAGTAGAAGGAAGACAAAAACTAAAACTGTTGGTAAACGTTTAACCTCTTAAGTGCCACCGGCCCAGTTTTAACCTCTTTACAATATTCTTGTTTTTAAACCGAGAAGTAATAAAAAAGTTAGTTTACCTTCAAGCTTGACAAGAATCTGGCAGATTATGTGCACTGTACTACTGTATGACTCGAGAAAGAGCTGGAATAATGCAGTCAGTGTGATGCATAAACAAACTTATGGTAAATCATGCAGACGTTCTAATGATTTTTAAAGATTAAAGAGTTCCACATGATCTGAAACAAAAATCTTTGCCTATGTATCTAAACATTTTATAATAGACCCATTTTAAGCACACAGACACCCGTTCTGACTGCTGGGAAAGTAATTTATATTTCCCAACAAGCGCTTTCTAAAGCATTTATTTTCTGACAGTTTTACGTCTTGCTGATCTGTTTTACTGCGATAAGACATCCTAAAAAAAGGAACTGATATTTCCTAAACCCTGAAAATGTCTTTCCTTTCTTTTTGAACAGTGGAATATGTCGTGTTTTCAGGAATAGGTGAGAAGCTCAAAGTCGAGACAATGCTCTTGGATCGTTGCCTCTTTCGTCCGTCATTTCCAGCAAGTATTGTAAGTATTTTACTCCAATGGTTAGGTTTTGTTTTATTTATGCTGCTGATATATAGTCTGTTCTTTCATTTCATTTTATTTTAATTGAACGTACACATCACACTCTAACACAGAAAACAGAGAGAGGGGCACGTGTGGAACCAATGAGAACATAGACACGGAATTTAACAACAGCAAACAAACAAACAAATACACATACATACAGACTTGTGCCATACATACAAACATACACAGTTATATAAAGCTAAACGATGAAATATCATAACTGGAGTATAATTACTGGAGTATTGATTGCTGTAGTTTGAGCAGAAATATAACCACTATCATAACTTGAACAATAATGTTATTAACTAAAAGGCTTGAAAAGGAGTAATCCCCAAAGAAACTTTTTTTTTTTTAATCTTTAGACAGAGTCCACGCCTACATACACGTAGATCCATCTCATCACTTTGGGTACTTTTTCAAGTGCAACATACTGTATGAGAACATAATTGGTCACTTTCATGCGGAGCAGGTTTGTCTTTGGGTCACACAAGATACTGTAAAGAACCACTGAACATTTTGAAGCAGTGAATCTGTGATAGTGATAGGAACAAAGATTAAGGTACAGAAACAAGCGTTTCTCCGTCTAGCTGGCAGTCTCAACTGGCTGACCTCTGACCTTCAGAGGCACGTCTCCAAGCTGTGCAGAGGGCTCGCGGGGCAGGGAGAAACACTCGAGCCCAGGTAGACGCGGCTCTCGACAGCGTTGTTGTTGCAGTTGAGGGTGACCGGCAGACTCTGCTGCCTCAGCGGGCGGGGCGGGTAGCGGGATCGCGGAGGCCTCTGGGGCTCCTGGGGCTGAGAGTGAGGCCCGGGGTGACGAAGAGCCACACGCACGTGGTTATGGTTGGAGTGTTCCGATTCATCGTCCACATCCGTCTCGTCGATCAGGGGGATGCTGTGGACCGAGTCTGTGATGATGAACTCCGGGTCCGCCTGGAAGTCGTGAATGGAGTTCCGTGACTCGGGCCGCTCGATGCCGTCGTAGAGGGAGCTACGGAAAGCTTTCACCACCCGGATCTATACGTCAAGGGTGCAGGGTAGGAGATGTCAAAGGGAAGAAGATGGAGGGATCAAAGGGACAGAGAGGTGGAGAGAAGTTTAGTCCCCCGATTTGCACTACTTGAGCGCTTTCAGCTAGCTGACCTGTGAGAGCTGAAAGTTTCACATCCATTAAGGCCTTCGGTGCAGTAGGCCTTTGAAAAGAAAGAAAACTCCACAGCCATTCTATAGGCCTCTATAGAATGACGCCCAAAAATAATCATTTAAATCCAAGTTGTAATTACAAGAAGAAAAGAAAATCTCAAGATAATACACAAGACGGCAAACACCAATTTTCCAATAAGATGAAAGGATATCATAAATATCATGAAAATGATCTGTCAAAGCAGCCTTAGCCCCCTGTCTGCCTTCCATTTAATACATGGTTCTAATGAATGACACATTAGACATAAGTTTAAGCTTTTTTTGTTGTTGTTGATAATGATCCAAAAGTTTTTTGTTTGTTTGTTTTTTTTTTTTTTACCTCTGAGGTTTTATAAACAGAAATACATGTCAAATTAGTGACCATAAAAAATTAACAGATATAAAAAATAAAAAAAAATTATAAAAGACATGTCTGTAAAGTTTTTCACTGTTGCCAGTTCAATACCAGGTGATTCAAATTAATGGAACACTAAAAAAAAAAAACATGCAAACAAACAACAGTAAACACACACCCATAAAAATATGGTACAAACACAAACACATACACACAGTGTACACAGTACACACTTAGAAAACACATAAAAAGTGAAGTACACTACACAGCTGTGCACAGAACGCACAAACACAAAAACATACAGGAAGTAAAGACATGCGTATTCACATACTGTTAGTGTCGACAAATTCTGTAATACAGATTCAACAGTCTTGATTACTGTAAGCATTATTTATTGATCTGACATCATCAGTTTTCTATTTGTTACATTTATAGGGTATATTTGAAAGCCTTTTCAGATTCACTTTCAGTAAATCAATGAAAAAAATAAATTAAACAAAGCAAAGTATCTTTGATTATATTAGCTTATCTAATATGAGGACATTTAGAAGATTGATTGCCTTGTGTTTTGGAAAGAAAAAGAAAACCCAAACACTCTATGCCCTCAAAAGTATGAACACATTAAATGGGACTTGTCTCCCATGCACCCATGCACAATAATTCAAGTTTCCTTTTCCTGTTCATGCATGGCATGCAAGTACACATTCAATAGAAAAAATCATTCATCAAAGTGGTCCGTTACTTGTTCTGACATCCTCGTTCTTGTCGTGTGTGGTTATACAGCAGCCATGGTGAAAATGCATCTTCTTGAAAAATCATTTGTGTGACCATGCATGTTCAACCGTAACATTCATTGGATCTAAGTTTTTTTCCCGCTCTCTGCATTCTACATGCATAGCCAAACCACGTTCGGGACTGACCACAAAGCAATGTGACTGACAGAGGGAGGGGACTTCACAACATGGACACAACAGCACTTCTGTGGCTTTGTTTTTCCAGAGAGCCATTCGTTTTGAGGTTCCTGCTTAATTTCAAGCTGTTTTCTTTGCTACGCAGCACTGACATTGTAAACTTTCGAGTATAAGGCCCAGAATTTGTAATGGTTGTGATATCAAAGAGGGAAAAAAAAAACACATTGTGTTTTAACTGCAGTGAGGAATCAGCTAGTCTTTTGTAATTCAGGCACTGGATGGAAAAACAGAAAAGAGATTGTGTTTGAATAGTTGTTCCAAACACATCACATCAGAACTCCTCATGAAGGGAGGTGAAAGACAGACGTTTGAAGGATGGAGGTCTAAACCTACAGCACACAAAGTCATGTTCTTTTGTTGTGGCATGATGGCCCAACAAAAGCTTTTGAGAAGCAGCCCTCTTGTGCAGCATCACCAAGGCATGTCTACATTATTTTGCGAAACTATAGCAATCCAAAAAATATAGTCAATGTAGCTGGATTTTTCCCTTATCTGTTGGCTTTAACACAGCACAAAATGCTACAAGACGATGAAACAAGGACAAAGATGAAAAAAAAGAATATACTGGACAAGACTGACAGGACAAGATAAGACACTAAAAACCTATGTTAAAAAAAGGAAGAAAAAGGAGTACAAAGTATAATTCATTTTTAAAAGTTCATAAATAAAAGTAACGGAAGAGTAACACTAAAAGGGAAATGATAATGAAACTGGGGGCCATTCCAGCTGGACTAATGCTTTTTTTTTTTTTTTTTTTTTTTTGAAGGGATTTGGAAACATTAAGACACTGCTGGTTTCTTTAGACCACAGAAAAGATCGCTGGTACCTGGAGGGCAATGTTGATGTTATATCTGGTGCATTAAATCCTCATAAAACAAATAACTGTCTGTGAGAAGAGGACTTTCAAGAAGACGGTCCCCAAAACTACAGCTGTTTTGTGACAAATCATAGCAGCAGAGAGCAAGAAAGTTTTTCTTATGTGTAGAAACTCAAGCAGCAACAATTAGCAGGACATTTTCATTAGATGACAAGCGTGGCAGTTAATAACATGAAACCTGTGAAAAGAGAAACGAGAATCTGAACAAGGTGCACATAGACAGAGCAAAAAACACAGCACATTTTGTAAGTATGCTTTTTGTCCTGAATGGGATAGAAAAATGTTAGCATTATCAATGCTAATATCCCTAATATGAAAATGGCAGCAGAAACCATCATGGGCTTATACTCGCAGGTTTACAACAGTCAACCTTTTGCTTTCATTGTTCCAATGTTGTCAAACAGAGGAAACGTCTCCACTTCAGTTTCTCAATTCAGTTCAATTGATGTTTGGCTCTTTCGTGTGAAATTCTGGTAGCCCTTTATGGCAACATTGATTTGAGGGTGAATTATTGGCAAATCAAGCAACGGGAGAAGCAAAAAAAAAAGGCAACAAGAAAAAGAACACCAGCTTTCATATTGGCAGCACCAAGCCAGAATTAAACAGCAAGAGCAAGAAATAAGTTATGAGGTAGCAAGAAAGAAAGAAAAAGGCCATAAACATAAGCAGAACAAACTAAAAATGTAGAGAGATAAAGCAGATGCTCTTATAATAATCTGCTCTCTCTCCTTTGCACACACACTCAACATTCAGCAGACTAGTCGCGTTTGAAGGCAGGCAACAATGCACGTGTGTGCGCGTTGGTGTATATGCTAGCCATCTGAGTGCATGGGCTCTACGAGGTGCCGTTAACAGAATGTAAGGACTCACTCCCGGGGGCACCAGTTGCATTGGCAGTGGAGAGAACTACGTGAGAGGGAGTAGAATTATTGGTTACGTCATGGAGTTGGCTGAGCACTGAAGAGCGGCGTCTCACTGCACCCTGAAACGAACCACTTCTCTTGAAGGTACTCACTACCTCCATCTGCAGGAGAGAGAGAAGGACATCACACAGACAGGCGAATGAGCTTCATGAAATGAACGGGATGGGGCTTTAATCACTCGAGCGGCTTTCAGGAAAAGCAGCATTTCATAATTTGCCAAAGTGTACGCCAACCATCCAGTATTTAAGGGTGATTCATCAACTTTGAGCACTTTATAAGTTATTAAATCTAATAGATTAAAATGTTATTTTCGCTATGTGAAACTCACATTAAAACTGTATTGGAATGTTTTTTAAATGTATAAATTGTATTGTTTAACCCTTGAAAGAGCCCAACTTTCAAACTTAAAATATTAAAATACATCAACAATTATTAAATTTTTAAAACTATTCAATTCAAAACAAAGTGAAAATAATTCAATTCAATACATATACTGACATTTTCGTCAACTAATAACAACTAGACAAAAATGTTTTAGGGAGAGATCCAGTCCGAACAACTCTCCTGTGAGGTAGGGAGGGTCCATGTTCTTGTTTCTTTATGAAATGTTTATGGTATTTATGATATTTAGTCAATTAAACAAACAATTTAGATGACTAAAATATGACAAACTAAATGGCATTTAAGTCAAAAGACTATGACTAAAACTATAGTCAAAATTAATACTGCAACCAACAAAGGATACAATAGTGAAAAGCATGCTTTTAATTATCAGAAATAAGAGACGTGATGTGGTGTGAAGAAAATAGATTTATTTTTTACCTTATTTTTTTATCTTTTCCAATCAAGCTGTAATTGTCAAATAATGTAAAAAGTGTCTATTTAGAACACAAACCGCTATGAAATTTTATTACGATTATTCTTTTAAAATTAAAATGGCATTTCCACCACAATTTTAATACAAAAAAGTTTGAGATATAGTGAAAATGCAATTTGTTGATTCAGAAAGTTAGTGCGAAAGTGCCTATACTTGAAGAAAAATTCAAAAAGGCCAATAATAGTTGACGACACATGGAGATGCCAGAAGTAGAGCAAAAAGGACTCATTTTAGCAGCAGAGAGAATAAAGGATGAAGTGATGGAGAAAGATAAGTTAAGATTTACAACACAGAAAGCTTGTTAAATATTAATATTTCATCAATTTAGAAAGGCTGGTGAAGAAAGAAAAATATGTCGAGTTATGGGGAAAGTAAAGTTAACTAGAGCATGTGGCACAAAAGGCATATGGTATATTTTAAGGCAGTATGTGTCTACACAGGAACAGCTGTCCCTATCAGAAACAACGCAAAAGCAACGTTAAAACAAACAGGACTAAACAGAGACTGACTGTTACCTGAGTCTGAATTCGGTTGAGTCCTCTGAACCACAGGATCTGTCCTCGTCTCAGCTCTCTCTCGGCATAGTCAATCTCATCCTCATCCTCAGCTAGATCCTCATCCATCATCTCGTCTGGAGCCGGCCCATGGCCCGCTTCTTTCAGACACTTCAGCTGATGTGTTGGCACTGATGCTATCACCTAGAGAGAAAACAATACAATAAAGTCCAATTAAAGCTGCTATTTTGGAAACTCATTTTCTGTTTTTGAGAGCTTCTAGAATAGGTTAGCAGTCGATTGGAGCACTTACCTGTCCCCAGACCAGCTCTCCCATTCCCACAAACAGGCACCAAAGCCACTGCTCCGCATTTAAGGGGTAACAGCTGAAGGGTTTCCCACCAAACTGCACAATCACAATCTACAAAGCATAAACACAGTTTACTTCCATCCACGTGTGAAGCACAATTGCATCAAAATGTAAGAATATATATGACGGAAAGTATATATTTGAGATGTGGTTTCCATTTCTTTTCAAGTTTTTCAGTTCCTTGCCATGTAACAAATGCATTTTTTAAAGTTCAGATATTCCATGCAGTTTATTTTCTAATTCATGTGAGGACATGAAAATGGCATGTACATATTACAAAAAAAATCTTTTTATATTTTAGTTAATAATAATAATAATGATAATAGAAATAGAAATGATAAGAAATAATTAAACCCATGATCTTTCGAATGATTTCAGATGAATTATAGCATAACACACTCATTTAAATTCAGCTGGAGAACTGCAGTAATGATGCTGAAAATGTAGTTTTACCATCATGGGAAAAATTGCATTTTAAAGTACATTACAACACTTATTTTAGACCGTAATAATACTTCAAAATATTAATGTTTTTACTGTATTTTTAATCAAATAAATGCAGCCTTGGTGAGCATAAGAAACTTCTTTCATAATCATTAAAAGGCCCAAACATTTTAACGGTTGCATATGTATAGATGGCATTTGTTTATAAAGACCATTTAACATGTAGAAATGGAAATCAAAGAACCTAGACTTAAATATCTAGAGATATCCGTTGACCTGTATTGCGAAGGTCCCCAGCACAATTGAACAGAAGATGGGGTTTGAGAAGATTCCATCGAACACGTTCCTCTCTCCATGGATCTTACGGGCATTGATTTCATTGAAGAGTTGCATGAGGACAAAGGTGTTAAAGATGATGGTGTAATGCTCGGAGGGAGGAGAGTGAAGTGGAGCATTACGTCCACTATCTATGTCAAATATCTTCTCACCTGAGAAAAAAAAAAAAAGAAAAAACCCCAACTGTAATATTGACTGATAAAAGATTTGACACACATTAATTGTGCAACCTTGCAGTCGTCAGAAGAAAAAGAAAGAAGGTTATGTATCTAATCAAACCCTTTGACAGAACCAGTGTGCAATGTACCATACCTACGAAGAGCAGGGTGAAGATGATGATGAGCTGGTACACTGCATGTCCCAGGATGTTCTTCATCATGGTTCTGGATATAAGGGGATTGTTTCGGCCGTAGGGTTTCCTCAGGAGCAACGCTTCATTGGGCGGCTCGGTGGCAAGAGCCAGAGAAGCAAACGTGTCCATGATCAGATTGACCCACAGCATCTGCACGGCCTTAAGGGGTGAATCCTACATACACCAAAACAGACCAAAATAAATAAATAAATAAATAACTAAACCACAGATTAAATGTCAGGTTATACTTGTGCATATATACACTACCATTCAAATGTTTCAGTTGGTAAAATGTCTTTGAATAAAAACTTTTGAGATAACCAAGGCTGAATTTATGTGATTATAAATAGAGTAAAAAGAGTAATATTGTATAAAATATATGTTTGTTAAAATAGCTGTTATTTCAATATATTTTAAAATGTAATTAATTCCTGTGATGGCAAAGCTGAATTTTTAGCATCATTACTCCAGTCTTTTTTTTTATTTTTTTTATTTATAAGTTTATTTGTATAGGAACAGTACAAAAGAAGCATTATCCCAGTCAAAACTGGAAAATATGTATTGCACATAGAGAGTATAGCATAAAGCATAAGCTAATTTGCATCTCAGGTCCCTAGAAAGGCTTTTCTAAAAAAAGTAAAATAGAAACAAAGAATAAAACTACTACTCATAGAATAAAACTACCACAATATGTCCCTTACAGACATTCAAATACCTCCCTGAATTATACACATAAGGAAAACAAATCTTTACATTACACTTACACATACAAAAATTCTTACATTTAAATATGCGTGCAATTCTGGTTTATTTTAAACCACCGCTTTGCCTTCGATACTTTATTTCAAGTATTGCCTTAAACAAATTTGGCAACAGGTTTCAGAGTTTGGTGCCCTCAATATAAAAGGCTCTTTAGGGTTCACATAATAAATGATAATAAACCCTTCACAAATAATTTTAATATACTGATTTGGTGTTCAAGAAACAATTTTAATCATCATCAATCTTGAAAACGATTGTGCTGCTTTATATATTTTTCCAGGATTCTTTAATGATTCGAAAGTTCAAAAGAACAGTATTTATCGGAAGCAAATACATTTTTTGGAACATCTTACTGACCCCAATCTTTTGAATGGAAGTAAGCAGTCATATATAAGTATGTGCATGCACCTGCGTGATGCAGGCCCCAGTGAAGGCTACTATGACAGCCACCACATTCACTGTGAGCTGAAACTGTAAGAATTTGGAGATGCTGTCATACACATTCCGTCCCCACATCACAGCCTTTACTATACTGGAGAAGTTATCGTCTGTCAGGATTATGTCAGAGGCCTCCTTGGCCACATCTGTACCAGCAATGCCCTAATCAGACAGAGAAATTGATTACTATTTTTGAACATTCACACATCTTTAAATCTGGTGTGTTTCAACTTAATATTGAATTTACAAAGTGACAATTAAAATTTTGCTTTCACACTTGTGTATTCTAGCAGTTATACACTGCTTTTTTATTAGATTCAACTTCTGCTTTTCATATGAACTTTTCAAATGAACTTGAACGATGGTTTGGAAGATCGCTTTCATACATATCAAAGAAACAAACTTTACTGTCAGTCGAACCTGAGCCTAACCAAAAGCTCTAGTGTAAATCAACATTCATGTGCACTGAATGTCTCATATTCAGATTCAGTTGGGTTTATCATTGCACTGTGTATAACAGAACCTTAAAAATAGATGGCAATCGTTTACATGTTTAGTTTATGGCTCTTCTCACCATTGCAAATCCCACATCAGCTTTCTTCAGAGCAGGTCCGTCATTTGTGCCGTCACCGGTGACTGCAACCACCTGCCTTTGTTCTAGAGTGGTGCTGTCTATGATACCTGAACACAAGACATACAGAAAATAACAAATAAAATAAAAAAATCCTAATAATCGATTTGAAACCAAAAGATTTGTAATGTAAAATAGTCCAAAATGCTGAAAAAAAATTATCTTCCACATCAGCTTGTTATTTCTGCTGAAGGACATAATGGAAAGGTGATCATCCCCATAGGAAAAAGATATGAACTCAGCTCAGAGAGAGACTTACCCTTGACTAATGTGTGTTTGTCTGTAGGGGAAGAACGAGCAAGAACTCTGAGCTTGGGCCAAACTTTGTCAATGCGCTCTTGCTCAATCTGCAAAAAAAGTTGAAAAGAAAAATAAACATCTCTACACCAACATTATAATTTTTTTTTATAAATAAAAAAACCCCCTGCTCACCCAGGATTAATTCACATGATCAAAAATACAGTAAAATCAATATTGTGAAATATTATTATTATTTAAATATTATTTATTCTATTTTAATAGATAAAAAAAAGAATTGCTTATTATATTTGTGGAAATTGTGATACTTTTTTCAGTACTGAAAAAAAAAATCAGGATGATGAATAGAAAGTTCCAATAAAAACAACATTGACTTTATACATGATATCTTTATATTTACAAACATTGTCTTTACTGTCACTTTTGATCAATTTAATGTATCCTTGCTGAATGAAATCTTTGAAAAAAAGAAAAAACTTTTGAACAGCAATATTGTATATGTAACTACATATATCATCACTCATCTAGAAATTTTGTAGCATTTAATCTTTTTAAAATACACTGTTTTTGCACATGTTATGTTTTTTTATTGAAACTTGGCAATGAAGATTTGGCAATAAAGAAATGAAGATTTATATAGAAATAGTTCCTGCATATGCTCCGAACATAACTACAAAACATGGAAGTATACCTCTCCTTTCTCATTTCTGATTCGCCTGTTGAAGTCCTTCCCGTCAATACACAGGAAGTCGTCGCCTGGATGGATGATGCCACATTTGGCAGCAATGGCACGTGCAGTGTTTATGTTGTCACCTGTCACCATACGCACAGTGATGCCTGCTCGTTGACACTTCCTGATTGCTTCTGGAACCTGATTGGAATTATAATCAGCAAATAAGAACAGATATCAATACAGTAATTGTGCCACATATAGAGCATTGTAAGTCTTCTTATGATTAATGATTTTTAGAGGTTAAAGAGTATGTGCGGTAAATAGGAGAGATAAATTAAAAACTAAGAGAACACATATATCCAAGACAGTAAACTGGTCAGTATACCTCAGGTCGAACAGGGTCTTCAATGCCGACCATGGTGATGCAAGTAAGGTTGGAGACAATGTCTGTCTCATTGTCCCAATCTGGCATGGGGTCAGCTGGGAGCTCCCGGTAAGCGATGCATATCGTACGAAGGCCATCGCATGCCATCGGTTCAATTACTTTCTTCACAATTTCTTCTTTGTCCCGTGGCTTAAAAGCACGAGTCTCATCATCACGGCCCAAGATGAAAGAGCACCTGAGATGAAGGCAGAACAGTTAAAAAAATAATAATTTCTGGACAAAGACTGCACTTTTCAATATTTACCCAGAAGCCAGTTAGAAACAGGTGCGATTCCTGTTAACACTTTTTAGACAAATAATTTTCAGAAAACCTCAGAACACTCTTACTCTCCATTCTTCGTTCTTCCAGCAGTTTATGGTTAAAATATATATGAATGAAATATTTATCAAGGCCTCGAAGAAAGTAGTAGTCCTTAGTTTTAACATTTTGGCCAGTAAAATAATACGCTTAAACCTTTGCAAAATGTTGATTATCAAATAGTAACAAATCTTATAATATGTAGTATAAATAAAATAAACTATCATTTAAGTGTTTGCTTTTGAAAAATTCTTGTTCACCAAAGCTGCATTTATTTGATCAAACAAATTACTATGAATTATTTTTATAATCTAAATAACTGTTTTCTATTTTAATATATTTTAGTTTATTCCTATAATAGAAAAGCTGAATTTTCAGCAGTCATTACTATTATTATTGAAGCTGAAAACTGCTATCTTTTCAGGATTTTTCGATAAACCAAATAAAACGGCATTTATTTTCAAAAAGAAATGTTAGTTATCCCAAACAAAATTTTGAATGTTAGTGTATATAAATCATAAATAAAGTGTAACTGTTTTTTCATATAATTTTTTTTCAGTTCAACAGATAATGTTATACGTCATCTTAACATCACACATTACTATTGCGATTTAAAAAAATAATCACCACATATACAAAGACAAGATTTACTTTCTGAGCAGGATCTCAGAGGCTCCTTTGCTGTATAAGCGGAAGCTTCCATCAGGCATCTGAATGACGGTGCTCATGGATTTTCTGACAGAATTAAAGGTGTAGACTTTATAGAGCTTCTCTTCTGGGATCTGCTCCCTCACAGCTTGGTAGTCCTGCTTCAGGCCCAGCACGAGGCCCAGCAGAGCACATTCTGTCTTATTACCCACTTGTTTGGGCAGCCCACCTTCCTTATCTGCAGCCTGGGAGGAAGAGGTGAAGAGAATGGAAGACACAGTAAATTAAATGATGTAATGACGGTCATAACTGTAGTGACTGTAATGCATGGCCTCTCGTGGTTTCCTGCATTACTAAAAGCCTCTCACCATTATTTTGGAGGTGTAGGCGCAATTCACAGCAATAGCACTGGTGATGAGCTCCAATGTCTTTGGGCTAATCTGGTCTGGTCTTGGGAGGTCGCGGAAGTGCTGGTCCGCTACATAAATCTGCACTACTGTCATCCGGTTAGTGGTGAGGGTCCCCGTTTTATCTGAGCAAATAGCAGTGGCATTGCCCATAGTCTCACATGCATCCAAATGACGCACCAGGTTATTGTCCTTCATCATTTTCTGTGGAAAGGCATTGATGGGAAGTGTTAAAATGTTAGTGGCACTTGCTAGTATGAATGTGTGTTTGTAAATAACACGTCCATGATGGACACTTCACAAAAACAGATGGATTCTTCAACATAACTTTTTTGAAACTACTAATTATTAATTTCTATCTCACCTTTACGGAGTAGGCCAATGATATAGTGACAGCCAGGGGCAAACCCTCTGGCACAGCCACCACCAGAACTGTAACTCCGATGATGAAGAATTTGACAAAGTACTGCACATAAATAGGTGTGCATTCTGTCAACCAGACCCGTCCCTGTATGACAAACGTTTCGATCACGAAGTACAGCATCAGGATAATCACAGTAATGGCGGACATCACCAGACCTGGAATATATCATACATCTTTGATTGCTGAAAAAACTTAGAACACAGCTCTCCTCAATAAAAGAGGCCCACAATTTGAAATATCATCCACACATTTTTTTTTTTTATAACTAAACAAAATATATACTAACGTCCAAAGGTTTATGGGGGTTGATATATATATATAACTGACCCCAAACTTTAAAAAAACTTGACTTTATAAAGCCAATACAATCAGAAGAACTTTACCTAACATTAGACTTCCCCACCTGCTTTCCCGATTTGCACTGCCAGCTTGGTGAGTTTGCCCTGAAGAACTGATTTCTCCTTCTTGGTCACACTAGCTTTTTTCTTTTCTTTTTCCTCCACTTCCCCACCTTCTGCACTCTTCAGAGGCTGCATCTCCATGGCAACAGCCTCATCCTGTTTCTTAGCTATAGTGGATGGAGACAAAGTAATCAAGCAAGTAGAATGATAGGCAATTGTTTAAAAGTTTACAATAACAAACTACACATTTTTTGCGGTTTGCAGTATGTAGATCATTATTTGATCTGACTGACAAGAGACATTTTACAAAATGTAATTCAATATAATATCTTTTATATAGATATATTTTATATAATATCTATAATATTTTTTATTTCTCTGTTAATAACAATTATTATTATTTGTATGCCATGATAGCAGTATGGTACTCACTACACACAAAGTTATGAGTTCAATGTGACTGTAGCAGACTACAATATGAAATGCACATTGTTACATTATTTCACATAAATGTTTAGACAAAATAGTAGGCAGTATGCATTTACTGTGCAAATTAGCTTTTATCTCACCATAAATCTATCTGAACATGCCTCTTAAAAGTGATAAATCAATTCTAAATCAGTCCTGAAAGTCACCTTTATTTTGATTGTTCTCCAGGGTGCCGTCTTGTTTCCCTGTAAAGTTAATACAGACATTTAAACAAAACAAATCTCATTTCTGCTGCTTGAGGTCAATGTAGCTGACATGAGAGAACAAAGTGCATGAGAAAGAAAACATGAAACATGGAGGAATAATATTTGACAGATATGGAGAGTTAAAACCAGGATGTATGTTTATGAGTCATCTCTCTATTGTGAATGTCACCTACCATTTATGATGTTGTGTTCTTTGGCTTCAACACTGGAGAACAGCGTGGATGAATTACTACTGACCTCTGATAGAATTGTTGGAAACAGAGGACAGGACAAAAATGGAGGTGGTATGTAAAGACATAAAATAAAACCTAAATGCTGAACAAAAGCAATGATAAATCAACTCAAATGACTGTGCAACATTTCTGAGCATTTTGATGCACTAAATAGAATTGACCCAGCCAATTTTTTATCTGGATAATTCTATACGGGTATTCAAGCAAAATGGATTTTTCTTTTTTGATGTGAATGTTTATTAATGTTCAGTTTTAACAATTTTTTTTAATAGTTTAAAGAACTGTCAGATGCCAACCTTTCTTGCAGTCTTTCTTCTCTTCCTCCACCTCTCCAGCCCCCAGGAGAGTGAAGATGATGCCCGTTTGAGAGTTGACACCAACAGCGGTCACCAACATTTTCCCAGAGCCCTCCATTACATGAGTGCCTGAGTTTCGTGAAACAGAGAGAAGATTGTTTTACAGTAAATATTTTCAACAATTTCTTTACAGCTCTTCAAAAATCTGTTATTACATACTTTTAATGTCTTTCGTATTACTCAGCAGTCTCTCACTTTTCATGGTAATCCAAATACAAATTGCTAATTCGTGCCATCTTGTGACTCAAAATGGTTAGCTACTGACTAGAGGACTTCGGTAAGTTATTCATTTAAACATGTACTGTAAGCATGGGCGGATCTACCGGGGTGGCATATGCCACCCTAAAAGAAAGCCTTGCAACCCCTGCTGCCACCCCAGTTGGCAGAAACGAAGTAAAGGCTATGGCCAATTTGAAAATTTACGAGTGCGAATATTTCGTGATTCGTGATCCCGCGCCGAACTAACGAACTGATTCAAATGTTTGCGATCCCCAAACTCACTCAAATGATTTGCGAACCCGCTACGAACTGCTGAACTGATTCAAATGATTCGTGAAACTCCAAACTCCCGAACTGATTCAAATGATTTGCGATCCTCAAACTGACTCAAATGATTTGCGAAACCCGCTACGAACTCCCGAACTGATTCAAATAATTCGCGAACCCGCTCCGAACTCCTGAACTGACTCAAATGATTCGCGAACCCGCTCCGAACTCTCGTATTGATTCAAATGATCCTCGAAGCCGCTCCGAACTCCCGAACTGTTTAAAATGATTTGCGAGACCCAAACTGACTCAAATGATTCGCAAACCCTCTCTGAACTCCCGAACTGATTCAAATTATTTGCGATCCCCAAACTGACTCATATGATTCGCGAACCCACTCCGAACTCCCGAACTGACTCAAATGATTCGCGATCCCGCTCCGAACTCCCAAACTGACTCAAATGATTCGCGATCCCCATAACTGACTTAAATGATTCGCGATCCCGCTCCGAACTCCCAAACTGACTCAAATGATTCGCGATCCCGCTACGAACTCCCAAACTGATTCAAATGATTCGCGATCCCCAAACTGACTCAAATGATTCGCGATCCCGCTCCGAACTCCCGAACTGACTCAAATGATTCGCGATCCCGCTCCAAACTCCCGAACTGACTCAAATGATTCGCGAACCCGCTCCGAACTCTGACATATATTCGGATATAACTTATGCTTTAATTATGAATGAATTAGGAAAATATAATTTCAGCATTCATAATTAAAGCGTTCATAAAAATTCATATTAAAAAACAGTATCTTAATATACAGGATTTTGTAATCTTAACGTGAGTGTAAGTGAAAACATAAGAATATACTGTTTTTTCATCATTGTCCAATTGATAGCCTCATGTATTGTTGTTATTTGTTGTGCTCACACTAGCCCCTGCACTTGTCTAACCTAAGGATCAGAATTAAAGCTGAAGTCTCTCCCATGGCCTTTCCTTTTAGCGTGTAATACAATTAAACTGAACCAGATTGTTTCTTCTTTGTTCCCTGATTCATTGCACATTAATTCTTGCTTTCTTTAACAGTTTTTGTATTATTTTTTTTACATAAAATGCACATAAATGTACTTGAAAAGCAATTTTGTTACAATAACATTTGTTTTAAAATACTGGATTTTGAATTAAGTTCATTTTTCCTACCCCATTTAGTGAGGTAGAGAATTTAGTGAGGTTTATGTCTATTGCCAATGAAAGAAGATATTTTTAAACTTAAGACAAAATTACTGATTAAGACAATTATGTTGTACAGCATGCATTTCCTTCTTCACAACAGAAGCCTTCAAACATACATGTTGAGAAGAGATGCCTCTCCTATAATGACTGAGAAAGTAATATGCACCCCTTGATTAATAAGCTGATGAACGACAAAAAAAAAAAGTCGTCTAGTCATCTTAACGACAAAAAAAAAGTCATCTAGTCATCTTATAGTTCAGAAACATGTACAGTAGCAAGAGATCCGTATTGAAACAACATGGAGATCTTATGCAAACAGGAGTCTGCCCAAGAGTTTCACTGGATTATCCAAAATTCACCCTGATAAATCAAAGCAGTTTTAAAATAAGAACTTTCTGCCTTTAAAACAAGTTCTCCCTCAGACCATCTACCTCCACAATGACCTCAAGAACTGACTGCACAGGCTGGAACTGATCCAGTACAACTATACTTTAATATACCATCATATAATCACATGAGATCATAAATAATAAACATGGATAATAAATAACATGAAAGTGTATTGAAAACGGTTAAAACAAAGAACAGCTATGATGTAGGTTATTAATCAAATAAAAATGTATCATTAAGAGACCTTTGTACAAAAGGTCAAATCATCTTACTCCTTATTCGTAATTATGGTCCAACATCCATGAAAAACCCCTTTGGCCTATAACCTAACAAAATGTGGTTGGTTGGTGGTTAAAGTAGTGCCCAAATTAGTACCATGACCATATCCCAAATATCAAAACTCAAAATATGTAATTTCCATACCATTTTTAACGTCACTGTTATGCATATTGATCATAAACACATCTAAAGAGATTTCTACCATTGGCCCTCCTTTACAAAACTTAATATCTAGCACAGTTTTATCATAGGTAGAATCCAAAATGTTTCAATACAAGCATTTCAGTCAAATGTAATTTATGCAACATTTTAACCCTTTAACCCAGGAGGAAAAATCAAAAAGCAATGGCAACAGTTTAAAAGTAGCCCAATTTCATAAAAAAAAAAAAAAAACCCAGTCAGATTTCACTGATCACGGGTTGAGAGGAGAGAGGGAGGATTTGCTGCTCAACAGATCCTGAGCTCAGTGATAAATAGCTGATTTTCCTTTACAAAGAGCGAATCTGAGAAATTGAAAATGAACAGCGTACCCTCATTCAAAAGATATTTAAACACTCCGCATATTGATGGCGGCCCCCTGATGCATGAAAATTATATGCAATATTACACTGTTTGCGGGAGAACTGTACACAAACCAGTGGAGTGGGCGATAATGGTCAGAAATCATTTAAATTATAATTTATGTGTTGTGACTTGGCTTGATACCAATGATTTGTCTTTGAAAAACTTAAAAAAATATATAAAATTTTATATTAAATTATTTAATATAGTCCTTATAATAAATGTATGTAAATAATATTATTTACATATTTTTCACTGTTTGAATGAATTATATGTATGTGTGTGTATATACAGGTGCATCTCAATAAATTTAAATATTGTGGAAAAGTTCATTTATTTCAGTAATTCAGCTCGAATTGTGAAACTCGTGTATTAAAAAAATTCAGTGCACACAGACTGAAGTAGTTTAAGTCTTTGGTTCCTTTAATTGTGATGATTTTTGCTCACATTTAACAAAAACCCACCAATTCTCTATCTCAACAAATTAGAATATGGTGACATGCCAATCAGCGAATCAACTCAAAACACCTGCAAAGGTTTCCTGAGCCTTAAAAATGGTCTCTCAGTTTGGTTCACTAGGCTTCACAATCATGGGGAAGACTGCTGATCTGACAGTTGTCCAGAAGGCAATCATCGACACCCTTCACAACGAAGGTAAAACGCAAACCTTCATTGCCAAAGAAGCTGGCTGTTCACAGAGTGCTGTATCCAAGCATGTTAAAGTTGAGTGGAAGGAAAAAGTGTGAAAGAAAAACATGCACAACAAACCGAGAGAACCGCAGCCTTTTGAGAACTGTCAAGCAAAATCGATTCAAGAATTTAACAAGAAATTAACTGAAGCTGGGGTCAAGACATCAAGATCCACCACACACAGACATGTCAAGGAACTTGGCTACAGTTGTCGTATTCCTCTTGTTGAGCCACTCCTGAACCACAAACAACATCAGGTGTGTTTTACTTGGGCTAAGGAGAAGAAGAACTGGACTGTTGCCCTGTGGTCCAAAGTCCTCTTTTCAGATGAGAGCAAGTTTTGTATTTCATTTGGAAACCAAGGTCCTAGAGTCTGGAGAAAGGGTGGAGAAGCTGAAAGCCCAAGATGCTTGAAGTCCAGTGTTAAGTTTCCACAGTCAGTTTGTGGTGCAATGCTGGTGTTGGTCCATTGTATTTTTTGAAAACCAAAGTCACTGCACCCCTATACCAAGAAATTTTGGAGCACTTCATGCTTCGTTCTGCTGACCAGCTTTTTGAAGATGGAATTTCATTTTCCAGCAGGATTTGGCACCTGCCCACACTACCAAAAGCACCAAAAGTTGGTGTTGGTGTGCTTGACTTGCCAGCAAACTCACCAGATCTGAACCCCAGAGAGAATCTATAGGGTATTGTCAAGAGGAAAATGAGAAACTAGACCAAAAAATGCAGATGAGCTGAAGGCGACTGTCAAAGAAATCTGGACTTCCGTACCAACTCAGCAGTGCCACAAACTGATCACCTCCATGCCACGACGAATTGAGTAATTAAAGCAAAAGGAGCTCCTACCAAGTATTGAGTACATGTACAGTAAATTAACATACTTTCCAGAAAGACAATTCACTAAAATATTTTTTTATTGGTTTTATTAAGTATTCTAATTTGTTGAGATTGTGAATTGGTGAATGTTAAATGTTAGTTTTTGTTAAATGGGACCCAAAATCATCACAATTAAAAGAACCAAAGACTTAAACTACTTCATTCTGTGTGCAATTAATTTATTTAATACATGAATTTCACAATTTGAGTGGAATTACTAAAATAAATGAACTTTTCCACGATATTCTAATTTATTCAGATGCACCTGTATATATATGTGTATATGTATGTATGTATATATATATATATATATATATATATATATATATATATATATATATATATATATATATATATATATATATATATATATATGTGTGTGTGTGTGTGTGTGTGTGTGTATATATATATATATAATTGTGATTCAATGATTTATATTTTAATTATATTCAATTAACTGTGATCATTAGAAAGAAGTGACAGAACAGGTCTCTGGACGGCCTAAAAACAAATCCGAGTATTTCTCCAGGAAACTGAGATGAGGTGAATGAGGGAGGGAGCTGATTAACCTGTTTATCAGACCTCAGGGTCTCTTATTAAATCAGTCAATGAGATTTAGCCCAAGCACTGAGTGTTAAACTATTGACAGAATACTTTGGTTCAATTGAATGCTGAATTAGTTCAATTCAGATGGATTGCGATAATGTCAGGCTAAATTAATTGATACTGGTAATTCTGAGAAGACTTACAGTATACTACACATTTGACATCACCATATAAAGCAAATAGTGCCCCTGGGAATAAGCGTCCTGCTCAAGCAAACAGACCCCCTTTGCATGTTCAAGCCTACAACCTTTCGGATTTGAGACCTTTACTACAAGTCTGTCCCAGGGATCTGTTTGCATCCCGAATCATCTGAATTCTTAAACAAATGGTGAATATCTTTCAGTATGCATATGGTTCTGTGTATGGCTCTGAATAATCAAAATTATATGTTAAAACACACAGAAACATTCATCACAACCTATGGCCATATGGTCGACCCAGTCCACACAATCCTACGCAAACATACAAACATATGTTCACTTATATAACCTTTACTCCCTACCTGACAGCAGCATGGGATCCTTGTCGATGGATTTGCGTACGTGATCAGACTCTCCAGTGAGGGAGCTTTCATCGATCTTAAGGTCGTTCCCTTGGATGAGAACACCATCCGCAGGCAGGAGGTCGCCTAGGAGACCCCAGAGTGACAGCAACAGATCAGTCTTACCAGCCTTTGAGTACTACTTCCTTTAATGACCAAAATTTAAATTAATAATAATATTATACAGAAATTATTTTAATTATGATTTATGTGTTCTGGCTTGGCTTAGTACCAATGTGTTGTCTATAGAAAAACTATAAAAAAAAATATACAATTTGGTATTATTTTAATTATTTAGTATATTCCTAATAATATAAATTGCTTATAAATCATATTATTTACATATTTTACACTATTTGAATGCATTATATATATATATATGTGTGTGTGCATATAAATTATATATGTTAAAAAATATCTATAATTACATAATATTATAATTATAACAAATAAATTATACTCAACACTGTTTACATTTGCTTCATAAATTATGAATTCATAAAGAATTTAAATAAATTTAGTGAGAATCAAAGCGGCTTAACAGTAGACTTTTTACAATGCTAAGACTACGAGAGATTTTAAAGTTTTTAATAATAACTCGCATGTGGGGCTTACATCACCAAAATTTATAATGCGTTCATTTATAATGTAAAATGCTTTCATAAAAGATGGGTTTTGAAGCCAATTCAGAACTTTACTGACCATATTTGATCTGGGCAATATCCCCCACCACCATCTCAGCCACGGGGATCTGAATGACCGTGCCGTTCCGCACCACAGCGAAGCGTTGCTCCTGCTCGATACGGCTCTGCAGGCCACGGAACTGCTTCTCTTTGCTCCAGTCATTAAACGCTGTCACCAGCACCACACACATCACCGAGAGCAGGATAGCTGCACCCTCGATCCAGCCCGCCTCTGCCTCTCCCTCATCCTCCGCACCTGAACTCACATTACCACACGCTGGAGAGAAAGAAAGAGATGGAAAGGTAATACTGTGTGGGAGGACAGTGAGTTTCAGTGTCAACTTGTAATACTTTATATTCTTCTATCTATCCTTCCATTTCTCACTCCATTCCTTCTATCCTTTGCTTTCTTAGCGGTCCATGCAACTATACTGTTACTTACACTCAGGGCTACTTTAAAAATGCATTCAAAAGGTTTCAAACTAGCAATACAATACACACAAGATCATTTTAGGGATGCAAATCTGAAACATGTCTTGATATAAAGTAGTGTTAATATTAGCAGAATAAAGGTCACCAGACTGTTAAATTATTGACACTTTATTTGGGCTACGATATGAAGCAAATCACGTTTCCATTGAGCTTCTGATGAAAGGCCAGAAATCCTTTTTGTGGTCGGGTTATGTTTGCATTTGTGAACATATGTACTTTTTTTTTTTTTCACTGAGAAACCAAATCACCTTCAATTTCTCCTCCTGGCGGCTGGTAAAAGGATAGCCCGAGGGAAATAATGGCCGCTATTTCCAGGATTATGAGGGTGACATCCTGTAGAGCCTCCCACACGAGCTGAAGGAAGGTCTTGGGCTTCTTAGGAGGGATGAAGTTCATTCCAAACACTTGCCGACGTTTCTCCAAGTCCACAGGATTGTCCGATAGTCCTTTTGGAGGAAAAGATGGTGGTAAAAGTCATTGTTACGGATCAAATTGTACTAACAGAAATTCTGTGAGGTTGGCATATATAAATATATAATGTCAGTTCATAAAATATATAGTAAAATAACCACACGAAACTGTCAACGCGTAATGCCTGAAACATTTTTGCCTATACATGCCTATACAAATATAGCAGGGTTTTTTTTACAGTGCAGAAATAGTCAGCCCAAGAACATGTATACTGGTGTAAATCAGCTATGGTGCTTAAAAACTCTTAATTTGTTTATTAATGGGTTTTTCTCTATGCAGATGGTTTTGAGAACTTCCTGGATGCTCGTTAGTCATCACTCAATTCTTTTAGCACCAATCCCTGACCTCTTAGGGTGGCAGGAAGGGAGGGGAGAGGACATAACAAGAGAACACAGGGCACAGATGGTTAAGTCAGTGTGTTTCGGATGCACCACAGGGTGTGATTTTTGGCAGCAAGACCCAAACAGACTGTCAAGCTCTCTGCATCCTCACCCTGCCAATCATCACCTGCTTCCCCTGGTAACCTCTCATCTCCCATCAGAGCTTCCCTTTCACTCACTCTTAAACCTAATTGAGTTACTCCAAAGGGTTGTAGGTTGTAATCATTTCCCCAACTCATTCCAATTGCCCTAATTTATTCATTCAGTCTCTGTTCAGCACAATATGTGCAAGAAAACTAAGACAACTAAGATACGCCAATGCAATCCTCTTTCCATGGACTACCAGATTTGAAAGCCATTTGCAGTACATGATCCAGCCCTTTCTTCTACCCTTTCATCTCTCCATGCCCCTAAGCTTCTCTTTTTGTATCCCTGTCATGGTTTGTGAAGAGAGGTTTTTCAAAGAGCAGCATTAAAGGAGGAGAAAGAGCTTTACAATAAACTTAAAGTAACCTTAACGTGGTTGCCAAATAGCGATGCAGGCAGACCGCATGACTTGGTCTGAAAGCAAGAGGTCAGAACAAGATGTGAATCAATGTGATTATCAGAGCGCAAAGTAGGAGCATCTACCCAGAACAGCTACTGCAATAAAACATTTGTAGCAAAATAATTATTACATTATATATGATACTTAAAATATTAACTAACTAAATACTGTGCATTGATTTAGTTAACAGTTTCTGATTATTCAAAGTATGGAATCATAGGATGTAGTAAAATGATAAACACAGTAGCCTATCTGATGGATCTTATATTATCTATTTAGATGTATAATGCAGCTGTACGCCATCCAGCTAAAATCCTCTTTTTCTTAGGCTAGTTACCTTATGTTCACATTTCCCTCATTCATATGTTGAGGGCCAACTCGAGGAGCCATGAAGTAGTGATGCGGGGAGCAGGGAAATCTATTTAGAGCACCTTATTTTATTATTTTATTAATTAGATATTTGGCAGCAAATATTCATATTAGTTTTAGTAATTTCAGTTAGTTGCCAAAGCAACATTTCTAATTTTCACTTCAGGTTTACCTCTAATACAGTTGCGATCAAAATTACTCAACCCCTCAGAGACTGCAGTAATTTACAAATACAAGCTTTTCTGAAGATCCAGGATAAAATAAAAATTGCATCAATAATGGTTCACTGGCATATTAAAAATGATATTGTCAATATATAATGTAATATTTTTGAGTTATAAGATTTTTTTAATAATACTGCTGTGTCATAATTATTCAACCCCTATTCAACATTGCTGTTTTTAATCACTTATTTGCATGGTGGGGAATAAAACAGTCTCAAAACACAATTAAGCTTTTAGAAACTCTATTAAAAACAGAATTAGCTTGAGCTGTTACACATACAGTCAGCCCATGCATGTGTTGAAGTTGAGTAGCAAAAATGTCAACAGAGATCTCACAAAAGCTAAAGAGGATAAATATTGTAGTACTTTAGAAAGGCTATGGCTATATGAAGATTTCCAAGACATTGAAAGTTCCTATAGACACAGCTCTCAGCCTTGTTTCTTAGCTTAAAGTGTGTTTTACCAGAAAACCTTTGAGGGTGTTGAAGAAAAAGCACAATATCATAAAATGTTTAATCAGAGCAACTTAGAAAAACCTGCAATGTACAGTCAAAGACTTGCAAGATGACCCGATGAAAGGAGGAAAACCATTTCAATGCAGCATGTAAGAAGAACTCTAGACAAGTATGGCCTACATGTTGAGACATCTTGTAGAATACCACACTTGATCAAGAAGAACAGTACAGTAGACCTGTGAAGCTCTGGAGGAATGTTTTATGATGTGACTGAACTGGAACTTTTTGGACCCATGGATCAGCGGAATGTCTGCTGCAAAAAAGGCAAAGCTCATAAGCAGAAGAACACCATCTCCATCCTCAAACTCGGAGGTGGATCAGTCATGTTATGGGATTTCTTAACTGTAGAAGGAAGTGGAAATCATTACTTTATGAAGGACATCATGGATTCTTTGAAGTATCAGGCCATTTTGACAAGAATTGTGATGGCTTTGGTGCAAAGACTGAAGCTGATGATCAATTGACTTTCCTGCAGGACAGTCATCCCAAAGTACACATCCAAATCTACTACTGCTCGGTTCAGGGATCATTCATAGGATGTTCTTGGGTGACCTGTTTAGTCTCCAGGCTTAATTCTCATTGCAAATATCTGGCTGAATTTTAAGAAAGCGGTGGCTATGTGAAAACCAAAGATTATCAGTGATCTGGAAGCTTTTTCAGGCGAAGAATGGGCCAAGACTGTAGTATAGAGCTTCTAAACACTTACAGACAGCATTTATTTGTTATTTTAAAGAATAAAAGATTCTGTAGAAAGGAGGCTGAATAATTTTGACCTTGAATGTTTAGAGCCAATTTGAATTTTATCATGATTCATCAATGTTCCATTCTCAGAATCACTCAAAAGTGTATTAAACTTTCTCTAATACTTTACTGATGCTTTGTTGAATTGATTTCATAAAATGCAGCAAAATGTCTTGCAGGTTAAGGGGGTTGTATCATTTAGATTGCAACAGTATTTAACTTTATTTCAGCTTTATTTTTTTTAGTTACTGAAAATAATTTATCTAAATTTTTTTACAATTTGTTTTAGAAAGCTATTTATTGTAAAAGATGACACTATTGTAAAAATGTGTTGAAAGAATCATGAATTTCCCCCTAAATATGAATATAGTCTACTGTGTTGCTTAAACACACACAGGAAGATGTTCTGAAAAATTGGACTTGAATTTCTTGATACAAAAACTTATCTAAAAGCATAATTACAGAGAGATGCTGTTATCTGGTTACATGGGCTTGTGTTTCATTTTTACTATGAAAATGTAGAATTAAGTTCAACACCAGCTGCTCTTCAGGGATGCCTGCTTTCAAAGGCAGATAAAGGCTCCAGGCATTTGGTATTCTTTCCAAGAAGACAGGCTTGTTTTGAAAAGAAGTGTTTGTGAATATAGGTTCATCTGGATTTACAGGACTGGTTCACTCAAAATTGAATTGTGTCATCATTTACCCATTCTCAAGGAACAGTTTTGAAGAACTGAACTGGTTGCCATTTCCCATGCAATAATAATGGATGGGGACTGAAGCTTCCAAACATTTATGTTCCACGGAAGAAATAAAATCATACAGTTTTGAACGACTTGAGAGTGAGCAAATAACCACATTTTTATAATAGCTGAACAACTTCTTTAATAGCTGAAAATATCTGTATGCTTTAGGATGCATGTGTGAGCTTATGCAATTAGCAAGTGATATGGCCACATATCTAAAATAGTGCTACTCACCATCTGCAGGTGAAGTCTTGAGTCTATGACAGAGGGTTTCTGTGTCTGTGTAGTTCTCCTGGATCTTCTGCAGGGCTTCAGGTCCCCTGAGCTCCATCAGCAAGCATAACTCCTCAACGGTCACCCCGAAATCTCCCTCATGACCTCCTTTGTCCATCCCTGGCTTCTTAGGGTGGAAGTCTATTGTGCTATTGCCCAGTTCTCCCATGATGGTGTGTTGGTTATGGACAACTGGAAGCTTTTTAGCAGATGCTATGAGCTAAAAGATGAGTACCTGGGACAATGTGTGATCTCTTTTGTCCTATTTATATTCCTCCTCACCTATTTCTAAGATGTTCTCTATATAGTTCTCCATACTGAGACATGAATTGTGAGATTCTTTGGGGTTTTCTATTCTATGGTATGGCAGCTGGGGTTCCCCTAAAATATCCCCCCATAAAGAAAAAGTCAGCAAATAAAGTGGTAGCCATTGTGCCAATCCATCTCTATGAAGACCAAAGCAAGTGTTACTGATTATTAAACAATAAAGAGGATCTAGTGACATCCGTAAGAAACCTGAGGAACAAAAAAGGAAGATTCGTTTTAAAATTAATCAACTTGATTAAACCAAAAAACAAACAGCTCTGAAAAACAAGTGATCAAATTACCACCCTAAAACCTTGAGACAAATTAGATGCATCAATGACTTTTTTCCATAAAAATGATACATAAATAAAAATAAAAACACTTTCCTATCACAAAACAAAAATAGATAGATAATGATTAGAGAAGATTTGAAATGCATTATAAAACTATAACACATTTTTTAGCTATTGATCAATATAAAAAATAACACATTATGAACACTAAACAACAATTTATAAGAATTTTGTTTTGAAATATGACAAAAAAATGTTTAATGGTTTACCAACCATTTAAACAGCAAAACAATTACGAAACAGCAGAAATCAAAACAAATACATCAAATCATTATTTTGGTTTGCTGGAAGCTGAATGATGAGAATGAATTATGTAAAATTCCAGCATATAAATTACTTGACAACTTGCCCCGACATTTATGACAAGAACACCAATGTCCTGGGTACAACTTTTCATCTAACATCTGCTTTCATGATATATTAGACACTTAGTCATTTAGTTAAATGCGTGTTAGTGTTCTTTTATTTAGGCTATTATTATTTTATTTTGCGTTCACTTACAGTTAGTAGCTAGCTGTTTGTGACAACTACCCTATTTATTTATGCTTCGTTATTAACGTATCTGTTCATTTTTTAGCCTAACTGAAACGCTCAAAAGTCGACGAAACAATTATGTGAAATGTGAAGGTGGCATTTAGCTCAACGAGGTGTCACAGGTGCAGGAAGTTTGAGGGAAACAAGTACCCAAGCGTTCATCATATATACACCTATTGCAATGGATTGTTTGCATAATATCAGAGGGAAACCGAGGACAATAACCTCTTATCTAAAAGCCTTTAGAAATACTGTCTCTTGATAAAAGTGATTTATGTGCGCCTCTCCCCAACCCGTGTACCTTGTGCCGCCTCTCGACGCAAAATCTGCCTTCACTCAGTACGAGACGCCTGCGCATGCGCACATAAACACTTGCCCAATCCCACTGCAGAACAGATTTCCGAAGGCAGCACTACCAGCCATCAGGCCTGCAATTTTGGATGACATTACAATCCGCTTGAGCTCTGCGCCTCCATTTCCCTGCTGTGACACCAACTTTAGGTTACTGAACATTTAAACCTATAATCTGTGCGCGCGCCTCCTCATCTAATATTAAAACTGGCCAGAAGATTCCTCAACCAACATGCGCTTTATAGACGATGATGCCCTTTCCTGGTAACCTTCAGGAATCAGATGTTCACCTTGGTCCATTTTCAGTTTCTAAAAAAAAATAATAATAATAACTGTAGCATTTGTCTTACGATCAACCATTGCGAGGGTAAAGGTAAAACAAATGAATATTAAAAACATTTGGCGGGGATTAAAATGAAAGGCTGCACAAACTAACCAGACAGCAAGGTTACATCAATCCATCACCTGCTTTTTAGTCTATCAAAAACTACTAATTTGTTTCATGCATACAGGCTTTAATAGACATACCGCTCTTAATTACGTTTATGGAACAATAATGAAGATTCATATTTTTTTTTTATAAATGTTAAAATATTATCTAATGTATGATTAAAACACTGGATTATTTTTTAGATCATTTATTTGTATTATATATGTTAAATGTTATAGATATATTACTGTATGATTATTTATCCTGCATTAGCTACTCTTTTATTTGAAGACATTATAAAAACAATTGTTGAACAATCATGAATAGCCAACCATCATGGCATAAAACTTATACTGGAGAAATATATCAGCAGAAACGTGCTGGGCATACTGTAAATTTCCATGTAATACTTACATACTGTAATCATAATAAAAATGCACTTTAATTATACATTAGCAGACACGACTGCAACAAATAAACAAACCCAACACAAAACATACCCTGCTGACACCACAAGTCACTTGTGAACATGTATCTGTGAATAAATATATTCACTCACCGGGCAGGCCATGTTCCAAGGACATTTGACGTTGAGTCGGAAAAAAAGACAGGAAAAACGGAATGATATCCAGTGATTTAGCCTCAAATCGTGCCCATCATTGAGATCACAAAAATCAAAGTAACATCATTTGACCTTTACGCTATTCCAAATACAGATGATGCACAACGGTGAAGAATAAAAATCAAATGAAGGGTGCAGGAGGCAGCAGACGGTGGTGAGCGCTTCATCTTATGCGGAAGAAAACCTGAATGATGCAGATCAGATTGTACCATGTCCGCATTAATTATTCGGTTAAAAACGGCGTGTTGTGCTGTAGGGGACGTAAAGGAGGGTCGTTTTGGTCACATCGTTGCTGTTATTTTTGGCGCTGATTGATAGAGTGATATGTGAAGGAGAGATGTGGGTCTACATGCCGATGATGCCTGTTTGACGCGCATCTCTCGGTGATGGGATGGCAGCAGCAACAGCAGCATCCGAGCGCTGGAGGACGCGACATGGGGGAGGGGCGAATGAACAACCCTCGAGCTCCAGGTCTCTCGCTTCCCTCCCTCTCTCTCCATTCCTTCCCTTTCCCGGTAAAATATGACTTCTACTACGGCGAAGGCTGGGTTTTTAATATTCATAACTTGGGTTTTTGCCTTAGGAAGGTAACCAAGCAAGGTAACGACGTAACGTCAACACGACTAATCAATATTCATAAGCAGAACGTTCGCCATTGGGTGGTTGTCACGATGCGTAAGCATGATGTACTTAATATTCATGAAGCAGAAATTCGACATTGGACGGTTAACACACAGCGACAGCATGACCTTATTAATATTTATGAGGAAGGTCTGAGTCATAAAATGTCTAGAAAAAAAAATAGTAGGCTAAACACTAGATTTATACAAAATGTCTTCATACACAGTTAAGCCAAAACACGGTTAATTACATAATATAATAAAAATAGAAACAATCAAAAATAAAATGACATAGATATAACATATTGTTGAATTTGCTCTTTAATTCATTTACTTATGTCTCTCTCTCTCGGCTGGGCATCCGAGCATTAATTACGAAGCTAGTTCTCATGCAGCCTGTTAGCTGTAGATACATTAATAAGACATCTCAACAAGGACTTGAGGACGAAGATCCTTGGTTCAATTAATATACATTTAAATTTCAAAGTACTTTATTGGCACGATTGTTCTGCATACAATATTGCCAAAACGTCGACGCGCGACCACACACACTCGCATTTAAATTTGTTCATTTTTTATTTGAATTGCTAATTTAATAACTTTATGAAAGCAGAAATAACTCTGCACTGTTACTTTGCCGTTTTACGTTTAATTGAATACTGATAGTTTTAATTTGGTAACACTGCTGTGCTGTTGGTTTAGCCTACTGCGCAATTTAATTTTTTTTTTTTTTTTTTTTTTTTTTTTTAGTTTTCAGTAACGTTAGCAAATAAAACTAAAACTGAAATTATAGAATATTAAAGCAAAGTTGAGGCAAAAAACACTGAACAAATGCCCTATGTGTCTCTGTGCTTGCCAATTTAAATCATCTGATGTTAGGCTAAGTTATAAAACAAATAAGAATGACCTGTTGACACACTTACTGTATAAGTGGACTGTGTATTTCTGTACTGTGCTGCACCCTACTGTTCTCCTGCATCCAAGTGAAATTACTTTCAGTTACTCGTCCCAATTAACTTCCATAGTATGGAGAAGAATAAAAAAACATTTCAGCAAAAGCAACAAATTATGCTTTATTGTTATCTTTCTATCCTTAAATGTCTAACCAAATTTAACAATTTTCCATGAGAGGATCAGTCTCACATGTATTCTTTGGTGTATCCAGCAGAATGTATCATTCCAGAATGTTGGTGCGTGAAAGATACATCCACAAACTTAATTTGGTCAATTTTAAAACACGTCCCTTCATTCTCCCAGTGTCAAATTGGTGTAACAATCCCACCCAGTGGCCAGAGTCTTACCCGGACATTTACTCCTCCCTCATCGAGTCACCAGGTAGCCAGCGAATGATTTTACTTCGTACTAAGTAAACATCTTTAAATGTATGTAGTTTGTCTTTATATTTAGAGTACTGCGTGCACTTTTTTGTCCAGCCATACAACTAGCCTGGCTTAGCTTTCGTTTAGCATCATACGTAATTTATGATATTTCCAACAGCAAAATATGGATGACGATGGCATGGATTTCAAATGTGGGGTTTTACAAACATTATTGTTGCACCCAACCACACAACAACTCTTTGGCATGTTGTAAGGTGAGTCCACTTCCTCGATCTGTATCGCGGTTTGTTTTCCCTTAAAAGTGGGCGTGAATCTGTTCATAGACATTCTATGACGCTGTTGTGCGTACGCAACATGGGTACCAGCAACAGGAAGTGAACTATCCTTTTAGTGGCAGTGTAGTCCCCTCTAGCGGAGGAGATGGCATTGCATCCCGCTGCAGATATCTTGGATATATATTCTTTGTTGCCGCACAAGACATGATTTCTGAAACCATTCCTAGTGATGAATCTTTTACAATGTAGTGAGCTGATATCTAACATATGTTAAATGATATATAACATTTATTATTTTTTTATAATGCTCAAAAAGAGTATAATACCCATACTAATTAAGATACTATTGGATTGAACTGAAATTCTGAAAAATGTGAATTTTAGCTTATCCAGAATAGTATTTGCTTCTAAGAAGAATCTTCCTTCGCTGGTTCCAAATTATGATAAATCTTTATGATTGCACACTTTTTGGATCCCTTGAGTCAGAAGTGGAATAATGTGCAGTCTTGCCATCATATGTGTGTTGGTTCCATGCTTTGAATATTGCATCTCAAAGACTTGTTTTTAATGAGTTAGATTCAAATAAAGGTTTTAATGAAGATGGAATGTACTGTATGTAAATCCCCTGACCTAATCTGTTTGTAGGCCTACCTCTCTCTCTCTCTCTTTCCTTCTTACACCAAACACAAGATCAAGCCCCCTTTCGAGGATAGGCTAAATAAATAAACAGAGGAAGTACAATTCTAGGCTAAAGTTCAACCTCATGCTGTTCCTGGTCAGATATCTGTGTTAGTCACCACTTTTAAAACGAGAAAAACACTATGAAAACTTAAGTTAGGGACTTTGCTTACTCTTTACAAGACAGCCTGCCAGATCAGGAATAAAAACTGCACTGTTTGGGTATTCTTTTACATTGCAAAACTTCTCTTGAGGACATCGCCAAACACCAGGTACAAGTGTCTCATTTAAATTGACTGCATGCTTTGGAATGTTCCATTTTAAAGAAGTATTTAAGTCAATGGACATATCATTAAAACAGGAATAGAAACGTGCACAGTGCCATTCAAAACAATGCACACATTTAAACCTTTTTGTGCAAATCACTAAATTGATGCCACTGTGCAATCTATTTAAACAGAACACAGATTTGGATGCTCAAGTCATTGGAGTGCAAAAGTTTAACCTCAGATGAATAAACTTTATATAATGCAACTGTTTAGGATACATGCCAGGGACATATATTTGTGTTAGTTACAATATCTGTGTACTATAATATCTTTAGTGTCTCTCGTTTAAACTGTGACCTCTTAAAACTGTACATTGTGATTGTGAGATTGTGTAGCAGTGCCAGGTCAATGTGCAGTGATTATCTCGGATAGTGTAAAGGGGACAGCCCACTGGCCAATGACAGATAAGAGAGAATATATATATATATATATATATATATATATATATATATATATATATATATATATATATATATATATATATATATTCTCCAGAACCCAATATATTAAAAAGTCCAAGAGGTCCAAACAGTGGTTTCCAATTTACACCTTTTCTATTGGCCATATTTTTATTTTCTACAAATGCAAAAAATCAAGACCTGCATTGTTTCCAAATCAAAATGAATGACTAATCAAGTATATATTTTCAGAAAATGCAGCTGCATACCCAAATCTTTGTCCTTGTTGCCTTCCTTTGGAGTGTTCCACCACTTTCCCTGGCTGGGAAGATCCTTGTGTACCCAGTGGATGGAAGCCACTGGCTTAACATGGACATTTTGCTGCGAGAACTTCATCAGCGTGGTCACAAATTGACAGTTGTCCGTTCTGCTAACAGCTGGTACATCCCAGAGAACACCACACACTATACTCCCATCACCATCAGTGCCGATCATCTCACTAGCCTGGAGGACCCCAAGTACATGGCGTCTTTTCTTAAGAGAAACATTGACATTCAAAGAGGGGAAGGATCTGTTTGGTCATTCATGGCCCTTCAGAAAGAAGTAATTACTCTTCTAGAAGAGTCTCACAAGTCTTCTGCTGAGATGGTGAGGACCATTCTAGAGGATAAAAAGCTTGTAAAAACACTTAAAGAGTCCAAGTATGATTTGATGCTAACTGATCCTGGTTTTGCAGGAGGTGTCATACTGGGCATGTACTTGGGACTACCAATGGTGTTCAATGTACGATGGATAACAAATGGAGAAGGGCACTTTGCAATTGCACCCTCGCCGCTTTCTTACATCCCGACTATCGGATCTAGGGTGACAGATAAAATGAGTTTTGCAAATAAAATGAAAAATATCTTGCATTTTGGAATCGGCCAATACATTGACCACATGATCACAAGGCCTCTTTATCAAGGAGTTATCAGCAAATACATAGACCCAAACTCCAATGTGTACTCTCTGATCCAAGGAGCGGATCTGTGGCTCATGCGAGTAGATTTTGTATTCGAGTTCCCTCGACCTACTATGCCCAATGTGGTCTATATTGGAGGCTTCCAGTGTAAACCATCCAAACCTCTACCAAATGAATTGGAGAAGTTTGTCGAGAGCTCTGGAGAGCACGGGGTTGTGATCATGTCTTTGGGTACTCTGCTTGGAAGTCTGGGTCCTGACATATCTGAAGTCGTAGCCGCTGCTTTTGCTCGCTTGCCACAAAAGGTAGTTTGGAGGCATGTAGGAGAAAAGCCATCTAAATTGGGCAACAATACACTGATAGTGGACTGGCTGCCTCAGAATGACCTCTTAGCCCATTCTAAAACTAAAGCTTTTGTGACACACGGAGGAACGAATGGTATCTACGAGGCGATTTACCACGGTGTTCCAATGGTTGGACTTCCGCTCATCTTCGACCAGTTTGACAACATGATTCGCCTGGAAGCCAGAGGGGTGGCTCAAGTGCTTGATGTCGCAACCCTGGATGTAGATATCCTAACACAAACCCTAAAGGACATCCTGGATGAAAATCAGCCATACCAGAAGAACATGCGCAGAATGTCAAGCCTACATCGTGACACTCCGCTCAAGCCAATGGACAGTGCCGTCTTTTGGCTGGAGTTTGTCATGAGGCATAAGGGTGCAGCACACTTGCGCACAGAGTCCTACAGGCTTCCTTGGTATTCCTACTACTGCGTGGACGTCTTAATGCTGATAGCGAGTTTGTTTATGGCAGCCTGCCTGCTCTTGGTTTTGATGAGCAAGGCGTTGCTGAAAGTTTTTGTCAAGAAAAGGAAATGTAAAAAAGACTGAAGACATGTCTTTGGCAGCACTAGTTTTATATATATATATATATATATATATATATATATATATATATATAGGGTGATATCATTAATAGGACTCTACAAATCCCTTTCAATGTGGAAAGGGTTGATTAGTTAGCAAGTTAGTCCCTGCTGCTAGATGCAACTATTCCATCTGGTTAAATAAAAAATCTTTCTAATTTTGCAAGCATTATTTAAGTCAAACTTGGCGACTGCCAAGTAGATAAATATGAATCCTAACAGATAACTTCAATATGGTACTAAACAACACCCAATATTTCTACAGAATTGCAATTTATAACCAACTTTCCCAAACCATCTGCAACTGCTGCAACGTTTGGTTGAGAATGTTGCTAGGTCAGGGCGTTCAAACAAACAGAGCAGTGTTTTGTTGACGCCACAGAACCAGCATACACACTTTTTGGGAAAACAAATCTATGAATGGCTAACTTGGAATTTCAATCTACATAAAATTACACACATCAGCTTTAAGGTTCATACAAATACATTTGGTCAATTAATATGTTTCTAACAGGATGTTTTTGTTTTCAAAAAGGAACTGCAACAGATTTTATTTTTCAGTTTGTTTTATTGATTTGTACAGACATTGAATGAACCAGCTGTCTATTTTGCCCGTAAATATTTCACTTAACACAACCACCGGCATGGTCAACAAAAATAAAATAATTCAGAAATCAGAGTCATAATGCGACAGATGACCAATGATGCCGAACGTCTCCTACATTTTGGAATGGTATTACTATATATGGTTACAATAGGTGAAACGCTTGAGAGAGAGTAAAAAATAAAGTGCTCCGTCTTCATCTGTTCTACTGTGTCACTTTGAGAATACTCATCTCACCTCTCCAAAAAGTAGCAATTCCATTTCTTTCTCTATGAAAAACAAAGTATAAAAAAAGGTTAGAAATGTCTAGATATCTCAAATCTACAGACCACAGCTCAATTGTCACTGTGTGATATTTAAGGGGATCAATGTCATATACATGCAAGATATAAAGACAAACACTTGAACACAATCAATAGAACATGTAACCTATATAATAGATACCAGTCTGTAACTTTGTTTAGTTCCATTAGGAAAACATTACAAAATGCTTTTCTTCCTTCTGTAATAATAATAATAGCAGTAATTGATCCACAGCTAACTTTACTAAACGTCTGTTCCACTCACCCCACAAGTCACCAGTTTTCTTTCTATATTTTAACAGTTTAACAGATGGAGGTGAGAATGAATAAGGGAGAAAGAGATTAAAGAGAGAATGAATGTCTGGGAACAGCTTTGGTATTTTAAAAGTATAGCAAAAACATCAAGTCGGTCAAATTATACATCTTCCTGCGACTGCATGTTGCTCAGGCATTTTTCTTTCACTTCAGAGTGTCATCTTTCCAGACTTGTTGGACAGACGTTACAGCAGATTATTTCAACATATAAACCCTGGCAGTGGCCGTTTCTCAGGACACATTTGCTCGAATTCGAAGGAGTAGAAATTATAAACATATAGCACATTAGCAATCTGCTATTAAGGAGCATCCCGAAATCATGAGTAAAGAAAAAAAAGTTCTGCTTCTGTTATGTGTATTGCCTTGTTCCAAGTGAGATTCCATTTTAAACTAGTGATAACAGTACAAATCTTTTTTTACTCGAACTCTCAGAACTACCTAATCTGTTTTTCAACCAATTCAATCAAATACTGCCGTCACATGCATTTCAACTTTACAAAGCCGTATCTCTGTATTATAGCATTAGTGATGCAACTAACGCTCTGCCCAGAATTTCAACCAATAACAAACAATGAAGATTAACTGTAAAACTAAATTGGTCCAAACAAGGATATTAATAGGGCGTTAGAGCCCAAATGTCTTAATCTTTTTGGGAAATTCTGGACAAAGAGCACCTATAAAGTTGCGAATTCAAACAAGAGTGAACATCTGCCAACGTTTTTTCCAGAACTAAAAGAAAAAGAAAATTACAGGGACATGCAGCAAAACACAAGTTGCAACAAAGCATATAATAAACCATTCTGAAAACCAATCCTCCATGCTTCAGAATCTTTAGATGTTGGTCTACGTCCCCTTGTGAATTTGCTAAAATGAAACCAAATGTGCAAATGTTTCAGCGGTGAAACAAATGGAGAATGTGTTCTCTTTAAAGTAGTCACAATTCCAAAGTGAAGTGCAATGGTGCAGTGTGCTATAAATAAAAACCGAGATTCTGCCTTGTAAGTGTACATCCAGAAAAACTTGACCACGGATGGCTAGACAACATTGACGGGGATTATTCCATAATGAATTGAAGCATGTGATTGTAAATCAGTCAATCAAACCTCTTTGTTAAACTTTGAGGCAAACACATTTCATTTAAACAATGGTTGTGCAACAAGACTTGGAAATGGAAATGTAGCACAAAAAAAAAAACTAATTCACACAAACCTAAAAACAAAAGCATTAGTGTCAATTACACAAGAATAAAGACAAAATAAACTAAATGCCTTCGTTGTCTGATACTTCTCCCTTCATCTTTTATTTCCACAACTTGAGATACTCAAAATAAAACTTTCCAGAACACTTTTATCACCTCTTTCCATCCACATGCAAATTGCAGCCTCTTGTATAGGGTTCTTTCTTTTTAGAGTCACTTCCTCTCTGCTTACATTCCTCACTCTTCTTTCCCTCCCCACCATGTATATCTTTTCATTAGTGTTCAATCTCTCATCGGGGTCTCTGACTTTCCTCCACTTACCGAGTCAGTCCCACCACTAGGACAAGAGACCCTCCCTACTCGCCGTCCCTGCACTGGCACCTCCTGCAACCAGGTTCCTCAGCAACTTCCTCCTGCCAGCTTGATAGTCTTCCTCATCCACGTTCACCAGGAGCTTAATGGCCTCGTGGCCCACTGCCTGCTTCAGAGAGTCCGTGATGAAAACGCCCTTCAGGGCTTCCAATAGTGAGCCGTTGATGTAGTCCCGCCAGAAGGCGTCCAGGTAGGTCAGCTCTGAGAACTTGATGTCACATATGATGGAACCCAGGTCTCGGGATTTGAGGATGGTGTTGGCCTGGTTGAACCGCTCAAACTGCCTCTCCAGCGCCTCCTGCTTGTTGGAGAAGACGTTTCCTTGTAGAGCCGACTCGTGCTGACAGTACTCCGCACGCACTCTCAGTCGTATGTCTGTGAGACAAGGAAGAAGGTTAAAAAAACGAAGTGGCTTTTAAATCAACCTACAAAGGACACACAGATTCCAGGAGTATTGCTTGTCAATGCTCAGATGGCACATCCATGGAGAATATGATACATACCCAAAAAATGGCAAGGTCTGGGTAAAATGTTTTAATATGATTGACTGCCTTTAAAGAAACTTTCAATGATTTTAAGAGGTTGCTAAAAGGTTTGTTTTATAAAAGTCACTGGGTGTGCCACCAAGACGCCCGAACAAAACGGGTTATATCATTGGAGCTTGTAATTAAAACTTTTATTGGCAAATTGGTTATGACCTAATTAATATCACATTCCAGTGCTCGACAGTAAGAACTGGCCAATGGCCCGGGGCCAGTGTGAAAGATGCTCGGGACAGTTAACAAATTTATCACTGGCCCCATTGGGGCACTGCTGGGTCAACATAAAAGAGGAGAAAACACTTTATTCAATATATAGCTTAAAAGCAAGCAGCAGTGTGAAACATGAAAAACAGTGTCAGTGTCTTATTTCATCAAAAGCAAAACTTAATTTGCTACTATAAAGTTGCTCTACACGGTTCAATTTTTACCTGCAGACCAGTTTTTATCCACTCGACAGACTAAATAAAGAGCTGTGCATAAAAGAGGGTGGAGCCTCAGCGCACATCTTCTATGACTCAATCGTCATGGACTAATGACAGTACGAAGGTGTTTTGTAGCTGGAATAAACTTTTCCAGAAAGTTAGCTTTGGCAAGCCATTTCAAACTCCCAAAATGAGCAAAAAAAAATGTTTTGGCCAGATTTTGTTCGAAATTACTACGTCACATAAGTTGTCACACCTGCTGTCAGAGAGTGAATTTCTGTTCACCTGCTGTTCTTCCTAAAGCATCATTTAATTTGTATCTTTGCTCTTTATATTCCATTGTGGTATAGCTTGTAATTTGTTTTTGTGTCATATATGCTTATTTATTATAATAATAGATAGCAAGGGTCAAAAACAATGATAACAGCAACTATTTAATTTTTTTGCTGCAGGGCCAATTAAAATATTGGCAGGGAAAGTAAAACTTTGAACAATCCTTAGCATTGAGCCCTGCATTCCATGGCCCTAAACCTTCTCTTTCAGCAACTGATGCTTGCATTTTTTTGTTGTTGTTGTTGTTCTTCAGCAGATTTGTTTTCTTACCACAGGTCTGTTTTTCTCTGCAGTCAGCTGTCGTGTGAGATCTCTTCCTTTTCCTGTTCAGTGGAGGTGGGGTGGGTTTAGCACGTGGTGGGCACACCTGGGGTCCTGATGGAGGACAGCAGATCAATGGCTGGGTTCCTGAAAAACAGAAAATTAAAATCACTACCACGATGTCCGTCTCGCTTGTAGTACATGCATTTCCACTGATCATATCAGACTCTGATCATATTTGATATGTTTAATATTTTGACCTGATTTTTTAAAAAATGTCAAAGTGGTAGTGTGTGAATCGGAGTAATAACCATTTACAAGGTCGGCAAGCGTATGATGCCAAGTGATTAAAAATCTTTCCATATTGTAAACATTGTGAAGTGTATTCAAGCCTTTTGTCATTCTGGAACTTCTTTCAAACTTATGGTGCGTTCTAGTCACATGTGAAAGATTGTATTTATGAGTTTTACTTATATTAATGCCACAACCATTCAAGTAGGACTTGAACACACCAGTAGCCACTGAATTAAGACACGCCCTTAATCCAAAAACCCTACACGTTTCAAAATCCAAACTTCCTGTTTCCCACATATGTGCTATACTGTAAAAACACTAAATTACTGAATGATTAGTGCATCAAAAATTCAGATTGGCTTATCAAAAAAATATAAGACATTTCTGCAATTTACAGAGTGACAGATGTGGTATTTCAGTAAAACATAAAACCAAAAGTGCTTACAGCTAAATTAAGAGGTCTAATTTAGGACACACCTGTTCTTCTGTGAGGAGTTCCCTGCTGCGCCTCTCCTGCTCCTCTGGGAGAAACATAGCGGACTGACGTCTCCTCCAGATATTTATCCACTGGATCTGGGCACACTGGAAAATAATTAGCAACACATTAGATATGCTCCTTGCCAAAAAATACTGCAGAGCGATGAAACTGTAGCTTCACTGTGCACAATAAGCATCTGTCAAAGGTGAAATTGACAAGATCTCAAACCTGTCTGCCTCTTGCGCAACGTAACGTATGGCAGCAGGTCATGGCGAGTGATGATGCGGAGCAGCTGAAGAACATGCCGGAAGTTTGTCTCGTCACATCGCCCCTGACGCTCCAGCGCAAGCAGGAAATCTCGCCCGCTCCGTATCCCTCCTCTCTCGTACTCGTCAATAACGTCCACAAAAAGGAAGGACAACACACGTACGTCACGGTGCGTCAGCTGCGCACCCACAATATCAAACATGCGGTGAAGAGAGTAAAGCCCATATGCGTCATCCACAGCCTCCTCCGGCCACGGCTCCACCCGGCCAGACGCAGGTCTCCGTGATGAGGAGGAATTACTGCAGGACGCCGGACCCAATCGGCTTAGAGAGAGCGCAAGGGAGTTACCATGAGCTGTTGGAGATAATGAAGCTGAAACCCAGCCTCTCCGAGGACAGGAAAGCCCTGAGCGGGAATACGAGTCTATCGGGGAACGAGAAATGTGTTGCCTGCCCTGACTAGATGAAGAGTTCTGTGGTGATAGGAGGGCAGGGTTGGCATTCCCATGCTGCTGTGAGGTCATCACTCTTCACTAGACGGGTGATGGGTGAGGAGGATGGCAGAAGGCCCTGTCAGCAGTGTGAAGCAGCCTGAACTGTGTCAACACACTTGGCCCGCAACTCTCACCTCCAACTTCACTCTAGAAGAGAACAGAATTAATACTCAAGCTTTAGAACACTAACAACACCACAGTATTTTACATTCATATAACATATTGAATAATAAATTGATAAAGATGATAATCAGACTAGGACAAATTACCACATGACCTGGGTTCATTTTACAGTTTTTTTTAAACTGATCTATTGCTTAACTCTGTTTTCTAGACTTAATGTCAGCTGCCATTGCTCAATCATTCAGCATCCAAAACCATGCAGATCATGTTTTCACATCACACCTACATATAAAATCATATAGTTTATATATTCTAAATTCAAATCTACATATAAAAACATTAAGATTGTATATTTTTATATCAATTTACCATATATAAATTCTGGTATATATAAAATATATTAGTTATTACACATATGTATAAAAAATGTATATGCTGATATCACATCTAAATTCAAAATAATATACATCATACATTTAGATAACACGTTTAAACATCAAATGTACTCTGATATAACATCTACGAATAAATCATACAGATTAGATACTCTAAATTCATCTACTTTTAAAATCATAGGGATTATATAGTTGATATCACATCTATAGTGCTTCAATTTAAGAACCTATTTGAGTTTAACTAAGCCTGTTTGTTCAGTTTTGATCTAATAAACCTAATAAATATTGGTGGATAAAATATTTAGGCTGAGGAACAGTGAAGTTACTGACCTGGATTAGATTAATAATTAACATCTAACAGATTTAAGAGAGTGAAAATCAAAAAAGTTGAATGCATCAATCATTTAACTTCCATATCATGCGTTTAAAAACACAAACATAGGCTCTTTTCATATGCAAGGTTTGAGACTGGAAACTCCGATCAAAAGACTGATGAATAAGGAGTTAAGACATCAACAATCTTCTGAAATCCATCTGGACAGCTGTGTTAGCCTGATGCTTAGCATACACAAGGAGAGGCTGAAGAACACCGGGATCTTTTAAGAAAACATTTTTTATGGTCAATATTTCATTGTGATCCCCTTTAATGCTTCTATATGCCTAAAGATACTTAAACGTTATTTGTTATTGATATAAACTTCGCTTAGGAACTGACTGTTGGCTTGCTAACGTCAACAGCGTGTAGCAACACTGAATGTACACAACTGTCTTACCTCTTCAATGCCATGAATCACTTTACAGACACGGAGACAATGGACGTTGACTCTTCTCAAAACTGCGGTCTGGTCCTCATATGTGTAAAATAATCGTGTGTGGGGATAATTTAAACGGTTTGGTGAAGCTTGGTAACGAGCCCATTTTTTTGTTCCTCTACTAAAATGTAGGTACATCCGGGACATGAGAAAGCGTGGGGCAACATCCGGGGAATGTAGGAAACGCTTCGTCAAAATAACAATAAATTAATGTGATGTGTAACTAGTATTTTTTTATGCGGTTACTAATAAATGTATAAGAAAAGAAAACCATAATAGGTGTTTGTATAGAATTGATTTATTTATTTTAATGATGAAAAACACAACACTGCATTGCCCCTTTACCTATGAAAAATCAACATAACCACAGTGTCATTGTTACTAATGTGAAAACTTAAACAATAAAAATGGGTTCATCTTAAACCTTGTGAAAAGTCTTGATAATTCTGTTTGATTTCTTTCCAGTTGTAGCTGATTTGAATTCAATAAAATCAAAATGGCTTTTTTTTCTACACAATAGATTCACTTTTAGCAGATACTTATTATTATGGGAAAACAGTCACCTGCAGCTGACTATTTAAGTATCAAATCACATTTTTGGTTACAACAAATAAGCTACAGAGTTATTGGAGTTATTTATTAGAGTTATTTGGATCCCAAAAAATAAATAAACCATATGCTAACATTAGGCGAATTTCTTAACTGGTTACATGAGTGTGGGACAAATATCTTTATTCAAACATAATAAATTATTCTTGTGATAATTTATAGTTCTTGGCATTCAGTAGGTTAACTTGATGGCACAAGGCAGTTAAATAATTCTGTAGCATCCACACATTTCTTGTTTTTGGGTTTCCCTGGAATCTGTTAAAACAAAGGTATGAAGTCAAAATAACTCAAATGTACAGAACACATAAAGATAATGATCTTTCTTTAAACTGCCTGATTCATGTACTCACTCGGACAAATGTGGCAAAGTGCTCACAATTCTGTGTCAGGAGTTTGTAAGTAAACTCTTTGTGCAGTAAAGCATCTCATCGTTTTCTAATTTCCTCCACAGGTGAAGGCCTGAGAGCGTGCTGGTTATTGCTCACTGAAACACGAGCTCCTTTTGGTACATTCATTTTAGACAGGAGCTGATGCCGTATCTTAGTTTCTCCAAGCAAAAGGTCACCACAAACAAGGAAGATAGCCTTCAGACAACTTCGAAACATCAGCTGAGTTTCATCTGGAAAAAGTAAATTTAATATAAGGCAGTTTGTGAGACACATGCATACATACTGCACATATATATATATATATATATACAGAGCTGGGTAGATTCCTTGAAAATTTTTATGTTTCTGATTCCTTTTAATGTTACTGAAATTAATTGAATGTAGTTAGTAATGTAATCCATTACATTATTATTATTTTTTGCTATTTTATGAACAATATGCTTTCGTGTAATCAAATAAAATAAAAAACCGTCTGATTACAAGTATTTTAATCTAATTACTAGTAGGCTACTTAATTATTGGAAACTACTATCAAACTCTCTCTCTCTCTCTCTCTCTCTCTCTCTCTCTGTGTGTGTGTGTGTGTGTGTGCCCCAACATGCCCCACGTTATATACACTCATATAGTAGGCTATATATTATTGTCTGGTATAGCATGATTATATTTTTATAGAATTAGGATTAGTACTAAAGTAAACGTTCTTGTGCTTACCAGCAACTGCAAAGTGAATGGCGTATCCATCTTCGTCGTACACGTCTCAATGTGAGTAGCCAATGGGGTACGAGAAATCGATCAAATCTCCGAACTGCATGGTGGATACAACCTGCTGCTGGGATGGGCAATAGGCTACCACATAATTTGTTTTCGATACGATACCGATACTTTTAATGGCCAGTATCTTCTGAACTTTTAGATTATGAAACGTATTTAATATTATGAGTACAATACACCTTAATTGCAACTTATTAGGTTATATTTTTGTTCACACATGGTTAAAATATGTTTACTGTAGTGGTAACCAAGGAAATCTACAAATACTATAGTAAAACTATGTTCACTTTACCATGGTTCAAGGGACTGCCAGTAACAGGCTGTTGCATGCATAAAATGCAACCTTTTTATTCGGACTTAAATTAATAATACAGAATAAAACATGAGCAATATGAACTTTTAACATTCAAATTTAAATAAATGTACTGCACAAACTAGGTACAATTTCAATAGGTTTATTGTGTAATAACTCAAACATATAGCCTATGTTTTTTTCTGCATTGTTCTGGGCTTACCTTTCCAAAAACATAAATGCTTTCTCATTATATAGGCTACTCTTGGGAAACGCAGCTCTTATTTAAATGCACTGTCAGAAGGGAGTGAACTCTCTCTTTAATTGATTGATTGCCTTTCAACATTTGTGTGAATTTATTTTTATTTTTTTTGCCGCAGAAGGTTTGTTTGTGAAGACATTGTCATTGCAGTTTTAGCTACTCCTGCCACCCCTGCAGGGTTATTATTAATTTCACCGAATACACTTAGGATCTTATTCTTGACTTAAAGTTAAAAATAAATAAGCGTGTCACCTTTAGAGTTGGATGTCTTGTGACGGCATAAACATTCACAACACAATCCACTTTATTACAGTATTACCATGATGAATGAGTGACAATCAGCCGTCCAGAGTGACAAACCGTGAATTCATCTCATTATTTAAAGATGCAATCCATGAAAAATAAGCAAATGAAGCTGTTGATAGACATCTCAGAGAGTTAATAAAGGAATCATCAAAGCTGTATGTCAACTAAATTAAACAGAAATGTATTTTTGTGAAGTATATATTCATTAAAGTCAGCTGGCAAATTACAAACATCAGTATTCTGTTTTAAATAGACTGGTTTGACTTTGGTTTAAATGGAGTCCACGTTTCTTCCGAATTATGCCTCCATGAAAATGTTTATTCATCTTCTTCACTCATATATCTTGATTTACACAAATTATGGCCGTCTTCCTCTTGTTCTCCTCCTGGATTGGTTTCGTGCATCTTTTATTTCTTGTGGTTGCCAAACTGTACAGCCATCTGGTTACTGACACAGCGGAAGGTAGCGGGCTGCACCTCCCAATACCTGATTGGGTTGTCAAAGAGACTGATGCCATTGTAGAACACCTTCTTCATCCCAAAACCCGTAGGGCAGAAGTCATCCGCCCCAACATTAGTGATGTTGTTTGAATGGAGGTAGACAACCTGTAAGGAGAGTGTTGTTTTGTTTATATAGTATAAATGAACTAGAATCAGTAGAATCATGTACACAAACACACCTGCAGATATTTCAAATGAGGCAGTCCACTGGGCACACTGGACAGACGGTTGTTGTCAAGGTGCAGCTCTCTCAGGTCGGTGAGGTAAGACAAAGCACCGTGCTCAATGTGGCGAATCTGGTTACTGCCAAGTCCCAACCTACACACAGAAAGAGAGGGGTTTTAGCCACTAGAGGACACCCAAAGCAAACTTTATATCATAAAAGTCCATGATAAAAGTTCAACTGAAGGGAAATGTTTCATTTTATGTAACAGTAGAAGCATATACAATCTGTTTACATATATTAATCCCACCAAAAAAGTAGGAATGTGTAGGGTTTACCTCTGAAGCTGGGTGTACTGGCTGAGATCCACCAACTCTATGGCCTGAATCTGATTACTGTCCAAATGAAGCTCATTAAGACTACTGGGGAGGTCTGATAAGAATGAGACACATTCCATATGGAATCGAATAAGTCGCAATATTTTTTTTCACTCTGTAACACAAGTACACCAACTATTCTGTATATACATATACGATACAGGATTCTCGTTAACCCATTTACTAATAACAAATATAAAAAATGCCAAAGGGTATGGCAGTAAGTTAAGTCAATGAATTCAATTTATATTCAATTTTAACCATCACTCTCGTTACCTTTTGGGATTCCGGTGAGTTTGGCTTCAGAAATGCGCAAGTAGTTAAGTTTAAGGTCCACAAATGCTCCAGGTTCGAAACCACTGTTCTGGAGTGGATTACGACCCATTTCTGTAACATCAACCAGTGTTTGAAGCACAGATCAAGTCTTTAGTTTTAGTGCATTGTGATAGTGAAGAAAGCCACTTTACAGAACAACGTACAACCTCAGTGAGCAACCATAGACCTTAGTCAGGGTAGTGGCATATTACATTTTTGACAGGAATGAAAAAGAGGCTGTGAGGGATATAAGCAAATACTGTGTTCAACGGAGTGTACTTTTATTCAGCTGACAAAGAGTGAAAAAAAAAAAAACACTTTCGGTAGACAAAAACTCAGTGAAACAGTTTTGAAAATTGTGATCCCTCATCCATGTTAAATTCAAAATGGCATCTAACCTGACTAAGGTCTGTCGGACATCATTAATCACTCACACAGACAAACACACGGTCTTACCAATGACATGCATGTTGTGGAGGCCCGAGAAGCTATATGCCTGCACTTTCTTGATATGATTGTCATGGATACGCAGCTCCACAAGGGATGGAGGAAGGTTTTCGGGGATGGAAGTCAGAAGGTTGTGCGAGATGTATAACTTCTGCAAACGCTTCAAAGGGAGGAATGCCTTAGGATGAACTTTGGAGATCTGGTTATTTCTTAACACCAGCGCCTGAAACAGGACAGGAACGATGAGGGAATTTTTTTTTACCATTGAGCGTAATATTGCATTTATTTCATTTGAATTTAATTCACAAGAAGAAAGCAAATGTGATTATGATGCAAATTATAAAATGAAGACATGTTAGGTCTCACATAGAGGTTGGTCATTCCTTTAAAATCTTCCTCCCTGATCTCTGTGATCCTGTTGCTCTGCAGGTCCAACAGCAGTGTGTCTTTAGGAATATCATATGGCACGTAACCTAAACCTGTTAGGGAATAATGCACAAACAAACAAGATTAGATACATTGCTAGAAATTAGATATATGAAAACAAAAAATCAGTATTGTGGATTAAATGTTGTTTAGGCTTTAATGTTGCTATGGTAATCTTTTTTTTTTTTCAAGGGTAATGGAAACTCAACTTGAAATCAAAATGACTCAATTTACTATTTTAAATAAACCTTATGGTCTTGTATTGTGTGATTTATTAGTGCAAGTAAAAATATATAATAATTTTCTTCATAAAAATCTTTATTAATTAAAATATTGCAACTTGCTCCACTTCTAAAATGACTTTCCTTTTCAGATGACATCACCAGACCCTCCTATTTTTCTGCCTCGCCCCTCCAGCACCTGTCTCCCTTCTGGTATGCAATGCCCACATTTCATAATCCAATGATATGCTGATGAATAAAATGAAAAAGTCCTGCCCTAATTATTTTTTCTTGTAAAAAATTCAGCAGTCACATTATGAAACTAAAATATCATACAGGCACATGCTTACTTTAGCAGCTATAAATGGCGGCCTACAGTATTAGATGGATGATGGCATATTAGGAAATATCTTTCTACTTCTTACCAGAACTGGCCAATCCAAATCAAGTTCTCCAGAGAGCTGTAATAAAAGATGCTATATCCATCGAATCCCCCCACTTTACAGAATTATGATGCCTTTAGAGAGTAGGGAAGGCAGTTCATTTAAGAAACAGTTTCTTCAGGATTAACCATCTGAGTCTTTGAGTTCACTTGTAAACTTTTCTTTGAGCTATAATTTCGGAAATGTTTGGTAATTCTCTGGGCTTCGGGACTGTGTGTTTGCTGTGCTCTGTTGTTGTGTGCTAGCATTCCCCTCTAAGCTTCCCGTATAATTAAGATGGAGCTAGATGACCATGGCTCCACGTAGCACATTACAACGTGGGGAGAGAAAAAAAAGAGGAGAATAGCTTATTTTATAAACTTCATAATAGCGAGATAGGAAAGAGGGCAGTTGTGCTTGGGTGGTACCTGGCATCCACAGAAACTGTCCATTTGCTTTTAAGTTCATCATTCCTGGTGACCGACATCATAGTTTATGGCACGTTTGCTGTACCGAGTAGAATAAGCAGAATGTCTGTCTTCTCAGGTGACCGAACACACACCACATGTGCTGTCTGATGTGGATGGGCCAGATTAGCGGTGTGTCTGAATTGGTATCCGTTCTCCACCTAAATATGACCCTGATCTCATCCAGGCCTTTGATGTGGATGTTAAAACCTGAAATTTCTATTTAGCTATCAGCCAAAACTTCCTGCTCACTTTCCCTACTTTCAGCAATTACGTTGATTTATATTTGATGTAGTTTTATATATATACACCTCATAACTCATATTCAAATAATTGTGTTTCATACCACATTCATTCATACCACATTTTAAAAATCTCATGGGAAAAATGATAGAACAGGTCTTTCATCTTTGCTTGATGTCACAGACTAGTAATTTTGGGATAGGACGCAGATATAAAGGGGATATCCTGTAACTCAAATCATCTTAATCACAAACCAGTGTAACTTCACTCTTTACACCAGTGGTTACCAAATGGTGGGTTGCAGCCCAAACACGGGTTACAAGAATAAAAAAAAAAAAAAAAAAAAAAAAATATATATATATATATATATATATATATATATATATATATATATATATATATATATATATATATATATATATATTTTTTTTTTTTATATATATAAATATATATATAAATATAATTTTTTTTTTCTTTCTTTTTTTATACCCAATATAAATTTGGGTCTAGAAGCCAAACCTCTTAGACTAAGCAGTTATTATCTTGTCTGTCTATACCAAGATACTTTTTCAAACACATATCATCTTAAGCCCACCTAAATCCGAGCACTGTACGACTCTGAGGTCGCACCGACAGCCAAATGGGCATGTAGGATGTTCCGGTTGGTAAGGATCCACAGCTGACCCTTCTTCCTCGTCCTTCATCATCATCATCAGCTCTTTCATATCAATGTCCTTGTCAAAGTCCCAGAATCCTTTTTGCTCAAAGGGAAGGGCGGAAGAGTCAAGTGGCAGGTGGGCAGTGCAGAGAAACAGAAAAGCCACGAGGACCAACAACATGGTTGCTACGTTTTTAATCTGTGAAAAAAAAGAGAAACACAGAGGAAGTAAGCCTTGAAAATATGGCAGTGCGATTGTTTTCCAGGCTTTTTTAAAACCATAAATACTACTTTGTATCCAAAAGCTGATTCTGGTAAAAATCCATCATTCTGCGGTCTCATTAAGCTTTGAATATGTAACCGCCTCATTAACAGTCACAATAAACCAATCTGCTCTGCACATCTACAATAGGGAAAATATCTCATTGTAACTAAAACTAAAACCTGAGACAGGGAAAGACTTGTTTGGGTCAGATGCATCAACGTGTGCAAATGTGTATTTTTATAACCTGTCTTCATGCTATATTTAAGGTCACTTTTTTCCGCTCCCAGAAAGGGTGTAACATCATCTAAATGTATTTTTGTGTCCTTTGTGTAGCTAAATTACAGCTGAAACCACACTGATGCAACGTCAGTATGAGATGAAGACAGAGAGCCCACTAATGCCCTTTTGGAGCATTTGATAATTTTCTTCTGCAAAAGAAACATTTGACAATTGTACAATCAATGTAACTAAATTATAGATGGGACTTGACTCACTAATAATAACCAAAAGCAGTTCCATCCTAGAGGAAAACTGAATTGCTCTTTCATAGCTTAGGGAATTTTGTTTAATTTAAGGATCAACAGTCTCAGATGTTTAGTCTAAGATTCCTTAGGAGGTTTAAAAATGAAAATAAATGAGAAAATTGTTGACATACAATGACATTCAATGATGAGTGTTTAATATTTTGTATTATTAACGCACTATTTTCTTTTTTTAATACTGTAAAGTTGGTCTGACACAATAATAAAAGCCATTTCAAAATATGAATAAATACTACAATTGTATAAATGCTCCTAAAATAGATAAAATATGATACTAAATATACTAAAAAAGATAATTTGTGTGCAGACCCACTGATGCACATTTATTAGATCCTGAGACCATCTAGATCTGCAGTAACTAGTTCTTTTTTTGTGCCACGTGTTGTGTGTGTGGTTTTAAACTGCCTCTGAGCTCTTTCTCTCCCTTTAAATTCACTCCCACACCCTTTACCACAGAATGGTCGAAGAACCACATTACTGGCAAGTTTAACAGATTGTTTTTAGAGATCCTGATTCATGCGCTGAAATAAAGGCACTGAATATACCAAAATCATATCCTCTTAAAATATGACAATGTAATAAACTGACAGACCTAATTTAAAAGCACACAAAATGTTCACAAGCAATGACAGCCAGATTTTACCACTGTAAAATTCTACTAATAGCACAATAAGAATGCTGATGAATGAAACTTTTTGTTTCAGCTCTTTAAAATCTTTACCTCAGTCAAAATTAGTTTGCACCTACTTGTCTACTTATGAGCTTGATGTAGATGAGTCTTTTTTGTTTTATTTTTTAAAATAAGGTTAAGATATCTAGATTTTTCTTTAAAGATGTATAATATCTAAATGATGCCAAATGGTCAAGCAAAGCTGAATTACAACTCATATTAGAGAGATGAGATGGGCTAATTAAAGACTACATTACTGAATGTTGTCAAGATTACAGAGGTGACGTGGAGGACTGAATGACACTACAACAACATTTCTCAAGGATTTTAAAAACTAGGGGTCTTTTTTAATGAGCTGAAATAAGCTTTGTAAGCTTTTCAAAGAAATGAGACAGCCGCGACAGAAACATGCTAGCATGGTAACTCATCAGGTGCACAAAACAGGGGAACAGGTCAGGAAGATCAATAAGAGCATCAAAGCATCTTACCTGTCGTGTGAGATGTGTTTGTAGACGATTTCTTCTTTCCAAGGTTTCTGATGGCAGACAGATTTATAGTTTGATCATTGTTTGGATGACTGTCTGTTATGTCCTTGGCTGTCAGCAGTCGCACAGCACTGAACAGTACCTGCAATTCAAAACACAGGACAGCTTGCAAAAAGAGGGGTGAAAAAAAGTGTATTTCAGACATTCCCACTTAACTTGTCTTTCCCTCCCACTGTGTTTCTCTTTCTTTTTGGTTGAAGAGAGAGAGAGAGAGAGAGAGAGAGAGAGAGAGAGAGAGAGAGAAAGAGAGAGAAAGAGAGATAGACAGTGTGAGTATGTGGGAGAGTAATTCCACCAAAATGCTATATAGTTAACAATTGAAGTTTAAGATTTTCCTTTATCGAACATCCAGGATACATATTAGTAATAACGTGATGTAACCATCCATATTTGCATATATTTGTGAAATGGGACATATATATATATATATATATATAGAGAGAGAGAGAGAGAGAGAGAGAGAGAGAGAGAGAGAGAGAGAGAGGGAGGGAGGGAGAGAGACAGGCAGATGATGGATAGATAGATAAATAGACAGACGGACGGACAGATAAGTGCAATGTATTTACATGGAAGTGTCTGTATGAAATGCCAAGACCCACAATGAATACATGTTATTACAGACTTCCAGGTTTTCCTCCTAAGACTGATGTTACTCAGGGATATGCTCTTTTAATATAAGGACTTTTTTCTTGATGGTTTAGGAAATGGTTCACGCCCTGGACATGAAGAGCAGTCACAGAAATATATACATCAATGAAGAATCAATGTAGGAACGGCCCAAAGAAAATAAATCTGGGACAGAGGCCTGCTGTGAAGTAGAAAAAGAAAAACTTATGGTAGTGAGTTACCACTTTAAGAGAGTTTCTCCGGACAGAAATAGAGCAACCAGAGAGTGCCACAGCCCAGTGTGCTAGTCTACAGCGTCATAATACAGAATGATGGACGTGCAACTCAGCACTGGGTGATGCTCTGTGATGTCTGCATCTGCTAGGACGAAGCAATATCAAACTAGCAAGACAGAAACTGATCTGCTAGTTCATATATTTTTATCAATCAACTAAATGAACCCAAAGAATCAAGAAAGTAGGGCTGTCAATACATTAAAATAAATGTATAATTTTGCTGGCCTTGGTTGTAAAAACAAAAAAAAAAAAAAAACGAGAGCTCAGCATTGAATGTAAATGTACATATATATATATATATATATATATATATATATATATATATATATATATATATATATTTTAGACACACATATATGTACATAACATTTAAAATTAATTTTTAATTATTTTAGGATTTACGTCTACTGCTGCCACCTAGTGGGTCAATGAAAGAATCGTAAATCAGCATAGAACAGAACATAGAACAATGTAGAACATAAGCTGCAAAATAAACTCCTTGAACACATACATCGGGACAGCAGCGCATCATTTTCATCAGACATGTGCTTATAATATTAATGATAAAAAATAAGTCTTTCTGACTCGACATGAATTGTCACCTCTCAAATTTATTGTAGTTTGTAACAGAGATGACACAAAGTCACAGAAAACACACAACATCACAAAACTGAACATAAAAGTCCAAACCTTTGCAACTAAAAAATTGTTAAAATGGTACTAAAATGAAAATATGTGATGCACTGCAGTTTAATCAAGAAATAAGTAGACCTTAGTATAAACCTGATATATGCTTAAAACCTTTTGCATATACATTGAAAAAAGAAAGAAATCCTTGAACATACACACGTTTGCTTTATATGAGATTGTAAATTGTGAACATAGAGGTATGAAACAAACCAAGACAGACATTACATATGATAACAAACAACAACAGACGTACAAAAAAATATGATGCCAACTGCAACAGAAAAGATGGACATTTGGCATCATGTAAATCTGTGCAACAGGCCCTCAAATCTATTAAGGCATGAACACAGCCGATGCTAACGTCAAACAGCAAATGTCTGCAGTAGTTTTTAGTTGTAGTACAGCAGAAAAAAAGCATGTTCATGTGTGACCCTGAAGAGACATTCAGAACACAACTTAAACAAAATGTAAGGCCTCTGGTGTGAAAAGGGAGTTGCATCTTTAATTTTATTTCACATAAAACTCTGAATTATGCCTTCAACTGAGATGCACTGTAAACAACAGCCCCCAAAAATGCTTTCATTCCTGGTGCTCTTCGTATCTCTGGGGCCGCAGAAGGACGCTCTGGTAGGATTTGATGCAGGAGAAGGCTATTGGTGGAATGAGGCGGCGGTCGATCAGGTTGTACTCCAGGTGAACAGACATCAGCAGGGAGTCCTCACGGGCCGTAGTGTCACACAACGAGTTCATAGTGATGTGGCTATTGAGAGAAGATGAGGTTAAAACAGACAGACCAACAGACAGACAGACAGACAGACAGACAGATTGACTTACTTGATGTAGTTGTGGTTCAGTCTCAGGTGCTGCAGGTTCTTTAACTGTAGAATGCCTCGTGGGATTGACCTGAGCTGGTTATGGTCCAACAGCAGTTCACTCAGTGAGTTGTACAGGCCCCGAAATGACACTTCATTTATCCCGTCTTCACGCAGACGGTTGTACGAGAGCTGCAGGGAGTCAAGACCAGGTCGCAGGTGGCCGAACACATAGCCAGGGATGCGCTCAATTTGGTTGTGATGCAAGATGAGCTGCCGCAGACCAACCGGCAGGAAAGAGGGAACGTGAACCAGCTTATTGTGGGAAAGGTCCAAATACTCCAGTTTCCTGTGGATAAAGGCATTTTTGAAGATTATTAATGATAGTTCTGAAATACTTTATTATATACTAAATAATACATTTCATACTATGTAACTAGATATAAATTTCCAAAAGTTAATGTACTTTTTGTTCACAGTGACTAATAGTTTAGTTGCCTAAAAAAGGCAATAAATGAATAAATTATATTAAAAATAAATAAAACTGTTATTTTAAATATTAAAATATTGTTAATGTATTTTTGGTCAAATCAATGCAATGCAGCCTCAGTGAGCGTTAGAGGCTACTTTCAAAAACATTTTCTAAACTGTATAAAATAAAATTATAATGTACAATTATATGACTCTGTACATCAATAATGATTATTTGAATAATAAAGTCATAAAGTATGTATGCACAGTATGTATGCACATTAATTTGGTACTATATACATGTCATCATAGGCTAGGCTTGACATTTTTCGTTTTCAATTATTCGTTTTCAATTATTCATTTTTATACTCTTTATTCACCATATAAATTATAGTAATTGTCCACAAGGTGGCACATAACAGCATAGACGAGGCAGAGAACTGTGATCTGAACTCACAGCAAGTGTGTCCATGCTCTTGGATGAATGCGGTCCTCTCGGATTCGGTTTTGGCTGAGGTTCAGGACTCTCAGGTTTGTGGTCTTGTTTAAGAGCCCTGAATGGATCACCTCTATCTTGTTGTCAGAAAGGTGCAGCTCCTAAAGAAATTAAAAATCAACAACCTCCGTTATATACTATATAATGGAGGTTTTTTCCTTTTGAGACATAAAATGTAACTGACCTGTACTGAAATAGGCAGACCAGAGGGAATAGCCCTGAACTTGTTGTCATCCAGTCTTAAGTAAATCAGCCTTCTCAGAGGCTTGAAGGCCAGAGGAGAGACATTTCCATCGTGGAAATAATTATCCTCTAACTCCAGTGTCAGCAGCTTGGACAAACCTGAGGCAAACATAACATTAGATTACCAGAATATGGCATTTACTCTTAGTTTGTCATATTTGCCGGTATTTGGAAACTTAAAGGGATAGTTCATCCAAAAATGAAAATCCTGTCATCATTTCGGCATTTTTCACATAATTTTGGAAGTCAGTGGGAACCATCAACTGTTTTGGTTACCCACATTCTTCAAAATATCTTCTTTTGTGTTCAACAGAAAAAAGAATTCAAAGCTGCCAGAATTTTCTTTTTTGGGTGAACTATCCCTTTATTAGAAGCCCAATTATGTTAAATTTAAATTTTAGAAGTTTGGGGTCAGTAAGATTTTTTTATATTTTAAAAATACAGTAAAAAATCATATTGTGAAATATTAATCAAAAATAAATGTTTATTTTGTATATAACTGTCTAAATAACTGTCTATTTTAATATATTTCAAATTTTAATTAATTCCTATGATGGCGAAGCCATTACTCCTTCAGAAATTATTCTTATATGCTGATTTGGTGCTCAAGAAACACTTCTTCTAAATATTTCTCGGGGAAACAGATTATTTGATGAAAAGAAAAAATAAATATTTTCTCTCTTTTGTTCAATTTAATGCAAAAAAAACTTGAAAAATATCCCTGAAGATTGATTTCGGAATGTAACATTTTGAGACATGTTAGGAAGTGTAAGAATACTGGGGTCATTTTCTTAAGAATTTACACTCCATTTAAACTCATTGCTGTCTAGAAGAATCATTATAATGGCAATTGAGGAGGGAGATCAAGACCCTCAATAAGCAGTTCAGAATAGCAAGTGCTGAAGAAAGGAAGGGCATACAAGAGCTAACTAGTGGACTTCCAAGGCAACTCTGCAGACTGAGAAGGGCAGAAAGGTCTCTCAAAAACTGAGGAAAGAGAAGGAGGTAAAGCGGGCTCAGTTCATTTAGCACCCATACAGGTTTACCAAAACCCTGCTGGGGGAAGCAAGATCTGGAAGATTGACCAGCCCTAAGGAAGTTGTAGAGGAGTTCCTGAAGGAGAGCCACAGTGACCCTCAGGAACCAGGCCTGTGGTGCACACCCAAAGATCAGCAGAACTGCTGAAACTCCTGAGAAAGAGCTTGTTACCAGTGAACCAACATGGAGAGAAGTCCAGGATATTGTGCAGAAAGCCTGTTCAGCATCTGCCCCAGGACCAAGTGGTATACCTTATAAAGTATACAAGAGATGCTCGATGCTCCTCCGCAGGTTATAGAAACTGTTGCGAAGGATATGGACAAAAGGTATCATTCCAGCATCCAGGAAAAGAGCAGAGGGGTGTTTTGTACACAAGGAAATGGACTCTTCCGACATCAGTCAGTTCCAAACCATCTCTCTCCTAAGTGTCGAATGCAAGGTACTCTTTTCTGTCCTGGCAAAAAGGATGACTACCTACATGGTGAAGATACATCGATACATCAGTCTAGAAGGGTGGCATTCCAGGTTTCTCCAGGTGCTTGGAACATACGGGCATCTTCAACCAGCTGATCAGGGAGGCCAAGTGTAGCATAGGAAATCTAACGGTTGTCTGGCTCGACTTGGCTAACGCATACGGTTCAATCCGACACAACTCCAACACAGTTATGGAACACTACCATGTCCCCTACCACACCAGGGGTATAATTACCAGCTACTTCAGAGGATTCAAACTATGGTTCAAAACTGCCCACTTTACAACTCAGCGGCAAGACCTGGAAAAGGGAATCGTGACAGGCTGCACCATCTCCCCCATCCTGCTTGTCATGGGAATGAACCTGCTCATAACAGCTGCAGAAAAGGAATCCAGAGGGCCATCAATGGAGTCTGGCATCCGCCAACCTCCAATAAGAGGTTTTATGGATGATCTTACTATAACAACTTCAACCCATGTGCAAGCAAGATGGATCTCGAAGGCTCTTGAAGATGGAGCAACATGGGCTTGGATGAAAATCAAACCAAGGAAATCAAGAAGTATGGTGATTAGAAATAGGAAAGTGACCAGCGAGTTCCAGCTGCGAGTACAGGGGGAGACGATACCATCAACTGAGGAAAACCCAATTAAGTGCCTAGGGAAATGGAATCACACAGATGCAATGTTTCCAGGACAGAGAAATAGGCAGAAGCATGGCAGAGTAAGATCGAGGGGTCAGAATTGCCAGGAAAGTTCAAGGCCTGGCTCTTCCAGCATGGCCTGCTACCACGGCTTATGTGGCTACTGACAATCTACGAAGTACCTATGACAGCAGTGGAAGGAGTCGAGTGAACAAATACCTTCGCAAGTGGCTTGGAATTCCACCAAGCTTCACGTCAGTAGGTCTATACACCAGGTCTGGTCAGGTATAGCTGCCCTTATCATCAGTGGTGGAGGAGATCAAGGTGGCAAAGTGCCGGCTTGTGATGATGTACTCAGAAGAGCAGGTGTCACTACGAGATCAGGATGCAAGTGGGTGGCTGACACATAGGTGGCGCAAGCCAAAAGTGCATTGAAGCTGAAGGAGATCATCGGGAACCCATGTGTAGGGAGGCAAGGATTCGGATCCACCCACTTCCAGCAGTGGGGAAAAGCAGACCCAAGGCAGAGGAGGGACATGATTCAAGCCAAGGTCTGACACCTGGAGGAAGAAAGGCGCAGATCTAGGGCCATCAATCTTGGAGTACAAGCTGCCTGGACGAAGTGGGACCTGCCGAAGTGGAAGATCATGTGGCCTGAGATCTGGAGACTGGAGCCCTTTTGTATCTCCTTCCTGCTCCGTTCAGTGTACGACACCCTTCCTACACCCAGAGGACCCATCATGTAGGCTATGCAGAGGGAGGGGAACAATGGCGCACATACTAGCAGGATGCAAAACAGCCCTTAGCCAAGGAAGATACAGGTGGCGCCATAACAAGGTTCTCTGTGCACTTGCTGACATCTTGGAGCGAGAGAGGCAGAAAAAGCGCCAGACTAGTACAAGGCTGAGGACATGCATTCAGTTCATCAGTGAAGGGGAGAAACCAGCAGCCCCCAAGAAGATCAAAAAGAGCCTCTTGCAAGCAGCACAATCCTGGGAGAAGGGGGTGGACCTGGGAAAGAAACTAGTCTTCCCCCAGGTTGTGCAAACACTGCTGAGGCCGGACATGGTCTTATGGTCTGAGGAGGCAAGGAAGATAATCTTGATTGAACTGACGGTCCCGTGGGAAGACGGTGCAAGGAGGCCCATGAGCAGAAAAGTATCAGGACCTCGTTGAGCAGTGCAGGGCCAAAGGGTGGCAGACTTGGCTATTCCCGATTGAGGTCGGGTGTAGGGGTTTCCCGGCACAAGTCTGTGTGGAAGATACTGTTTTGGGTATAGCAGGAAGGGAAAGGAAGGTAGCTGTCTGCAGGTTGGGTGAGGCAGCAGAAAGACCGTCTTATTGGCTCTGGAGTAGGAAGGAGGAGTAGAGCTGGGGGCCAGGAGGAGGAGGGCAGTGTCTGGCAAACAATGCTGACCCGCCAACTGGAGGGTGTTCTGGTTCAGGGTTGAAACACCCCGTGAAATTTGGACGCCACCTGATGACATCTTCTCCTGGCTGAAAGCTACAGTCATGCATTACAGTCAATGACTGAGTAAGATAGCATCAGTTCAGATGTTTTCAATAGTAATAGTAGTTATAAAGTGATTTGTCTCTCTATACTTATGGGCTCTCTATAGCTAGCATACCATAAATCACTCGAATAAGCATGAACTGACTGTCAGGTCGACAAAAGTAATTTTAAAATGTCCAGATTAACCCAACATTAAATTTTTTAGTGGACTGTGGTTTTGTGTTTACCCTGAAAGCTGTGGGGAGTGAGACCACTGAGTTTATTATCGTTGATCTTCAGCTCCACCAGCGAGGGAGGGAGAGCCGGCACTTTAGTGAAGATGTTTCCATCCAGGTTCAACCTCCTGAGCTTCGTCAAGTTCTGCAACAGGTCGAAAATAAACTCATGACACTGTCAAAGCCAGACTGGAAATATTTCAAAGCTTTCTTCAAGTCACAGCAGTTACACAGCACAGATATTCAAAGTTCACCTGGCGTGAGGAACAGACATTTACCCATCAAGATACCGAGCACAGGTAAATACAGAAGTACAGTGAACATGCGAAAAAAACAATGTTCTGCTCTGTCATATATATGTCACCTGTACAACCTGTGCTTGGTGCGCAGTAAATATGACACACAGTTGAGAAAGAAGTAAAAAATTATTGTGTTTCCTTTAAAGGGTGTAATATCTATTGACTGAAAATTCCTATGTTCACTGCAGCATCCTGGTGAGAATTGGCTCGGTGATGTCAGATCTGGCATCTTGCAAAAACACGTCAGCTACTCGCTAAATTTCAAGCTTGCACTGTGCCACACCATAAGGCCTGATAACTCACCATTGTAACAGATAACTGATCACAAACCAGTTTCCATTTTTAAAGATCTACATTAATCTGACCATTATTAGAGTCCAAAAAAACATCACAACCATTGTTATGTGATACAGTATGTGTCAGTACACTTGGTAATATAATAATGTTTCTCAGACTGCATCTCACCCGAAAAACATTTGGTCCCAAAGAGAAATCATCCAGCTTGTTCCTGCTGAGGTCGAGCCACTCCAGGTTGGGAAGACCTGCTAGAGCATGTGATGGGATCTTGCTGATTTTGTTATCTGCAAAATACCAGAAAGACGAGAGTTATTTTTCACCTCTTTGTAGATAATGGTATACTCTGTTTACATTTCTCACTTCTCAGAGCCAGCTCTTGCAGTGCCACATACAGAAAATCATCTGATGGACAAACAATGGGACACTGCCAGATTATGTTAGAACACAGTAAAAACATCCAAGTACATTGGTTAAACTCCAATAACACAGACCCCAATTTCCAGACTCTAAACCCCCTCTTAATTTAACAAAAATTTTAAAGGTTTGTACAAAAAGTAATTTCCATCTCACAATTTGTACATGTATAAAATTTTCGTATGGCACAACTTCATATCTCACAATATCACAAATATTTAATAGTTTTCTTTAAATATATATTCAAAACTTAAAAAATCTTCCTAACTCACATTTTGCAACTCCTGGATTTGAGAAGATTTTGAAAGTTTTTTTAAAAAAAAAGGCTATCATGCTGACCAAGGCTGCATTTATTTGATCAAAAATTCTGTAAAAATCTAAATATTGTTAAATATTTTTACAATATATAATAACTATTTTCTATTTTAATATATTTTAAAATGTGATACATATTTTGTCAACACTTTTTTGATGAAGAGAGACTTCAAAAGAAGTATAATCTTTTGTAATAAGGTAAAAAAGATCACTTTTGATCAATTTCATGCATTTTTGGAGAATTAATTTATTTTAAAACACACACACAACTTCTGAACAATAATGTATATATATTATATAAGGAATTAGGTTTAGCCTACATGAAGAAAAAAATATGCCAATAAGGTAAGAAAATACACTTAATTCAAGGTATATTCTCTAAGACAAAGATGCATCTACATGCATTATCTTATAATACACGTAGATAATTATCTGTCTTCATGAGCAAGGTGAACTGCTCTCACCTCACCTGAAAGAAAGAGACTCCTGACCTCTGCATCTTTGATGATGGGCATATGGGTAAGGCGAGTGTTTCCACAAGCTATAAGAGACTCTGAAAGCAGGCAGCCTGCTGGGAGAGACTCCATATGAACAGAGGTGTGGACGATTGGACGGCCAATACCTCGATCCACCAGTCGCCCACTGGGGGCTGGCAGTGGCCTTCCAGTGGGCAGTCTCACAGATTTTCTTGTAGGAAGAGCAAAGGCCGGTTCTGCTCGTGGTGTGGCTGGTTTGAGTGTGGGCGGCATTACTCGTCTTTCTATTGCTACAGGGCGAAGAGCAGATCTGAACACCGGAAAGCTGCGGTTATCATCGTCATCATCATCACTGTCACTGTCATCCTCAAGATAGTCATCACCATCATGGTCATCATTATCAAAATGGATTGGTCTCATATACTGAGGTCCTGTGGCTATTACAGGGGTCTTAGGCGGTTTACCAGGATCCAGATTCACAATCACCTCCTGGTTTTTCTTCACTTGCTTCTTAGGGACATTTGAGGGTGCCTGAATAGACAACATAAATGTTTGAGAACAATTAAAAGAGGTAAAATTGGCTTGAAACTACCCTAAAGTGGTTTGCTATTCTTAGCTGGTTTGGTTTGCTGGTTTTACACTTTTAGAATAAAGGTTCTTAATTGGCATTGATGGTTCCATGAGGAATTGTTAACATGCATAGAATCTTTCCATTGCACAAATGGTTCTTTAAATTATAAAATGTTCTTCACACTAAAAAGGTTCATTTTAGAACTGTGCACTGAAAGGTTATCTAGTTATAAGGTTAGCCTTTTTTTTGAAAGAGTGTAGAGTGGTTTTAGATACTTTTCATCTCACAACAATGAAAGACTAATAGGCCGACCAGGTAAACCAGCTTAGTACCAGCATAGCCTTAAAAGAGCAGACAGACCACATCTAAAGGTAAATAAGTACAATAATGAGGGGAAGTATGAAGTATATGAAGCATAGTACATTTTCTCATGCACATCTACATACTTCTTTTGCTGGGGTGACCACCATCCTGTTCTTCTTTGGTTTCACCTCCAGAACCTCCGTCCCCACAGATGGTTTTCTATTTCCTGTCAGTCTGTTTTTCAAGCTTGTTTTCCACACAGATGTTGGACTGGACTTACTGGCCACAGACTTCAGGGTGGGTGAAGCTATACATGGTGTGGCAAACAGAAAATCATTACCCACCAACAAGCATCCCACTCCCTTATGGCACCTTTCCCAGCATTGGATTACACCACACTAAAAGTCAATGTTTTACATAATTTCCAGCCTGTATCACTACCGGGATGAGCACCGTTCTCTTTAGCTATTACTACAAATGGCTAATCCAATTACTTTTTGAATGTAATTCAACAAAAAAAAAAAAAGGTAGAATAGAACTAGACGTACTGTTCAAAAGTTTTCTAATGCAAAATATTTGTATTTCAATATTCTATTAATCAAAGAATCCTGCTGCTGGGAGATAGAGAGATGATGGTTCCCAAACCTCTGGCCGGGCAGGGGATGGTTCGGCAGCTGACTGCTCCATTTTTACACTGGCACACACTGCAAGGCTCCGGGGACCAGACAGCCCCCTCAAACAGAGAAATCCCATTCACCAAACACTGACTGCTATGGTCTGGCATGCACCCAAACATACAAAATTTCAGAATTCTGCACACAGTGGCTCCAACAAGCAATTGGACACTTAAAACATATAATATAATATAATATAATATAATATAATATAATATAATATAATATAATATAATATAATACTAAATTAAAAAAATATAATTTATTATTAATGTAAGATGTCAGTTTCCTTTAAGTTAACAAAGGTGTCCTAGCAACAAAACAAATTCTGTAAATTGTTTTGCCTTGTATTTGTATTGTATGTGTATTTGTGTTCTCTCAAATAAATGTTTTGTTTATGCACTGACATTCATACATTTTTAAGTATGACTTTTGTCCAAATGTTTTTATTATCCAAATATTGGATAGACCTTTGATCCGTTCTCTCATATCTTAATTCAGCGTAACCACTTATTTTTTTAATTATAAAAAAAAATTCTGTTCATTCTTTGCTTAAATTACTACTTTTTTGACAATTGCACAATAAATATAAATCTAAAATCACAATGTTAGAAAACTGTATCTTCTTCTCTTCTTGTCTAATCTTACTAAATTAAATGCTATAAGCATTACTCACCTGGAAGGAATGGGCTATCATACTCAGGTGCATCTTCAGCAGATAAGAATCGTCTGGAGTCCCTCTGTCTCTCTCTTCTTCTCTTTTCTTGTTTTCCTTCAGCCGCTAAATGCGCTAAACACAGACACAGACACCAAGCTAAAAGCTTGTACATTGTTAATGTGTGCCTGAGTCAGTTCAGGTATGATCTGCTAGAAACAGCTGTCTCAACGACTCTGAGGGCTGTACCTTCTGAAAGGCCAGTTATATTCTGCCTCTGGAAATCATGTTCAACCCATCACCCGTCCCTCGGAAGAAAACAAAAAAGAAAAAGAAATGCAAAGGTGAGAGCAGAGAGTGAGGAGGAAGGAATGGAACGGAAGCAGGGGAGTGAGAGGGAAAAAATAAAATCAAAACAGTTTCAACAAAGCGCCTCTTTCACTTGGCCTGAAGACTAACCGCCTCTCCTTTCCTTCTCAACGAACGCCCCACAGTCCCGAGAGCCAAACAAACTATTAGAGCATCCTCAAGGGGAAAGAAAATCTTATCTTTGACACGATTTAATGTTCTGACGTCAACGGATGCACTTCTGGTGTGTGGGATTTCAGATTTATGTGTTGATGAATAAAACATAGCTCTCTTAAAACGCTCATTATTGTTTGTGCTTCACTGCTAGTGCAAGTTTGATGGAAGAGCAGAGAAAACATTGGCCTGTAGGGAGCCCGTTGATATGAAAGGTCGCTCTGTCCAAGGGCCAACGGCACCACAGTCCTGAGAAATTTTTCAGGTTCCATTGCCTTTTGCAACCTTGCTTGACCATGCAGCCCCTTTCTCTCCAGTGTGGCCATTTCACTGCATCGAGCACTGTTGCTATGACAACCACTTCATTAAATAGCATTGCAGAGAATTATGCCACTTTCTTTCTGAGTAGTTCAATTATTAACATAAATAAGAAACTGAAATTATCCTAACGGAGTACATTTTTACAGTCAATGTTCTGCCATTATTCTAGGCCAATGGGGCTGCCAGGATGTCACTATGTGATTGCTTACTTGAGTCACAAGGGTCAACCCTCGGATCTTAATATTCTGGATGCCTGAATATGGTTTGGGTAGGTCAAGCTGGGCAAAAATCACAAGTATAATCGTTTACAAAAAATAATAACCCATGTAAACTTAAGCTATACTTATATATACTGCTAGAGTAAATAACCATGTTCATATGCAATAAAATAAATCTACAGTACCATTCAAAAGGAAAAAAAACCCAGATAATATTCTGAAATATCTGTTTTCTTTTTTTAATAAATTTGTAAATATAATTTATTGCAGATTTTTTTCAGAAATCATTCTTATATGCTGATTTGGCTGATTTTTGTATTATTAATGTTGACAACAGTTGTGCTGCTTAATACTTTCTAATGAATAGAAAGTTCAGAATAACAGCATTTATCTAAAATAAAAATATTTTTAATAAATACTTGCTGAATAAAAGTATAATATATATTATACCATTCCTTCCTTCTCACTCTCTGCTCTCACCTTTGCATCTCTTTTTCTTTATAGTAACATATTATTCAAAAATGAAATAATAATAATAATAATAAAAAATTTTTTTTGAATGGTAGCGTATATTAATCAAAATTTACATACAAGTCAAATAAATTTGGTAAACAGATTGAAATAGCCTAGCAAATATTCCAAAATATTTTTAACAATCACAACAATAAATATGACATATTATTCTTTATCATGTATACACCTGATTCCGAATATCCATTTAAAATTAAAATATTCATTTGCACTTTTAGGTGTTAAAACATTGATTTTGAAGAAATATGTTTGTATTATTGTGAAATTAATTTTACAAACGTTTCACAAACTAAAATTAATAGATAGTCTTATGTTTCAATTATCATGTGTAGAGGAATATTCCAAACACTGTGAAGCAGTTAAACCTTTTTTATTGGAATACAGGCTTTTAAGAATATGGACCTTAATCAGTGCAAATAAATGTGGTCAGCTAGCACTACATTAGTACACAAGTGTAAGCTTGTTATGATTATATAAAATGTGTTTATAGCAGACTGGGACAAATAAGTAATTTAGTTCTACTTAATTCTGTTTGCATCTCCTTCACTCCAGTGTGTTATAGCCTTTCTTGGTTTTTGCCTCCCACACAGAAAATTATTAAGCAATTTGATGTAACACTCCCCCCTAGACCTGCCCTGAGCTTCCTGTCTTTCATTCAAAAATAAAAACTCTGAATGTTCAAGAAGACAAACAATCATTTAAAACAGGTAAACACGCCACCCACAGCTTCCTGTCTTTCGGTTTACCATGTACACCTGCTCAGAGTCTGACCAAATAACAGATTAGACCAGATATAAATGTCTCAAACAAATAACACAGAAATCATTTTAGCAACATCCTTCACCTGTGGTCCTCTTTTGGAATGAGAGTGTATTTGAAGACACTTCCAAAAATATGGTCTGATATACAACTGAAGTAAGCCAACCCCAGACAGCAAACAGTCTAGTGTGTTCATTTTCTTCATGACAGCTTGAGAATCAGTGTTTACTTTATCCTAGAATTCTCCAACCGTCCACACACACGGCTCGAGCCAAGCCAGTAGAGAACACGATACATCCACCGCCCAGACTGTTTAGAGAACGTGACTGACTCAAGACAGATAGAATGACAGAATAAAAGATATATAGAACAACAGATATCATGACAGATCAACAGAATGAAAGAATGACAGAACAATAGAGATGTAGCTAGAATAACAAATAGACAGACAGACAGACAGACAGACAGACAGATAGATAGATAGATAGATAGATAGATAGATAGATAGATAGATAGATAGATAGATAGATAGATAAATAGATAGATAATCTGTTCTGTTTATCTCTTATCTAGCTGTGCACTTGGGAACAGTTTGCTTTTCTTGACTCATTAAAAAGCCGCCTACTACTAGATACTTCTCAGTCCTCTAACAACTGTGATTACTGTCTGTATATTTTTAGTGTTCATAGGGAGATCTGACCCCAAAATTGTGGTGCAGATTACAGCGATGCAATGAAACCAACACTTTTGCTGCCCCCCCCCCTCTTTCTGTCTGTATCTGCAATTTATATCTGGATAAATCCTGTTGTTCACTGGCACAAAAGCAGTAGACTATATTACTGCAATTTGACTGTATCTAATGTATGCCTGAGCATGGAAATGATGCACAGCTTTAGGCAAAGATGCCATTGAAAGTTGGTATTTTTGTTTAAATCGTGGTTAATATTTCAAGGATTTTAGCCTGGATGAATCAATGTAAGGACCCTGTAAAAAAAACATGAATGAACAAGTAATGGACCATGACTTACTTTGCCATTCACGTTAGGTTGTTTTAACCTAATTATCACTTTTTATAGACTTATAAATAATGAGCATATTCATTTAATCCTGTTAATCACAAAAGGATAGTATACAAACTGATTTCATCACTTTCTGTGCCAAGCCACAAGCCAAGACGGTGTCACAAAGATTATATAATGTGAATTCGTAAAATTACTGACCAGTAACCCCTTTCCCATGTAACAAGACCTGTGATTCAGTGTTGAATATTCAGCATAAATTAATTTCAAAGCATTTTGGTCCAGGAACATTCTGAGCTGCCTTTGTTTTGATCCACATTCGCCCTCTAGTGGAGAAACCATGGAGAAACACATGTGAGGAGAGCTTCAACCAATCAGCGCGCAGATCAACAGACCCTTCCACCCAATCAGCGCTCACACCAACAGGAGCTGCCACAATGAAGGCGAGCATGAATCCCGTGGGTGTATGAAAGCATGCCAACGGCAAATCATCAAGCGCAAAATTGCCCAAAATCATGATGCACGCTTTCTGAACGGACAATTAACCGTTACACGTGTGAAATCGACAGAATGGCTTCGTGGTCGGAGAAAATGCTACAACTCCTGCGTCGAATGAATAACTTTCATCTACCAGGTGGGGAAATATTAAGAGAATCATATGACACAGAACAATCCATATGCATGTGATCCAGCAGGAATTCTCATGTCATATATAGGTCAATGAAATCCTACTGGATCTGTAAAAATACATTCAAATTAAATTCATGCTGATAAAGGATCTTCTACCGTGAACACATTTTCAGTTTGTGAAACAAAAGATTTGTAACGATTAAAGACGACTACTTGATGTCCATAACTCAAAAATGTAATTTGTAAAAAAAAATTAAATAATAAGTTATGTACACTATTCTGCATTCAAGGAGCAAGGAAAACATTTTCTTACTTTATTTTTGTTGTTTACAATTGAATAATATCATTATATAATATACAATGTACAATTCATATACATGTGCATTCATTCGTTTGCATTGATTTATTCTAGGTTCTAGTTTAGAGAGCTGTCTACGTTTTGAGGTGGCTGGAGAACAGGTTGGATGGATTTCCCCAAAAGTAGCATCAGTTCTTGGTCGTTTTCCTGCTGTCTTCAGACCATATGGGAGCGCTATAACCTTCTGCTCCGGGCTGGACACTTTTGAGAGCAGATCGGTGGCTGTGGATGAGGTCCTGCAGGAGCTGAGGAGAGAGGCATCATTCACCTGTCTCATAGGCTGGAGAGATGAGGTGAGACATCTCTGGTACATGCTAGATAAGTACGCATCTTCCTTCTTATTCTTGGGCAGTTGTTTAGAATTTTTATTTTTCCTTTTAATTTTAGTTAAAGTTTAGTCATTGTGTGGTTTTCTCATTTTTTAGTAGTTTTTATTTTATAAATGTCCATACAGTTTTTATTAATTTTTATTTCAGTTAAATAAAAAAAAGTTAAATTGAATCATCAAGTTAAATTATTATAATAATTTTTTTTTTACATTTTATTTGATTTCAGTTAACGGATATTATATGTCAGGTAACAATTTAGTAATTTAGTTCATCTTAAATTCAAGCTCAATGTCAACAAGTGCCTCAATTCAAATTATTGTTTTATTTTATTTTTTCGAATTCATTTCATTGACAGAATTAGCAAAGCAGTTGCTCATTTTTTGCGTAAAATAATATTAATGCATATTGTGATTGTCTGTTTATCCTTGCATTATAATAAACATTTAATTGGATTTAAGTTGCTGTATACAGATATGCAGTTCTTGCCTTTATAAATCCTGATTTGTTCTTCACTTTTGATGTAGGATGAATTTTATTTTCAGCAATATGCTGTGATGCCCAGGTATTGCGACCCTCCGTTGATGTATATGGAGAGAGCAGCTACAAGTATGTTAATGAAATATTAATTTCATGCTTCTACTGTCAAAGCCAGTGACACTTACAGCTGTTTATAAATAATGGTCAAACGCAGGTCTGTTTGGAGTGAAACGGTACGGCGTCCATGTCAATGGCTACACACGGGATTCAAGTGGCAACCTTAATATGTGGCTAGCACGACGATCTCTGACCAAACAGACGTATCCAGGAAGACTGGACAACATGGTAATTTATTAATAAACAAATTAATCAGCTCATTACAAGACGAGCCGGACCAAGCTTACACCACAGGTTGAGTCAACAGTATGATGAATCACTCTGTTACTTCTAACACATAGATCTATGACTCCTTCACACTACACACTCATTTGACTTAACCAGTCATATCTCATCAACACTTCAGTGCTGGACCTCAAGGATCCCTCCAATTAAGGTAGTGCTACATTGGTTGCACTTTATTTTACAGTACGTGTACTAACATGTATTTATACTGTACTTACAGTGTATTTATCTAAGAAAGTTCTGGTAATACAAGGTAACTACATGGGGTAGGGTTAGGTTTAGGGGTAGGTTCAGGGTTGGTAACTAGTTATTACATAGTTATTGTAATTACCATAATAAGTACATAGTATGTACATGAGGAACAGGACTGTAAAATAAAGTGCTACCGCTACATCTGTACTTTTGTTGCCGTTAAATTACACATATTTATACATACTTAAATAGTACATTCTTGTACACACTTTTTGTACTGTATATTGCCTTTGTGGCAATATACAGTACTTACAATTTATGTTTGCATTGTTTTTAATTTTTGCACTATTGTTCACAAGTTTGGGGTACAGGCTAACTAATTGTGCAAAAATTAAAAACAGTGCAAACATAAATTGTAAGTACACTAGCAAAAAGATAACCACAAAGCTATTTTGATGTAACGGGGTGTTTAATGGATTGGATTTATCACTCAGGCAGCTGGAGGACTGGCAGCAGGCTGTAGTGTAAGGCATACCATGGTTAAAGAGTGTGAAGAGGAGGCCTGTATCCCTCCAGGCCTGGCAGAGCAAGCGCGTCCTGTGGGAACTGTGAGGTGCTTAAATCCTTTATTTTATTTTTTATTTCTATTCCACTATTTAGGTTAGGTCGCTACAGATCATTTAGAACTATTACAAAGAACAAAAGCAATTGGTAACTGCCGATTTTTTTATAAAAAAATGCATGGCAGAGTTTTCCCTTATTAAAAACCTTTCCAAGATACCAGGGTAGATATAAACTCTCTCAACTCCCCTGCACAAGAGACTGATTTGTACAGCAGAAATGCCAGAAATAGCTTCCAGCTGGCAGGTTTCCAGAGAAATATTCTGTGCGCACAAATGAAGATGACCAGAATTCAGGTTTCACGCAGGCTTAGAACACGTCAGTGTTGATCAAAGACATGAAATCCTGTCACATGCACCATTTCTGCCTGGAAACTGTTCACTATGTTTAGCTGAATTAAAAGGTATTCTGCAATCTTGAATCTCCAGTTCATGCCTCCCTCTGTTTCTTTTCTCTGTAGCTACACCTACGAGGATGACGAAGGAATATTTCCTGAGTGTCAGTTTGTTTTTGATTTAGAGCTGCCTCTCAATTTTCAGCCTCACATTGGAGACGGAGAAGTGCAAGCGTTTTACTACTATCCAATAGAGAAGGTGAAGGCATCCCATTGATTTTAGGTTGGAATGCCACGTGATGTATTTTATATAAAGTTTGCTTTGACATAAAATGTATTTTGAACATGAAAACGTACTTTGACATGCAAAAAAATCTATAGCATATTAAGTGGTTACTTTTATGTCAGGCAGCTTTCTAAAATATATGTGCAGTTTCCTAGACTAAGGGGTGGCACATCTTACCCCCATTCTCCTATGCGTCACATGGTAATTTCAGGTGAAAGATCTCCTGGTCAGTGAGGAGTTCAAGCCGAACTGTGCCATGGTGGTTCTGGACTTCCTCATCAGACATGCCATCATTGAGCCCGACTCAGGTTTGTTACACACCAGATCACCTGGTAGAATTTGAGATAAGAATTTGACAGCATGTAATTTTAAATGAAAAGTTTAACATGAGAAAGGCTGTGACTTTTGTCGTTCTCTCATTTCAGAACCCTACTATCATGAATTTGTGGCTGGATTGCACAGATCACTGTAAAAACTGACTGATGGTGTTAAAGCCTGTGTCAACCTGCAACAGTTTGGTATTTTTGTTATCTACCTCTGCTTTTAACTCCTAACATTGTCAGCATGTGTACTTGTTTACTGAAGACCACATTTATACGGTGGCCAAGAAAGCTCAACACGCTGCAACTTAAGAAAACACATGCAAACTGAAAAAACACCAGCAAATGAAGAAAACCTCTTCATTAGTTTGACAACACGTGTTGCAAATCATCACAACACATGCATATAACAAAACGCGCTGCAAATCATCACAACACATGCATATAACGAAACGCGCTGCAAATCATCACAAACCATGCATATAACGAAACGCTGCAAATCATCACAAACCATGCATATAACGAAACGCTGCAAATCATCACAACACATGCATATAACGAAACGCTGCAAATCATCACAAACCATGCATATAACAAAACGCGCTGCAAATCATCACAACACATGCATATAACGAAACGCTGCAAATCATCACAAACCATGCATATAACGAAACGCTGCAAATCATCACCACACATGCACATTAAGAAACAATTAATGAAGCATTGCAAATTTATTTTCATTAACCTTGAAATTATATTTAGCTGAGGAAATTAAAGTAAGCCATCTTAAGTAACGTTTTACATTTAAGCATGTAATTATTCAGCTTATTTAGGCTAATAATATCCAAAAGATAAAGGAATCATGCAATCAGGGTGTTTAAAAAAAACAACAACTCCACTGACCAGTAGCCACTGCACGATAAACAAATCCCAGCTGGGTCTGACAATTTTTTGGTGTCTCCTTGAAACATTTCCAATGTGGTCAGTGGTATTTGCAGCAGAATTTGCAGCGTTTCTTAATTTGCATGAGTTGTGAAGAAATTGTAGCTTGTTTCTTTATATGCATGCGTTGTGATGGATTTGTAGCGCGTTTCTTTATATGCATGCATTGTGATGGATTTGTAGCGCGTTTCTTTATATGCATGCATTGTGATGGATTTGTAGCGCGTTTCTTTATATGCATGCATTGTGATGGATTTGTAGCTTGTTTCTTTATATGCATGTGTTGTGATGGATTTGCAGCGCGTTTCGTTATATGAATGTGTTGTGATGATTTGCAACACTTTTGTTGTCAAATTGATGATGTTTTTTTTTATTTGCTGTTTTTTTTTTCAATTTGCATGCGTTTTCTTAAATTGCAGCGCTTTGAGCTATCTCGGCCACCGTACATTTAGCCGGTGAAGACCTTTTACGCAAACATAACCCGGAGAAGAGACAAAATAAAGACCCAAGCAAAGTTACCCTATAAGAATTTATTTTTTCAATACATTTCAAATGAGTGTGGAAATCCAAAGATGCACTGGTATACAAAAGATAATTGATGCATCAAAGGCTCTTTTTTCTTTTCTTACAATGAAATGCAGAACCTCTTCGAAGAAATTACTTGCATTTAATAATATGGCATTAAACAGCTCTCTCAAAATCACATTTTGGCTACTTTTTTCCTTCTTTATTTCTTTTAAAACTTTCAATTCTAAGATACTAGAATTGGTAAAATATGCAAAAACGATAATAGTATAAGCCAGTAGAATTTCACACAAAAAAAGAAGAACGTACAGTACAGGAGAAAAAGAAAATGGAGTTTCTCATTTATACAGTGAGATAAACAACAACTATGTTACTGTCACCTTTTATAAAACGTATATATATATTGCCAAAATGAAAGTGTCTGACAGTCAACATACAAAGTTGTGTGGTTCTGCTTCGAGCTCCACCAAGACCGATTAACCCAAAGTCTTTCTTTTATTTTTAATTACAATACATGAGCAAGCACATAAAATACTCACAAAAAAGCTGAATTAGTATGATCATTGCTTAATGCATCTTACTTTGAATTTTATAGGCAAATGGCAAAAAAAGTATAAGATATATTTAAATCTTATTGGAATAAAGATTTATAAGGCTACCGCTATTTCAGCTATTTTAAACCAGTGACTAAACTGCCAATTTTACAACAGGACAGGAGGACACAAAGGAACCGCTTGTGTTAACCAACAGTATTAGCATGTTAATGTAGCAAAAAAACATCATTAAACAGAAAATCGTAGAATGAAGGACATGCATGAATCTTTTACATAAGACGGCACTGGGTTCCTGGGAGGTTTATAAAGGGGATCATTGGAGTATTATGTTGTGTGGCCAATGTCGCGATCCAAAAAAAACAACTCCCTGCGTGACATATCGCATACATGATGTAGGGTACGAACTAATGCCTTTTACACCCTGAATAATGCACTTAGTGCTAAAAAAGGAATCTTTTTAGACCAAGTCGTTTGTTTCTGTTCTTGCTAACAGTGCTGATCTTCTAAGCAGAAGATGTGGTAAAGAATACATTGCATATAATCCCACCCCAAAAGCAATCAGTGATTGTGAGCAACTGTAAAACCACATTGGTCTCTACCCTACATATAGACTATCCTTACGCTGTGATCAGTCTGAAGGCTTAAGGTCAACAAATCTTGATTTGAAAGAGGACTGATGGCTATTCAAATGTTTAAGTCCCTTTTTGCCGGTGCAGTTGTCCCTACTATCTTCTGTAGTTTCCTTTGGCCTGGATTGAACCCTCCCTGACCCCAGAGTACTTAATTAACACTAGGGGCGTTTCTTTCCTCTATTTCTGAACTTTTTTATAGCTCTTTCATTTTCCTTGGCCTAGTTTGGGTACCCCCTTTCCCTCCCTCGTTCTTTTCTTTTTCTCTCTCATTCTCTATAGCAAAGTGCAGGGATTCTTCTTGCCACGTTTTTTGGCTTGGAGCGCCGCCCTTGTGGCCATTTCGAACACTTCTCTCACGCCCTCCTTAGTTTTAGCTGAACACTCAAGGTAGCCGAAGGCATTGATGCGATTAGCCATGTCTCGCCCTTCTTCTGGTTTAACTGGTTCCTGTTCAAGGAAGAAAGCATAGACAGGGCATTAGTAAACTACAACATAACATGGCAATAACAGCAATTTTTATGTTTTTTCTATAGAACTTGTTTTTATGTTATGTTCATAAAAATAGTGACTCTTTTATAAAAAAATAAAGTGTTCGCTCACACACCTGTTTCATCTTCTGCAGCTCCCGTCGAGTGTGATCATCATTCCGTAAATCTTTTTTATTACCCACCAGAATTATTGGAACATTTGGACAGAAATGCTTTACCTCTGGCGTCCATTTTTCTGGGATATTCTCTGTGTGAATAGAGTATGGTTTTCAGTACAGTGACTACAGGAATGTATAAAATATTGAAATATATATTATTTATATTAGAGACTGGCCACTGCGGAAACCGATTATCTCACCCAAACTGTCAGGACTGTCTATGGAAAAGCACATGAGGATGACATCCGTGTCTGGGTAGGACAGGGGCCTCAGCCTGTCGTAGTCCTCTTGTCCAGCTGTATCCCATAGAGCCAGTTCCACCTGCCAACAAAATTATTACAAATTGTAAAAAGTGTTTAAACAAATTAACATGCATTTCTAAGCATTTAACAATACTTGAGCTGCATGAACACAAAGTTAGAGAATATTTGAGAATGATCCAATGTCCACTTGTTCAGTGTCACGATTGAAATAATGAAGAATTCATACAAATATTAGGGGTGCAACGGATCGTAGATGATCCATTATCCGCACAGTTCAGGCAGCACAGTTTGGCAGGCATGTGATTTGCAGATTAACTGTTAAAATTAATAAAGTGAAAGTTTATCATATGCACAATTTGTCTTGCCAGTTTACACATTCAAGCAATTTTAACTCATGCACTGTTTTCTGTGCACTCAACCGTTGCACAACCCCTAACCCTTCACATACACACAAAGTTGTTAAAATACCTGTTTCTGCAAGTATTCTAGCAAACACAGTCACTTATGTCTTAAGTGAACGTAAACAGCTGAGGTCCGTGCATTAGTTCTTAAAGTGACAGTAGCCAATAAATACCTGTTTCTTTATGCTTATCAAATAACACCACAGCTCTAACAAAGATGAATCTGTATATAACTTGTGCAGTGAGCACTATTGTGTTATTTTACACTTAATTATTACATTTCTGCACCTGAATTCTACTGCTACTGACTTTATTTGTAACTATGTTTTCATCTATGCTTGTAATTTGTCCAAACATAATGAGCAGCACAACTGTTTTTAACATCACTGATAATAAATGTTGAAGCAGTAAATCAGCATATTAGAATGATTTCTGAAGGATCATGTGACTCTGAAGACTGGAGTAATGATGCTGTAACTTAAGCTTTGCCACCACAGGAATAAATTATAATTATATATTAAAATACAAATACAAAATAGCAAATGTTATTTTTAAATTTCAATACTATTTTACATTACCGTTTTTACAGATTATTTTTTAATCAAATAAATGCAGTCTTTTCCCGACATTTAAAAATCTCACAGACCCCAGGCTTTTGAAAACCAGTACATATTGTGTATTTTAAAAATACTTCTATAATGTATTTATTTAAATAAGTTTATTTTGATGTATTTATATAAATAAATGTATTTCAATAAATTTATATAAATATACAGTGGGCGAAATATTTATTTGATCCCCTGCTGATTTTGTGAGTTTGCCCCATTACAAAGAAATTAAGTGTCTGTAATTTTTAGGTAGGTTTATTTGAATGGAATACAGAATATCAACCAGACAATCCAGAAAAAACACATTATATAAAGGTTAGAAACTGATTTGCATTTCAGTGAGTGAAATAAGTATTTGGTCCCCAAGCAAAAATTTAGATTTAGTACTTGGTGCAGAAACCAAGATGGCAAGCACAGAGGTAAGATGTTTTTTTTTGTAGTTGGTCACCTGGTGCACACATGCCTTAGCAGAAAAATAGCCCCAAAGCAGAATGTTTCCACCTCTGTGCTTAACTGTAGGGATGGTGTTCTTGGGGTCATAGGCTATGTTCCCAATTGCAGGGCTTAATACTCAATCAATACCGATTTTTTGAAAAAATTAGATTTTTTTGCAAGGCCGTTCACATTTCCAATTAATTGCGACCTTTTGTGATCTCCTGTGTGAACGTGAAATGACCAAGAAGTGACCTGCATGCGCAGAAGAGTACTCAACGGTGAACGACGTCACTCGTTGTTTGCGGAAGTAACTAACGTTAGCTAACGTTAAACATGGATGTCAACAACAGTGTAGTCAACAGCGGAGCTCTTTTTGCAATATTAAAGTTATTTTCCCAGCGGAGCCAGCACAATTACAATCTTCTCGTTTTAAGAAGAAAATTTAAAAGGAGGAGGAGAGCAAGGTTTTTGTGGCCATGGCGTTTTGTGGAGCAGTGTTAGCAACGTCGGTACAGAGAAACGTGTGAGAGCTGACGGAGTCGCAGACAGGAGTGGTGGGATACTGATGTGAGTGGCTCTTCTCGTTCCTGCCTACTTCAACGCAGAATTATGACGTGTGTAGCGTATCAATGACGTGCGCGTCGGATACATGTGGCCTGGCCGTTCAGACGGAGGTCGCATTTATCGGATTCAGGACCACATACCCAAGTGGCCTGAGTCACATCTGAAAAGATCGGATCTGTCTCATCAGACTGTCATGAAAAGATCAGATACAGGTCACATAGGGGCAAAAAAATCAGAATTGGGTCGTTTCAGCCTGCAGTGTGAACGTAGCCTTAGTCAGCATTTCTCTCCCTCCAAACACAAGAGGTTGGAATGGAAGCTACAGACTGTGTGGACAGGTGTCTTATACACCTAACGAGCTGACATTAGGAGTAAATTCTAAAAAGTAACAGGACTAATCTGGGTTTCACATGGGCACATAACCAATCTGTGGGGATCAAATACTTATTTCACTCACTGAAATGCAAATCAATTTCTAACCGTTATAGAATGTTTTTTTCTGGATTTTTGGTTGATATTCTTTCTCTATCTAAATTACAGACCCTTCATTTCTTTGTAAGTGGGCAAACTTTCAAAATCAGCATGGGATCAAATAAATATTTCCCCCACTGTACATATATTATTAACTGTAGTTAATCATCTCACAGTTGGACATGTCTTCCAACAACAGCAAAAATACAATCAATCACTCAGCGTTGACCCAAAATATTACATTACAAATGAACTCTGCATAAAAATATACAATTATAATAGAGGAAGAACACTATTAAGAAGTTTGTGAACAATCTGAGGAAGTTACTCGTTTCAAAAGTTCAACATGCTACAGAAGAGACACATGTAAGCTGTAACAGATGAGTGATGGTGGTTTGATGTTAAGAGACATTCTTACCTGTTTGCCATCCACCTCAATATCAGCAACATAGTTCTCGAACACTGTGGGTACGTAGACCTCAGGAAACTGGTCTTTACTGAAAACGATGAGTAAACATGTCTTTCCACATGCTCCATCCCCAACAATTACAAGCTTCTTACGAATTGCAGCCATCTGTCACACAAAATGCAAAGATCAGCCCACAATTATAGGAGGCAGGTGGAAATTGTTCCTACACTGGAACTAGAAACCATTTTTATTACAACATAAAACCTTTCTTTCTATCTTTTTTTTAAATAGATAAATTGTTCATGTATGTCTGCCCTCTTCTACTGTTTTGTATGGAAAACAATAACTAGCTATAACTTTATTGTCATGAGTCTGAAGTATCATTGTTTGAACAGACTTCTAAAGTAAGTGTGGAAAAAAAGGATTCAATTATTGATTATGATTCAATTATGATTCCTTGTAACTGACTTGATCTCAACTTCTCAAAAACAGTATTAAATCAAAGATAATAAGAATGTCTTATCTAAGAATGTATGTCTTTTTTTGTCATAAACCAAGCAAGTGTGAGTCTGAACTGGGTTTACAAGGAACATGTGCACCATTTAAAGAACCCTGTGTTACATACAAACCCACTATATAAATATTTCACATTTTTTGTTTTATTAATATGATTACAAACATTTTAATCCTTGACTGTTATATTATAACAATATTTTTCTTGCTTTAATGGCACTTATGAATTATCCATGTTTTTAAATACCAATTACATTTAAAAAATGAATAAATAATATAAAGTTGCATTTATTTATTAATTAATAAATCACTTAAAAAAAACAGCTTCTTGATTGCTTTGAGTTAGAAACAAATAATTAATCTCAGACTTTTTCTGTCTTATATTTCAAAATAAAACAAGTGAGCTTGTTAGGGATATTTTCACGTTTACATTCATATTTCAGCCATTTTAATGATCTTGTGGATTCTTGTGTCATTATAGCACTGCAGCATCCACCCCTCCTCACACAGACACACCTCCCAGCTGCTGTCACAACACACCGCACCCTACTCGATTCACCGATCAGCCCCGACAAAACACATGCATTTAGACTCACTGTGAAACGGATAACTGCAGTCAGGTCAAAATAATCTCGCACAATTAACCTTTTATGCTTTGACACAGAGTCAACCATTGATTCAACTACACTGGAGGCGTATTGAGGGATAAAATAACAGTTTAAAGGGCTGAGAGTTATATTGCAGAATAAACTAGAGATATCAAGTCTGCGCCAGCCCCTCAACCCCTCGCCAATCTCTGGTTTACTCCCTGTATGCTAACTGGGACGCATCATCTCTCGCCATCACAAGTGTAAAAGTAGCACCGTTTGGCTTAGATTCTACTGGATCCACAAGTCATTTCTAGTATTAAACCTTCCAGACGTGTTATAGTCTCGATCATCGGACATTAATGCGTTTATGAACTCACGCTCGGCATCTTGTTGTTCGTCCGTTTCCGTCATCATCATCATCATCACACTTAGCCTTTTAGCACTAAGCTAGCCGCATATAAAAAGCATCTTTTATCTCATTGGAGTGTTTTTAAAAACGGCTAATCTGCGGTATTTGCTCTAGAACGTATAGTAACTCAATGAACATATCGATTGTAAATACCAGAGTGTTTTTGTGTGAGTATTTACCGTTTTTGTTACAGATGTCCTCGCTTTCTTTATCTTTTCCTGTACGACCCCAAGGCCCCGCCCCTCAGTGCCACGCCGCTAAGACACGCCCATTCCCGACCGTTTTCACCAATCAAAGACAGAGACGCCGGGATGACGCCCGAAAGCAGAAGAAAGGCAACATATTTTTTGAATGACTGCTTAGCTGAATCAGACTTTCTTATCAAATCTTTTTATTTCACGAATAATATTATATACACCAGAGTCCTAAAACTGTGTAAGACGGGGTTCAATTTACATCCTCTATTTGCCAATATTTCCCCGTTTGATATATACAGTATGATATATATATATATATATATATATATATATATATATATATATATATATATATACTGTATTCACACACACACACACACACACACACACATATATATATATATATATATATATATATATATATATATATATATATATATATATATAAATATATATAATGTTACTTGTTTTATTTTACTTTTATTTGTAATTAATAGATTTTACTTTTGGATGAGTGTTTTTTTTTTGTTTCTGTATGTTATCCCCCCCCCACCCCCCGTTTTTATATCTGAAGTTTTGTGTAGATGCACTTTAATGTTCCACTGACAGTGTACAGTATTTCTGTTTCTTCAATAAAAATATTGAATGACTGATATGTGGCTTCTTCATAAAAACACAATGCATTAAATGTTGTCCAGTTTCTGTTTTTTAAGAAATAATTTGCCATATTAGTTTCTTGTGAAAATAGTCTAAAGACACTGATGTATATATATATATACACATACATATACACACACCCATAAACCAGACGATTTGTGATCATTTATCTTCTGCACTAGTCCACATCCAGTTTCCTTGTTTTGAGGTTTTTCATATTAAAATGCAGAACTAAAGTGTCCATGACATTTTGAAAAAACTAATTCCCTTTCAATTTTGCATTGTCACAATCCTGTTTAAAACATTATTTTCTTGAAATTATAGCCAAGGTAAGGTATATAACATTTTAAAAAATATTTTAGTTTCTATGCCCACTATTATATCACAAAACAAACCAACAATTTTCAGTTGTTATACAACATATACATACTTTGGCCCTGTCTGTAATACTTATCCTTACATGCTGTTAATAGCACTATCATTAAAATAAAAAAAGGTTACATAAATTGATATGTATAAACACTAAACTTTATTTTTACACCCATTTGTTTGCCAACAAAAAGCTAATTCTACAGGTTCATGCTTTTTCAATTATTAGTTAAAAATACCACGAACCACTATATTATAACATTTTTTTTATTATAATATAGTTGAATGGAGACAAATGTACTATTAAACAAAAATGAACAGCATAATTATTGACAAAATGTTGTCTACTCCTCTCCAGAGGAGGGGAGAACAATTGTGCTGGGATCGTAATAATTTTCAGTCATGAGGGGAAGACCCTCGGATTCCCTCTGTTTGATCAACCTTTCAGCTTCCCGACGAGCCCACTGCCTCATACTAGAGGAGAAAAACAAGACAGAGACAATGGACATTATGATAAATAAAAAAAAAAAGACAAACCGTTATACCTTTAGATTAAATAAAACAACGGAAAATGCACACTTGAAGACCAATGCATCTAATCAAACCATTAATTAGCCAATTAATGTAGATCAAGATAGAAATAGCATGAAATTACAATGCTATATAAGCCTCCACATTGCACTATTTAATAGCTATATGCTTTTTCCAAGTTTAAAAATAGGAGACTCATATCTTAAAATTAAGATAAACCTTTACATATTTTTTTGGGACTTCATCTTGTGCCTAGTTCCACGGTTCATGGTTCACTCATGACATATAAAAACATATGTACTATGGGTATTAGACTCTTGATTGGTCAATCACTGCACTCTGTGCAAAATTTACTATCAGTTTGTTCATGCACTTACCCATGATCTGGTAAATAGTGGATGAATGTCCCTCCAATAACGATGGCCACTGAAATGCCAAAGAAAAATGCCAACCTCATGTTCCATTCATCCACAAAAGAGTCGTGATGATGGAAGCCATGGAAGTCTGGATTCTGAAAAGAAAAAAGATAAACATTTGCCATTTATAAACCTAATATTACATGTAAAACCAAGTTAACAGCGATATTACAGCGCGTTCATGGCAGCAACACTTTAACAACTTAAATTAATAGAACAGAATACACTAGAATAGAACAGAAATTTATAGCAGGCACAGCTTGTGCATTATGCAATTCAACGCATATAACAAGAAAAACACAATATAGGATTAGGATCATACAGTGCACAATGTAAACATGCTTGTTTACACTGTGCACTGTATGATCCTAATCCTATATTGTAGAGCTCGTCAGATTTGATACAGTTTAGACTAAGAAATTAAGAAGCCTTGCAGTATTCAGTCCACGTTTGCCAATTACCCACTAATAATTACTGCAACTTACATGAATCACACACGTTTTTATGGTTCTCTTACCTTCTCAAACGGGCTGACCTCTGCGTGTCCATGACTGTCCTGAGCAGCGGGAGACAAGGGCTGCAGATCAGACGCCACCGCCGCGCTAGACGCGCTAGATTTCGGCGTCTGTGACACACAGCGGCTCCCGAGCGCCGCGCTCAGACGAACCCGGGACAGGGTGGGCCAGACTCGGCTCAGGCGTGAAGCCATTTTCCCCGATTTCTCACTACCAGTAGCTGCTTCGAGACAGCCACTGTTCCAGGTTATTTTTTTCCGGGTTAAAATGAGGTTCTAGACGTTTTTCAGTGAACCTTACCGCCACTCAGTGCCCCGGATGTCTTATAACGCAGAAACTGTTGGTTGTAGGAACCATTGCTAAACAGCAGGTGTCTCTGTTTCAATTACTTGTTTACAATTCTAATCTGGACCTGTAGAATCAGTTTGAAAAACAACAGTGCTTTGTTTGGCAGTGAACTATTGTTGCTATATTCCACATCTTATATTAATATAATTTCTGTGTATAATTATTTATACCATTACAACCCATCTGTGCAGTATTAATTTAAGTCATTTTTTAAATCTCACTTGACATTTATGTCTTATATTATCTGTATAACACTGCACATATACTTTTCACTTTTTCTATATAAGCTTTTCTTATTTAATTCGGTTTGATTTTTGTAGATTGATATTATACTATGAGTACCATAAGTTTATATGTCAAATTTCCTGTATATGTAAGCACCCCAATATGTGCATAAAACTCTAACAGGCTGTGCACTTTATGGAATATGTACTTTGGGAATAGCTAATACACTATGGTTTTGTTAGCATTGGTTTGGTAAATTTATCTGTGAGGTACACTTGTGTGCCATTTGGTTGTCTTCATTGGGTTTTTTATCTGACTGCAGAAGCAGGAAGTTCAAAAACCACAGATGCTTCAGCTCTTAAACATGTTCCTCCCTCATGAGATATCCAATTCACATGCATGAACATTTGCGAATCTCTTTTTCTAACATTTCAAAATATGCACAAACTCATTCTGTTAGAAAAGATTAGTCAATCAGATCTTTTTTTAAATCACCACAAAAAAGATCAACATCTTCAACATCTTGAAAAATGCTTAATATTTATTCAGTGTACATTTTAGTCTACGTAAGGCTTTGAGTAACTTAGGAGTCAATCAGAAATTTAACAACTACAGTACAATACTTTTCAAACAATGTGATGAAGTGTACAAAAACATTACTATTTAACAAGCTATTAACAAACAATGACAACATTAGAAATTATCATTTTTTAACGGCATGAGGTCTTTGCAACTTGTAAAAACGACTTTCCTTCATTCAAATCAGTCTTAACATTGAGAAAGAGAGAATTTCTTTTTCTTCTGAGGTCGTTAAGGTATTTCCATGTCTCCATTTGTAGACAAACGCTTGTCAGATGCACACCCTCCTCTGCTTTCCATGTTTTCTTTGCTTTCCTCATCCTGCTCATCTGATTTCTGCTTCAAACGCAGTCCTGGATCCTTCTGCGAAGGGATGCGAAAGCTGGAAAAAGATCCACCTCCTGAGGCCCGTTTTTCTAGAAAATGACAAATGCAAAGCGAGAAAATACAGGGAAGTTAGAGGGGCTTTTTTGATCGTAAAATCAACAAAGTAAGGGTGAATTATCTTAAAGCAGCTGTCTTAAGAGTAGATAATGCAGATAACCTCATTTCCTTAACACTCGGAAATAGGTTCAAAAGATGTCACTGGGGCTGTACCTTTTCAAAAGGTACACTTTTGTACATTTTAGGTACTAATATGTACACTTTAGGTACTAATATGTACTTTTAAGATGCCAATGTGAACTCGTTAGGTACAAAGGTGTACCTTTTGAAAGGGTACTGCCCCAGTGACAGCTTTTGTACCTTTTATTTTGAGTGAAACCACAGTGAGAACGAGTGGTGCAGACCTAGATTTCATGCCATTTAACCTCCTACTCAACATATGCTGAAATGCCAAGTTAAACCAAAGACCTTGGTTCTATATATAACATTTTAAATGAATCTTCTCATTATCAGACAAATGCAAACCATGACGCATATAAAAGCTGATGAGGTTATAGTCATGTTAAAGATAAACAGTGTGAACTGGATTGTGTTAACCGAGTTAATATGCATACCTCCTGGTCCAATAGGATGCATTAATCTGTTCATCTGAACGTTCCAGTGTTTAACATTTGTGCTGGCCTGACGCAGCTTCCTCTGAGCAGCCTGTCATAAAACAACAATACAGATTTAATCAGTTCTCAATCAATCAATCATAGTAACCTAGATAAGCTGATGATTTGATTGTCATTTAAAAAAAATTTCTAACAAATCTCTTATGCTTACTAAAATTAGCTAAAAAAAGAAATATTGTGAAATATCATTACAATTTACTCATGAAATTATTCCTTTTATGGCAAAGCTGAATTTTAATAATCTAATATTTAGTGCACAAGAAACATTTCTTGTTATTAGTGGCAAAAACAATCATGCTGCTCTATATTCTGTGAATTTTGTTCATGATTTTTTGATGAATATAAAGTATTTATTTGTAATAGATTACAAAAAAAAGTATTTACTGTCACATTTGATCAATTAAATGCATCCTTGCTGAATAGAAGTATTTCAAAAGTATTTTCTTAAAAAAAAAAAAAAACCAACAACTTGAAATGTTCATGTAGGTTTTGCATTATAAATGACAACTAAATAAAAAAAAATGTTAAGATCAAAACACCATATAAAAACTCACCACCACATCCTGGTCCACTCGGTGCCGATTGGCCCTGACCTCCTCCAGCTGCTTCTGTGCTTCATCCAGAGCTCGAGACTTGCTTTCCATTTCCTGTTTGAGCTCTTGTTTCTCACGCTGGGCACGCTGGATATATTCCTCCTGCTCCTCACGGAGAGACATGAGGGCCTTCATCTTCTCCTCTTCCTCAGCCAGTAGCCTGTAACAATGAGGCGGTGAGCGATCAAGCACAACAGGTTAAAATAGCACTGTACCTTCAAATAATGCACGTTTTATTAGCATAGTAATTGGAGTAAAATGTTTATTTGAAAAAGAACATGAATTTCCATGATTTATGTAATCCAGCAATATTTAAGAATGATCCAGAGCACACATTTGTAAAATCCGAACTCTGCATGTTCAGTGTGGTTTCCGATTCAATGTGCACTCAACTGTATATTAATATTTAAACAGTTTTATTGTTTACAATGGCATTTTTCATGCGTGTATTGTATGGTAAATAGATTTTATTTTAACAGAAGTAGAGTTGCATTGTATTTACTGAACTAAAAACAGAATTTATTTGTATATACTCATTATTCATTATTATGTATATATTCATTTCTCTGGACAAAGTTTTATGTTAAAAGAGCCTCTTCTGTCTGTTACTTCCTCTGGTAACTTCCTCTTGATTAATTCCTGAATAACCCCATGCAATTTTACAGGGGAGAGCTTTTAAAACATTATATTTCCTCAATGAATAGTACTAATGAGTATTAGCACCTTGTATTGGGAGACAAAACGCAGCACATTTAATAGAAAATGCAAAGAGGGAACCAAACAGTCTGTAGATGTGTTTGTGTGCTGCTGCTCACCGAGCCTGTGCGTAGCGGAAGGCCTCTTCATCCTGCCTGGCTTTGATTTCCTGTTGTAACGCCTCCTCTAGTCGCTGCTGCATGGCCTCCAGTTCTTTAATTCGTGTTCTCTGTCTCTCCGCCTCGGCCTCTTTCAGTGCCATCTCAGCCTGCATGCTCGCCCGCGCCTGCACACAACCAAACAGTGCTCAAATAAACCTCTCATTGACTTCATGATGATGATCCATCTATTAGAAATGAGTTCAGAATCATTTTAAATTCCAATTTAGTTTCTGAATTTTAACTGAATTTAAATTAAATGCAAGAAAGCAGAAATATGCTGAACCAATATTCGAATAAAAAGAATTCAAAACAAATGACATGAAAAAGCCTTTGTAGAAAGTTTAAAAAAAAAGTTAAAATTTTTAAAAAGACAGTTAGATAGATAGATAAATAGATAGACAGACAGATAGACAGATAGATAACCTCTTCCGCCTCTTTGAGCTGAATCTCCAGGGCCTGCTGGAGCTGTTCATGCTGCTGTCGTCTGCGCTGTTCGTCCTGCTCCAGCAGTGTCTGCGCCTGCCTCTGCGCCTCCTTCAGCAGCTCCAGTTCTGCCATCTTCCGCTCCCTCTCCTCCTGCAGGGCCCGGAAGCGCTGAAGCTCCTGCTCCTTCGCCTCCCTCCTCTTCTCTCTCTGTTCCCGCTGCTCACGCCGTTTCAGCTTTAGGTCCTTATGAAGAGAAGTTTTACCCTCCACATACAGCCGGATGGCTGTCTGGATAGCTGGTGGGGAAAAAAAAGGAATACTATAAATGCAAATGCATTGTGTACTTTTGTAAAATAAAATTTAATACGGGAGTTAAGAGTCTTCTAAGATGTGTTAGCATTTTGCTACGAAGCTGCGAAGCTTAGTGTTGTGGGTGGTTTCTAGGTGATTGCTTACTGGCTCAAAAAAAAAGAAAAAAAAAAAGAAAAAAGGGGGGCCTCTCTGATAATTTTAGTCTAAAATTTATGGGATTTTTTTCACCGGTTTTATCATCCCCCAGGTGTAAGTGACCTAGGTAAGTTCAAGAGTTCCCCTGTGCAGTTTCATTTTAGAAAGTCTCACGAAACACCCAGTGGGTAAAAAGTCAACCTTCGAAATGTCACAGGTTTCCACTAACAAAGCTGCTTCCAAACCACAGTGACAGTGACGCATTATTTAAAAAAAAACAATACATTGAAAAGGTTACACAATAACAATGGCCAACTGTAAAATGTAAAGTGGCCTGATGAACAAGGTGTCTCTTGAAGAAAGGGAAACTAGACAGGGAAATAGGTTTCTTCAAACTCTCCTCACTATTTACACAGCCACATCTGAGGTGAAAAACAGAATACCTGAGGATTTATCAAAAAGCCAAATCATTTTGCATGCAGACCTGTAGTCCACTCCTGCCTCTGTTTGGTGTCAGACGCACTGAGTTCGTAGGTCTTGGAGAGCGTCTTCAGACAGAACATACACCTCTTTCCATCTCTGTCAGGAAGTACCTTATGTATACAGCAGATAAACCTTTCAAACATTGCTCTGTTCATCATGATGTGAGGAAACATAAATCTACTGACGACTCACTGACCAAATAATAATGCTGACATGTTCCCGTGTCTCATATGTATTCATGAGGTGGCACTCATACTAAGCCACTACTGAATTATACCAGCTTTACTTCTACTAACAACACATGCAAACCACAGACACTTGTACCCTACCTCTACACAGCAGTTTCCATCAAGCTGAATGTTGCCTTTGCGGTCTTTGCGGTCCTCGCTAGTGAAGTAAATTAAAGTGCTGGGTCTCAGGGTGAACCACCGCTCTGTCCAGTTTCTCCTCAACTGACCTTTCTTCCACAGATATCCCTGGTGTCAAGAAGCAAGGAGTTTTATTATTATCTTTATTATTATTTAATATAGCATACATACAAAGAGCATTTACTGAAAAAAGTTTCTGGTATCTCAATGTATACGCATACGTCACATTAAAACTTTATCATGTTTATAAAGGTTTTTCTCAAGAAATGGTGGCATTTATGTGTCTCACTGAAATAATACTGATATTTTAAAAGGATAAGGAACTTAATCACATTATTTCATAGATTTACTTTTGTTTAGCGCGTAATGCCAAAGCACTTTAAAAATGCAACATTTATTTTTTATATATATTATTATTTTTATTTTAAATGTTTTTCATTGGATTTGTCAAAATTTTACCGTTTGACATAATAATAATAATCATCATAACATTGTTACAAAACAATTTCAAATAAATGCTGTTATTTAGAACTTTTGACAATAATTATAAAAAGAAACGTTTCTTAAGCAGCAAATCAGCATGATTTCTGAAGGATCACATGACACGGAAGACAAAAAAAAATTTTTTTTAATTAAAATAAAGTTATTTTAAATTTCAATAATATTAAAAAATATTTTAAAAGGTATATTTTGTGAGTAAAAAGACTTTCAAAAACAAAAATCTGATTGAGCCCAAATAAAAATATAAATATAATACAGTACTTTAAATAAATAGGTTGGGAATGATACATCATTTTTGGTATTTTGTAAAGCTGTAATGACACCTTTAGGCTTGGGGTAATCGTTTAAGAATCAATCGTAAAGAAAATCTTATGATTTAAAGGACAAATGGGCCAATGTCCTGAGAATGACACTACACAATAACAGACATGATTATTAAATAAATACTGATATAAATAGACAGCCAATACCTCTTTCAACACATCACCCACTATTTCTCGGTACACCTCCTCTATTGCCATACTGATGGTTTCTTTGGCAATGCCCCTCGTTAGTTTCCCAGAATTCATCATCTCCAGAAATGCCCACACAGTGAAGCCATTCTGCTGAACAGAATCTTGGGAAATGAAGTCTTCTAGTTCCACACAGTTCATTTCAACACTCATGGCCATGCATAACTTCTTCATTAAATATTCAACCTGTGAAAAAAAAGCAATAATACTCTCATGTGAGATTGTGTGAAGACAACCATTTGACGCTGCTGCTGTGCATTAACTTCAAAATATCACGTTCAAGCAGCGCATGTTTATTTTAGTACTACAACTAATATCATTGTTTTTTAGCTATAAAGATTTCATAGCACCAAGATTAAGGTTTCTAACCCATTCTTTCTTTTTCTTCTGTGAAACTGTCACAGATTACATTTTACCAATAGTTGCAAAGTGGGGCACAGGAAAGCAACAAGGTGCAAGACAAGAAACAGCACAGGTGCATTGGGGAAACACACACATTCAGCAAAGACACATAAAAGAGAGAATTTTTTTAACCATGTAAATACAGTTGCCAAAAATGATATCTAAAAGTTTATAAATCTATAAACTGTTTGTAAAGGCTCAACTGCACTATTTTTTTCAGTCAAATCAGCTCTGACATCTTCCCAGTGACTGCTACATCACACTTGTTTCCTGACTAAAGCTATTTAAAGATAGCAAACAACTGCTAGTATGAAGAACTGCTGCATGCATGCAAGTATATGCATGGATGCTAGTGTTGTTCCATTTACAATTAAAAGCAGACAGGGTAATGACGAAAAAGACATAGGGCACTAGCAGATTTGGCCCTATGATTATGTCAGAAACTGAAAAACCTGCAGGGTTTTTGATGATAAACAGTTTCGGTTGAAGATGCAAAACAGAAAAATGCAAAGAGCATATAGCCAATGGTGGGCCTGTGGTTAGCAGCAGGTTTACTGTGTGTGACGTGATTTACACTCAAGTTATCAGCATTGAAAGATTTAGGAGGCGGATAAAGGTACAAAACATATTCTAGTTTTAATATGAGTAGTATAAAAACCCTAAAATTGATTTTAGGGGTATTTGAGAATCCCACTTAAAATGTGTGAATGTCAATACATTAAACAAAATTTGAATCTAACTTTTAACCAAATGTATGAAGCTACTTCTCCTCAGAATAACCACGTGTGAAGTCGATCACATTATAAATGAGAACCAATAGCATCTGCAAGATGACAGCCAGAAAGTGCTCAAATATTTTTGTCTTTACTTCTAACAATATATCTACCGTTTATCATTTGAAACCTAGCTAACCTTTAGGACAAATGGGACTTGGTTCGCAGTTTAATTAAATAAAATGTATTTATACAAGTGTGGCTTAAGTGTCAAAGAATATTTGGAGACACTTTTTAAAAGTGTGGATGCTAATATCGTTATCGTTCTAGGTGTGAACGGTCCTTAAGGCTTCTAAAAAAATGCATCTAAATAACAAATAATGCATGAATCTCACCTCATCAGGGATCATCACCAGAGGATATCTGTCCTCTGAGAGAAATATGAACAGGCACCAGAGCCGGAAGGCGTCTTTTCCAGGTAAAACGCTCTTTCCCTCTGGTCGGTAGTTTTTCTTGGCAGTAAGAGTCCAGCAGAGCTCATCCACATTTTCTTTGACAAACGTGCCTTCCACCACCTTACAGAGAGGAGACAAACACTCGGTCAGAAGCTGACTGCAAGAAATGCAAGAATGTCATTAATGATAAATGTTAATGTTGAAAAACAACAATGCTTTTTTCCATTACTAAATCAGTTTTACAGAAGGAAACGAATAGTAATTGTGAAAAACAGGTTTAAAGTGATATACACTCAGTTTTGTCAGAATATACTGATGTGCTGACCAGCAGATTTACATGCACAAAAAACAATTTGTCTTACACAGGATGATATAAAAAGCATTTTATGCTAAACACATACTAAGGTGTATTCGAATGTAGAAAGGCTGTGTACCTTGTCCAGGATGTATTTGTTGAGGTAGGGCATGTATCCCTGGCTGGACACTGGACCGTCGTCGTCATCTCTGAAGTGTTCCTCAAGAGCCGCTGGGTCGTGTGGGATACCCAGAACTGTGTAAAGATTATGAGACAAGACCTGCAGAGCAATAGCACAGATCCTAAACATCATATGCTAATACTCAGATATACACACAAATTGTTACACTGGAATTTATTGGTTCCGTTAGTATTCCATTAAGGAAATGTTCACCCCAAAATAAAAAATAAAAATTGCTGAAATATTACTCACCCTCTGGGCCACCCAAGATTTAGAGGAGTTTGTTTCTTCATCTGAATAGATTCGGAGAAATTTAGCATTACATCACTTGCTCATCAATGGATCCTCTGCAGTGAATGGGTGCCGTCAGAATGAGAATCCAAACAGCTGATCATCACAATAATCCACAAGCAATTCACACAACTCCAGGCCATCAATGAATGTCTTGTGAAGTGAAAAGCTGTTTGTTAGAAACAGACGTATCATTTGAGACGTTTTAACTTTAAACAGCCGTTGCTGGCCCAAATAGGAGTCCATAATCCATAATAACGCTTCCTCCAGTGAAGAAGTCCATCTCCTGTTGTACTCTGACATCGAAATACACCGACATATTTCTTTAGAACTGCTTTGGTCTATCTTTGCTTGTAAACAGAGCTTGGTCTTAACCCTTCATTAGAGTTAACAATATTTTGGATAAAGGACTATTTTCACTTTTTTTTTTAGCTGGGAGCAATGGTTTGAAGTTAAAAGCTTCTCATGTTTCTTACAAACGCTCATTTTTTTTTTACTATGAAAAACATAAGTGGATTATTTATGGATTAAGATGTTTTATCAGCTCTTGGGTGACTGACGGCACCCATTCCCTGCAGAAGATCCACTGGTGAGCAAGCGATGCCATGCTACATTCCTCCGAATCTGTTCTGATGAAGAACAGGATGTCATCTCTGATGGCCTGAGGGTGAGTGAATTTCCAGCAAATTTTCATTTTAGGGTGAACCATTCCTTTAAGTTTTCCAGAATTTTGCTGTTCAGAGCAGGCTTGAAATGAGATTTTCAAAAGCATAAATATTTCATGCATCATTACAACCTTGAAATGAGGCAGACCACATGTTTGCTCCATTTATAGACATTCATTTCAGCATTCTCTGCTCACACAGAGATTTGATTTAACCCACAAGAATGGAATCAAAATTAATATTTACTTAAATATATTTAAAAGCATTAATAAGAACTACTAGAGCCAACAACACCAGACAACATTTTGAAACAAAGAGTTTGCTGATAGACTCCCACAACAGTAACAGCAGGGCTACATTGCATTACTTCTCTAACATTGCTTAGGTACTTCTCTAAACGTTTCCTTGAAAACGACAGAGCTGACAATGTGGCCTGGAGATGAGTGTATCGAACCATGATGTTACAAAGAGTGTGTTCCCAACACACACATCTGGTGACCACCGTTCTCAAAGCTGAAGAATTAAAGTTGAACAGTTTGAGACCATTTACAGCTTGGGACTCCAAATGCCCCAGAGACAGAGAAGCCCTGTTACAGCTGGTCAGCTTGAGATATGGACTGAACTAACTTTAGCAACAATCTGTACATTCATACAAATGAGCCTTAACAAAAAGAAGAGTCTATTGTAATATAATGTGCTTTATGAATAAACAATTTAGCAAAACTACCAAAAAAAAAAAAAAAGAACGCAACTCAGTAAGTTCAGACAAAACTTAACCTTTATATATTCAGGAAAAAAAGGGAAAAAAAAGAAGAAAATTAGAATTCCCATTAAATAATGTGAGTCTATGAGTGAACAGGTATCTTGAGTTTTATAAATGGGCAATGGTAAAAGAAAACCCCTGACCCAGAAATTCAGTGAGTTCACTATAGACCATGTGGCATAATTTGCTCACACAGGAAACATCACGCAAGCAGTTAAAGCAAGCGCACTGCATCTTTTAAGCACAACATAAGGGGAAAAAATAAAATAACTCATGTAATGAGCTGAAAAATGATCCTTCATTCTGTACTTCAGATCAAGGAATATGTTAAGAGCATTTTAAGACACTTGAGATCTGAGAACCATAAGGGACCCCAATTTTCAGCCTCCAACATCCGAAAGTTTTATCATAGTGCATTAATGGATTTGCAGCTCACCTTGAGTTGAGACTTGGATACCTTTCCACTCTTCTCCACATCTAGAGCGGTGAAAGCATACCAAATGCACTTGAGCAGTTCTGAGCGCAAGTCCATGACTGCAGCAATTTTACTCTCCGTTTTTCCTTTTTTCACTGCCTTCTCTTTCTCTCGCGCAGTCGTTCAAGGCCACCCACACCCACAGCAAATGTGTGCATCCTCCAACAGCCAAATAACACCCCCTACTGGGCCAACTTAATCAAAAAGAAATAAAGT